>NC_052091.1:12784962-13140795 GCF_015852505.1 Tachyglossus aculeatus | reverse complement strand
GTAGATCAAAAACAGGCAACAGGCTAAATCAAGGTAACAGACTTGTTTCCCTGCAACTTCCACTCAGAGTTAGACAGCACTGCCTTTGTTGCATCATAAATTAGAGACTGCCAAATACCAGAATCCTCTCTAGAGACTCTTACCTCCAACTCCCCAAAATCCAGATTAAGGCATTATCTTTAATTTTCACAAGAGTGTATACAGAAAGCAGCAATATGGGCTAGTGGATAGAGCACAGGTCTTGAAGTCTTTGCACATAGTAAGCACTTAACAAATACCATCATTATAAGTCAGAAGGATTTGGGTTCTAATTCCAGCTCCAACACTTTTCTGCTGTGTGACCTTGGGCAAGTCATTTAACTTTTCTGTGCCTCGGTTACCTCTTCTGAAAAATGCGGATTAGGACTCTGAGCCCCAAGGGGGACATGGACTGTGTCCATCCTAGTAAGCTTGTATCTACACCAGCTGTTAGTACAGAGCCGGCCACATAGTAAGTGCTTAACAAATACCATAAAAAAGAGGATTTCTGTGGCAGCTAAGGCCCAACAGACAGAACTCAATGGTGAATAGGTTACAGTGAGACCTATTGCCCTATTCCTGTTTACCCCTTCTCTTCCCTCATTCGAAGATCTCCTGAAATACCATTCTCTTCTCAAAGCCTCTCCTAGTTAAAAGGAAATAAAGGGATAATTTCCCACCCACCCTCCAGACTTTCTCCCTAATTCTAAAACACAAAAACCCTGAACACTGACCGTTGCAAACGTACTGCCTGTGTAGGAAGTACCATAGTTAATACCAAAGGGATTTTATAGTGTTGGGGGAAAATTCCCTCCAAATAGGGGAGAATTGGAGTCAATCATAATTACCACCAGAAATGTGCAAAAGAAGATGCCTGTAGTCATACCCCTTGCTTATGTCTTCTCTCTGGCCTGGTACTCCCTCCCACTTCATACAGAACAGATCAGCATTTACTCCACCTTCGAAGCCGTACTAAAATCACATGTCCTCTGTGAGGTCTTCCCCAGCTAAGCCCTCACTTCCCCTACTCCCTCTTTTTTCTTCATTGCCTGTGCCTATAGGCTTTAAGCACTTGATATTCACCCCACAGACAGCTCCACAGCACTTAAAAATCTATTATTTTTAATGTCTGTCTGTATCTCCTTAGTACAGTTCTTTGCACCCAGTAAGCCCTCAAGAAATGCCATTGATTGGTCGATTGCCTTCTAGCCGCTTACAGTTGAAATACAGTCAGGTGATGATCTTGATAATAATTATCGTATTTGTTAAGCACTTACTATGTGCCAGGCACTGTACTAAGCGCTGGGGTGGAAACAAGCAAATCGGGTTGGACACAGTCCCTGTCCCATGTGGGGTTCACAGTCTCAATCCCCATTTTACAGATGAGGTAACTGAGGCACAGAAAAATTAAGTGACTTGCCCAGAGTCACACAGAAGACAAGTGGTGGAAGCAGCTGGGATTAGAGCCCCGACCCTCTGATTCCCCGGCCCATGCTCTATCCACTACATCCTGCTGCTTGTCATGCTTATTGTATTATTGATCTTGAGGGCTAAACTGTTCAGATGTCTTAACGTTTTAAGGAATTGCGAATCTGTTCTAACATGTAAATTCCTAGTAGACAAGGACAACCAGTTCTAAAAATAATCTAGCATAATGCTCGGTCCATATTAATACATGCTGCTTGTGTTATTGGTGATGATGAGACAAGCTAAAACTGTCCCAAGATAACCCAGGAATTCAGAGGCAAAGCTAAAATTTGCCAAAAACAATAGACTATACACCTCTATTGGTAGAAGAAATTTTGAATGGCAGAGACAACTGTTTAACTATAGTCCAGGTAACTGGGCTTCTTTGCAGAATCCTTATTTTCCTTTGTAGTAGTTATTTTAAACCCATTTCTTCTCTATTTTGAGGGACATATAAATTTGCTTTCCTTGCATCATGAGATAGTTGTATGTAAATACTGAGGGATTACTACATTCCAATTTATATCACCAGTGACCCACACATGTTCATATACCTTGAATATAAGACATGCCCTTTCAAATGAGAAAGAGTTGGGCTCATGATTGCCACTACGATTTATCAAATGACCTCTTTGTGCCCAGCGAAGGAGAAGCTAAATGGAAGGTACTGGCCATAGTAAGGTCATGATATCTATCACAACATAGTGACCCAAACAACGTGGCCCTAAATAAACAATACCGGATGGGCCATTAGAGCTTCTAACAATGGAAACTAAATAAAAACACTTTGAAATATTCTTAAAGATTCCATGTTTTCCCAGGTTAAACGGCATTACCCAGAGCACCATAAACAAAAGTTCATATTTGATTTTACCATGTCTCCTATACTTTTTTTAAACTTTATATCCCATGACTGGAATGAATAAGGTCTTTTACATTTTTATTATAAACATTTAGGCTTAAAGTGATTATAACTGACAGTTAAGACCAACAGGAGCCAGTGGCCTGTTCATGTACAAATTATCTGTATTACAGGCAAAATCAAAAGTAAACATTTCCAAAAGTTCCTTCAGTTCCACATTAGTTTTCTGGAAGCCAAACATAGCAGCCGGACCTTTTTTTCCGACTATAGTCTGTGGTCTAGCAGTAAAGAGAACAGTATTTTCCATAAAGCAATATTGCAAGCATTTTAAACCACTTCCACATCTGAATTTTTGAATTGATTCACTGATTTTCAGCTATTGCTCTAGTGTCTACTTCCGCAATAGAAAATTGCAAAAGATTTTGATGGATTTTTTTTAATTGTTTCAAGAGTTTGTTTTCATAGCTGATAAAGTAGAAAAGTCATTTCTTTCCCCTCAGGTAAAGTGTTTCAGACTTTTTAATGACTTTAATCTGAATGCAGCTGCTCTGGTTTGTAACTAAAATACTGTGTTGTTTGTAACTAAAGACTGTTTACCTGGAGCATTGGGTAGTCCTTGGACTCCCACCTTCTAGATCCATGATTTCACTTGTCTTTACCTCACTACGGTCCTAATACAACCCAGCCCGCACACTTTGTTCCTCTAATGCCAACCTTCTCACTGTACCTCGATCTCCTCTAACTCGCCGCCGACCTCTAGCCCAAGTCCTGCCTCTCGCCTGGAACACCCTCCCTCCTCATATCCGACAGACAGTTACTCTCCCCAACTTCAAAGCCTTATTAAAGGCACATCTCCCTCATTCATTCGTTCATTCAACAGTATTTATTGAGCGCTTACTGTGTGCAGAGCACTGTACTAAGCGCTTGGGAAGTACAAGTTGGCAACATAGAGACAACGGGCTCACAGTCTAGAAGGGGGAGACAAACAACAAAACAAAACAAGTAGGCAGGTGTCAATACCATCAGAATAAATAGAATTATAGCTACGTACACATCATTAATAAAATAAATAGAATTGTAAATATGTACAAGTAAAATAAATAGAGGAATAAATTTGTACAAACATATACAGGTGCTGTGGGGAGGGGAAGGAGGTACGCGGGGGGGATGGGGAGGAGGAGAGGAAAAGGGGGGGCTCAGTCTGGGAAGGCCTCTTGGAGGAGGTGAGTTCTCAGTAGGGCTTTGAAGGGAGGAAGAGAACTAGCTTGGCCTATGTGCGGAGGGAGGGCGTTCCAGGCCAGGGGGAAGACGTGGGCTGGGGGTCGATGGCGGGACAGGCGAGAACGAGGTATGGTGAGGAGGTTAGCAGCAGAGGAGCGGAGGGTGCAGGCTGGGCTGTAGAAGGAGAGAAGGGAGGTGAGGTAGGAGGGGACGAGGTGATGGACAGCCTTGAAGCCCAGAGTGAGGACTTTCTGCTTGCCTTCAAGAGGCCTTCCCTGACTAAGCCTTCTTTTTCTTTTCTCCCACTCCCTTCTATGTCACCCTGACTTGCTCCCCTTATTCATCCTCCCTCCCAGCCCCACCGCACTTGTGTCCATATCTATAATTATTTATATTAATGACTGTCCCCCCGCCTAGATTGTAAGCTCGTTGTGGGCAGGCAATGCGTCTGTTATGTTGTTATATTGTACTCTCCTAACCACTTAGTACAGTGCTTTGCACCTAGGAAGCGCCCAATAAATATGATGGAATGAAAGTAAATGCTCAATAAGTACAAGTGACTCACTGACTGACTTTGTCATCTTACCTTGTTGATTATGTTGCTTGTTGTTGCACTCTGTTGTTACTGTTGTATATACCTGTGTATCCCATCCCCCACCTTACTTGTGAGCCCCTTATGCCTGAAATGAAACTGAGAAAAGTGCCTGATCTGTTATGTTTGTGTCTACCCCAGCACTGAACACTTTGGAAGTGCTCAAGAAGTACCATACCAAACTCAATAACAAAAATGCCTCAATACATACTACTGTTACCACATACTACTTTAAGCTGTGAGCCCCATATAGGACAGGAACAGTGACCAACTTGAACATCCTGTAGCACAGGGCTTAGCTCATAGTGGGTGCTTAACAAACAGAGAAGGGAGCATTAGAATATCTCCCGACTCAAAAACCTCCAATGGCTGCCTATCCACCTCTGCGTCAAATAGAAACTCCTTACCATTGGTTTTAAAGCACTCAGTCAGCTCACCCCATCCTACCTCACCTCACTAATATCTTCCTATAGCCTAGCCACACACTCCACTCCTCTAGCGCCGTATCTCTAGACACTCCACTGTGTCCGTATCTCGTCTATCTCGCCATCAACCCCTTTCCCACATCATCCCCCTAGCCTGGAACCCCCCTACCCCTCCATATATACCAAACCACTACTCTCTCCACCTTCAAAGTATTACGGAGGTCATGTCTCCTCCAAGCGGCCTTCCCTGATTAAGTCCTCTTTTCCCCAGCTCGCTCTCCCTTCTGTGTTGTCTGCACACTTCAGTCTTTGACCTTTGGACACTTGATATTCACTCCACTCCCAACCCCAAAGCGCTTATGTACATATCTTTAAATTGTATATTATAATTATTCATATTAATGTCTACCTCCCCCTGTAGACTGTAAACTCGTTACGGACAGTGAACAGGTCGGCTAATTCTGTTGTATTATACTCTCCCAAGTGCTTAGTACAGTGCTCTGCACACAGTGAGTACTCAGTAAATACAACTGATTGATTAGGAGGTCTGTAAAAGGAGATGAAATGTGGGAGTTTCCGTAATAGAACAACTAAATGATCAGTTGAATGTGGGCTGAGGATGATCAGGTAAAATATTTTATTAAAATTCAGACTTTCTAGTAGTATAATGAGCCTAAAATGTAAAGTGTGTATAGTACCTTTGGAGATTGTTTAACAACACATCTAAATTTTAGTAGTATCTCTGAATATCTTTTTCAGCATTCCGTGGTAAAATTCAACGAATCAAAATGTGATGTAATTCTTAACTGAGTTTCTTGAAACAATTGAAAGTTTGCTTTATGGGCAAATTTCTTTAAGAGGCTACGAACTTCTAGTAGGTTATTAGAGGCAGTCAGTGTTAAACAAACACGGGCCCCATTTTGGAACCTGTACAATAAACTCAGACACATTAGCCTGTAGTTAAGTCTCCACTAGTGGCTGACCCCTAGCTTTTGTGACTCTAATGGAATGAGTTGAGTGCCAGTTGACAATAGTTAACAGGAGTTTGTGTAACCGTCTAGATGGTACCTGTAGGTAAATAGACACAGTTTCCTTCCCTTTTGTTTTTGTTGAGTCCGAACTGAAGAATTGGTTGAAGTGTCTTTCGGGGATTCTGGAAGATGACTTGCAGTCTGTGCTTTGTAAAATATTGTTCACTTACCACTGAGATTGAAGCCTTTTAGGTAAAGGAAGGATGTCTCAGGTTGTTTGGTTTAACTTTTTAAAGTGATAGCTTCCCTCGTATTTGGAGTAGAATTAAGAGGACTGAAAAGATGTTGCTAACTTGTACTTTCCAAGCGCTTAGTACAGTGCTCTGCACACAGTAAGTGCTCACTAAATACAACTGAATGGATATAACGGCTCTAAACCATTATGCCACCTTATAGAAATAATGAACTTCTAGGTTTAAAATTGTTTCAGTGGAGATGAGAAGAGCTAGCACTCAAGCTTGAAAATTGCAGGTAAACTGAAGCGATTCTTTTAAAATGAAATTACAGTAACTCTAGTTCAGTGGTGAACAAATCATCTCATAAGAGATATTGGAGATTTTCATTTTAATAGAATTTCCACCTTAACTACTCCTAAAAAATGTGTACTCTGTTGTAATTGGATCATTTAGAGAAACAGGGCATAGGTTTACATCCAATATCAATTCACAGAGCATAAGAGTACGTTTAAAGATCACTCTCAAGGTTACCCACTCTTACTTTGATCATTCTATCGGGTTGTGTTTAACAATCCAATCCTTCTCTTCGTTACTAAATAATTAAAAGCACACAATTGTCATATCTTCCACAAAGTAGGCCACCCACACAAAAAAACAAGAGGAACATACCTACGCATCCAAGTTCCACAAAAGATATACTGGATGTTGAAAAACAGACAACATGTACTTTGTGTTGGGTTTTTTGTTTTCCTGTAGTCACACAAGCCGAGACTTTTGGAAAGATTTTAAATGTCGAGCTGGAACAAGAAGATAAGTTAGAGCCTGATCAGAGCCCAAACATCCAACAGGATCCTTTTCCATTGTCATAATAAATTACCATAACAAATAAGCCTCCTCCTAATACTACGAGCAGCTCATATATGTTTTCCAGTAACAATCAGGGCAAGATGTGTCTCTGCCAAGGAATTATGTGAAGCAGAATGCAGCATGATTTATTCCTGCTTAGTAAAATAATAACTGACCCATATAATTTTTAGCTACTAGCTCTTCTTCATTCTGCTGGCTTGAGTTTGAACTTTTAATTACATCTGTGACTTGCCATTTTCTCCCAGAAAAATGAGCCGAAGCCCATCTAATAAGAATATAAAAAACAGTTCTTGGTGAATTCCATATTTCACTCCCTACAGATTTTTGATACCTTATGTCACAGAGTAGATGACATCCTCGTTAGCATAAGAGAAACTGTAAATAAAAAGTTTAAGGGAAAAAAACTGAGGCTAGTCCATAGACCCCTCAACCCAAATTATTCACTCTTCCCTGTTAACATGATGCTTGATGCTTCTCTTTCACCCAGGGGTCACTAGTTCAAATCGGATGCAGGGTGGTAGGAAAAGCCTTTGCCATCTGCCAGCTTTTCAGGGAGCTGTGAATTGAGTTGGAAAGCGGTGTTATTCCTAATGTTTAGAAATTCACATATTCACCATCAGCTCCGGGCACATGGCTCTGGGTTAAGTGCGATTCAGAAAATAAGTCCTGTGTCTGCTTTCAAAGGGCATGGAGACGGTGCAGTGCTGGTTGATTTTTGAAAAAAGCTGGGTGGGTTCTGACTGTCCCTTCCTCAGAATTGGGGAAGGCTTCATAGAGGAGACGGAATCTGAAGATGATCTGAAGGATGGACAGAGGGCCTCCGAGCAGATGTCAGCTGGGAAAGCTTCCAAGTTTAGGAAACGGTGGGAAGGTTCAGAGTCAGCGGTGGGAGGAGCAGATGAGGGAGGCTATTAGACTCACTTGGCTGAAGGAAAAGGAATGAGGGAGAAGAATAGCAAGAGAGGAGATGAGAAACCAGCCCGCCAGATCCAGCTGGAGTCGGGCCTTAAAGCCAAGAAGGAGGAGCTTAAATTGGATGTTCCCATCACAGTTCTCAGTAGACAGCTGTGCTTCATCTTAACTGATTGTAAAATTTTAGCCTCTCTTAGCCGAGACACTAAATAGATAACATTTTCAGCAGAATCGTTATGGTGGCTAAATTTCTTCATATCCCTGGTAAGAAGGGAGTTTCTGATTTCTTCATTTGCCTTTTCCTGGCAGGGTAACATCGGAACACTGCTAAAGCTAGTCTGTTGCACCCCCTTGTTCATCTTGGAGGCTGCCATCCCTGGACCATTGGTCAAACTAAATTTACTTTCAAAATGTCTTGGGCAAAATAAACCAAATGAACATTGATTATCAGCCTTTTGCTCTGTCCTCTTCCTCCCCGCTCTTTTTAATCTACGCTGTCTTTTTTCCAGTGTTGTAACTGACATATCCGGCACCTCAGAGAGTTTGGCTTCGCCCCCTCCCTCCCATCCCTGCTAGCCCTTAATATTAGGTCCAGATTCTCCATTTGGTTTTTGAGCTCCAGTTGGCCCCAGCCGCTGTGTGTGTGTCCCAGATGAAGTACAGTCAGTCAGTAATAATAATAATAATTATAGTACTTGTTGAGCACTTAGTAGGTGCCAAGCACTGTTCTGAAAGCTGAGGTAGATACAAGATAATTAGGTTGGACACAGTCCCTGTCCCACATAGAGCTCATAGTCTTAATCCCCATGTTACAGATAGCAATAATAACAATAATGATGATGGTATTTAAGTGCTTACTATGTGCCAGGAACTGTAATAAGCACTGGGGTAGATGCAAGCAGATGGGTTTGGACACAGTCCCTGTCCCAAGTGGGGCTCACAATCTCAGTCCCCATTTTACTGAGGCAACTGAGGCACAGAGAAGTAAAGTGTCTTGCCTAGGGTCTCACAGCAGACAAGTGGTGGAGCTGAGATTAGAACCCAGATCCTTTGGACTTCCAGGCTCTATCCACTAGGCCATGTTGCTTCTCCCTCCTATCTCTCAATTCCTCAGCTCCATCCACCACGTCCACCTGCTCTGGCTTGGTTTAAAAGCCGCCTACCATTTTGGGAGGACCGAAGGACACCCAGAAGCCTGGAATTCCCTCTTTGCCACCTCTCAATTGATCAGTCAATCAATCAGTCGATCACCGGTATTTGCGAGCTTACCATGTGCAGACTACTATACTGAGTGCTTGGAAAAGTTCAGTATAAGAGTTGATAGAATGTTCCCTGCCCAAAAAGAGCATACAGTTTTGTTAGGGAGACAGATATTGATATATATATGTATATATGTATATATGTTTGTACGTATTTATTACTCTATTTTGCTTGTACATATCTATTCTATTTATTTTATTTTGTTAGTATGTTTGGTTTTGTTCTCTGTCTCCCCCTTTTAGACTGTGAGCCCACTGTTGTGTAGGGACTGTCTCTATATGTTGCCAATTTGTACTTCCCAAGCGCTTAGTACAGTGCTCTGCACACAGTAAGCACTCAATAAATACGATTGATGATGATGATGATATTGATATAAATAAATTACGGATATGTTCAGAACCTTGGGGCTGAGGGTGGGTGAATATCAGCTGCTTTGGTGGTGCAGAAGGGAGAGGGAGTAGGTGAAAAGAGGGCTTAATGGAAGAGGAGGCCTCCTGGAAAATATGTGATTTTCATAAGGCTTTGAAGGTGTGGAGGATGGTCGTCTGTCATATATGGAGGGGGAAGGAATGCAAGTACAAGTCAGCCGTAGGATTTACGATGCAGTTGTTTCCAGTGAAAGCGCTTTAACTTAGAACCAGTTTCCTCACTGGAATTATATATGGGGAGCTTGGTTTCTGAACCAGGATTGGTTGCCCTTTTTTTAACTAAAATTACCCAGAATTGATTGTGTACTCAATTATAGCTGAGTAAATATAACTACATTAATAAATTTATATTGTCAGAGAGGTTCTGTGACAGGGTAGCTAAGTTTTACTTCATCGAAAGTAAATTGGATATGTTCTTCCTCCCTGATGACTAGGGTGGCCACTGATTACATTGGAGAATACCAAACACCCCCTATGTCATCCTGGAATTAACAGGTGTATGTTACCTCTGTTAGGTAATGAGAAGCAATACGGTATAGTGGATAGAGCGTGTTCATGGAAGTCAGAAGGTCATGGGTTCTAATCCCAGTTCTGCCTCTTGTCTGCTGTGTGACCTTGAGCAAGTCACTTCACTTCTCTGGGCCTCAGGTACCTCATCTGTAAAAGGGGAATTGAGACTGTGAGCCCCAAGTTGGACAGAGACTGTGTCAAACTTGATTTTCTTATATCCAACCCAGGGCTTAGTATAGTGCCTGTCATGTAGTAAGCGTTTTAACAATTGCCATTAGTATTATTAAGTTTAATGGCATCCTAAGGACAAATATAAAGGTTCGTGGCAAAAGTTAGAGGGGAGGTCACCTGGTTGCCCCCCAGCTTGTGCTCCTCCATTGCTCCTGAGCCATTGTGTTCCCCTCCCTGATCCCTCTAAATATAAATACTCCTTCCAAGCTGCATGGCTCAGTAGATGCATTGAAGGGCAAGGGAGGCTGAGTAGAAGTCTAGAGTCCCCCTCAAACTGTAAACGCACTATGGTGAGGAAACATGTTCTATTGTACTCTCCCAAGTGCTTAGTACAGGGCTCTGCACACAGTAACTGCTCAATAAATACCATTGATAGAATGATAAAAATGTATTGACATAAGGGTGTCTGGTGCTGTGTCGCTATCAGGCGATAGACCAACTGAACAACAGACAAATGGCCACCCCATTAGTGACTCTTTCAGGCAGTCAGGTGACCCCCCACAGCCTTTCCTGCTCCGCACATACCACCCCCCTTTGTTACACCCCCTCTTTCCCCATTGTGATTTGCTCTCATGCTTCCCCAATGCCCACCCCTACAGAGCTAGTGCCATAGAGCAAGCTAGTATAATAAGGAAATAATAATAATAATGGCATTTATTAATCACTTACTATGTGCAAATAATCAATAAATCATCACCATCAATCATCATCAATAAATACGATTGATGATGCAAAGCACTGTTCTAAGCACTGGGGAGGTTACAGGGTGATCAGGTTGTCCCACGGGGGCTCACAGTCTTCATCCCCATTTTACAGATGAGGGAACTGAGGCCCAGAGAAGTTAAGTGACTTGCCCAAAGTCACACAGCTGACATTTGGCGAAGCTGGGATTTGAACCCATGACCTCTGACTCCAAAGCCCAGGCTCTTTTCCACTGAGCCACGCTGCTTCTCATAGATAGAGCACACACCTGGGAGTCAGAAGGTCATGGATTCTAATCCCAGCTCCGGCACTTGTCTGCTATGTGACCTTCGGCAAGTCACTTCACCTCTCTGTGCCTCAGTGACCTCATCTGTGAAATGGGGATTGAGACTGTAAGCCCCATGCGGGACAGGGACCATGTCCAACCGGATTTGCTCGTATCCACCCCAGCACTTAGTACAGTGCCTGGCACGTAGTAGCTGCTTAACAAATGCCATAATTATGATTATTATTAGTAGTAGTAATGACCTAAATTAAGGAATGGGTGGAGTGATTCATGAATTTGCCCATTTATGATCTCTCTCACCGGAGAACTCCGCTAACCTTCTGTGGTTAAGGAAACTGAGACCGAAAAGACTGAATGACTCTACTTTGTGCAGTGAGTCAATGGTGAGTGTGGGAGAGAATGCAGGTCTGTTATCTGCTGCTCTCCTTCTCTGAACAGTAGACAACCCTTCCATGTGTAAAGAAGGAATATATAGATAAGTGGAATTATAAGCACAAATTTCTTCGCTGTGGTTTCTAATTGCCTTATACAACTCCAGTGTTTTGCTTTAGGCAATCCACTTATTTTGTTCCGTTTGACGTCTGCAAATTTGAACGTCCCTTAGTAGATTCCTATTTAAAGAGTTTAATGTTTCCTCGTCAGGTCTTGGAGCATATTTGACAGTACGCGTCAGGATCCCACAGGGCTAACTGCTGCTCTTCAATCTTCAGACTTGGTTGGAGTTTTACATATGCTGTACTGTATTCTCTTCCATGGCACAATCTCAGATTCAAACCCAGCAAGCCCTAAAGAGAGCTATGCACAGAACACGATCCAAGTTGCGATTCAGAGTTTACGCTTTTTCAACAGCTTTGCAGTGCTGGACCTGCCAGCTTTTCAGGTAACAAAGCATTGTTTTTTGTTTGCATTAAAGAGTAAAAGAAGTTTAACATGGGATTGACATTAGATTATTCTCCTGACCAATTGCATAATAATTAACAGCAGAACCAATCAGAAATGAAATAAGATCCTCTGTCAGGTTTCTTTACATAGAGTGCTGTCATATATGTAAACTTTTAAATAATGGGAGGGGGAATAATGGCTTCTTATATAAATAAAACTCAAAAATGAGATAAATTATTGTTTGGATTGATAAGACTTTTAAGGAAGATTTAACTTCTTTGGGCTCAATTTAAAATGAATTTAGATTAAAAGAGAATTGCCACTTGCTTTGCAAAATCTCATAAATTAAACATTTATAACTGAATAAGGAAAGCGGCTCAGTAAAGGAACTCCTAAACTGACAGAGGCAGATTTTTTCAAATAGGAAATTTAATTTTCAAAACATGAGATATTTGAAGCAAAGACCCACAGTAGGACTCTTACATACACATAGTTTATTGACCAGAAGAGGATTTTATGTAAGAAAACCAACAGACCTCATAGGTGGTAATTTCAAAACTACTATATAAAAAGTCTATAGATCTATCAGTCTATTAAGAATATAGTCCTTCAACAAGTGAATATTAGAAATCCTCAATTTATGAGAGTTGAATTGATGGCAAACAATCTTGTATAGTGTATTAAGGGGTGTTTTCCAGGCACCCTGACTTTAATAGAAGTCTGTTAGAAAATTCTGTCATCAGCTGTCACATGTTCAAACTTTGAGTTTTTTCATGAATAAAATGAGAGTTTTCATGATGGCGTATAGATCTGTATCCTTCATAAAAGTATCTAATGTCTTTGCTTTATAAAGTAGCCACTGACACTATGACCCCTGAGTTTTCTGATAACACTTAAAATTACTCAGAACATTTTCACACCCAAACAACAGCCATCTAGTTAATAACCAGGTCCAAACAGAATATTTTCTCACTAGGTTATAAGCTTCTGAAGAGCAGGAATCATGTCTCCCAACTGCATTGTATTATGCTCTTTCCAGCACTTAGTACAGTGCCCTGCACCCAGTAACTGCTTAATAAATACCATTGGTTGATTGATTTATTGATTGGCTGGCAAGAGATCTAACCAGTTACCCTCCCTCCCGGGGACTGTAAGTTCGTTGTGGGCAGGGAATGTGTCTGCGTATTGTAAATTGTACTCTCCCACCTGCTTAGTACAGTGCTCTGCACAGAGTAAGCCCTCAATAAATATGAATGAATATAAATGCATAGCTTTAGACATTATATTTGGCATCTATAAAAAAAGTAAAAGTGTCAGCTCTGGGCTCCATTTCATGCCATGCCAGGACCAGCTTGACAGCTTTCCCTTTCCAGCTCTGGGTTAACCAATCTGAAATTTCTCCCCCTTAACAAGCCAGGAAGGTAAAGGAAGGCTCCAGACCATTTCCGAACATCTCATTTCCTATGCTGGCATTGCAGTCCACTAGGTGGTGAGTGCCAGGGTAATTTTAAAAAGCAAAATAATCAAATCTCAAGGATGGGTAACTTCCTTTTGTCTTTGGTACCGTTCCCGCATTCTTCATTCTTTTTCTGGCCCTCATTCATCTCAATGGCATTTTCTTTTCCCTTTCTTTGTCTTTTGCTTTTTTCCCCCCTCATTTTCTTTTTCTAATTTCCTCCTCCCTCCCCCTTTTTGCCTTGTTCTTTGCCTTTTCCCCCGCCTTACCTCCTTCCCTTCCCCACAGCACCTGTATATATGTATATATGTTTGTACGTATTTATTACTCTATTTATTTTACTTGTACATATCTATTCTATTTATTTTATTCTGTTAATATGTTTTGTTTTGTTCTCTCTCTCCCCCTTCTAGACTGTGAGCCCACTTTTGGGAAGGGACCGTCTCTATATGTTGCCAACTTGTACTTCCCAAGCTCTTAGTACAGTGCTCTGCACACAGTAAGCGCTCAATAAATATGATTGATTGTTTTGTGGTCTCCTCCAACCTCCATCTGTCCTTCCTTTCCTCTCCATCTCTGTGGTTCCCTCATACTGTATTCTCTTTCCTATTGGATCCCTGATTTAAGACCCTCAAAGCTTGCTTCTTCCCCCTCCTGCACATTTTTCAGCCACTTCCTTTTTTTTCCTCTTGTACTCTGAGAACCTGCCCAAATGAAGAGAATCAGCCTTCACTACCTTATCACTGTTTATCCTCCATTTTCAGCTCTTCAAAGATTTGGCATGCTTACATCCCAGATCACTGGTGTCCATGGTTTCAGCATCCCCTACCTGTCTTTTTTCTGTCACCTTAATAGTAGCCTTACTGCAATTCTAACAACATTTTATTGCATTAAAACAGGCAATCTCCAAGACTTTCAGGAAAGTCTTACTGCATCTGTGAAAGCATATTTAAAGAGCTCTTTTCCAATGGTACTGGGCTAGGCTCTGTACAGTGAATTAAGAAGTTACAGTGCCTTCCAGTGAATAATTTACAATCTGTCAGACGATACTGAAGTAAAGATAAAAGAAAGATCAATATGAAGAAGATAGTCATTGAACAAAAGTCGAACCAAATCACTAATTAAAATATTTGAATTACATAAATGTAAAGGGGTACAGGCAGATAGTAGGATGGTGCAAGTTGTCTATTTAGATAGACTGGGCTAGCAGATATTACCATTTTTCTTCCAATTAAGCAAGACATCCTAGAGGAACGAAGGGAGGCCTCCATAACTGCTTGGATAGAAAAGGGGAGAAAGAGTTGAGCAAGTCAGGGATGCAGAAGACATTCCAGACGTTGGAGGCAGGCTAGGTGACAACTTGGAAGCCAACATGTGATGATAATGGAGTTCCTGAGTAAATTTGCCCGGAATAAGTAGAGGGGTTTGGTTGGGGACGTGTCACCCCGCTCCTCAAAAAACTCCAGTGGTTGCCTGTCCACCTGTGCGTCAAGCAAAACCTCCTCACCATTGGCTTTAAAGCGGTCCACCACCTGGCCCCCTTCTACCTCACTTCACTACCCTTCTGCAACCCAGCCCGCACACTTGGCTCCTCTAATGCTAACCTTCTTACTGTGCCTCGATCTCACCTACCTCACCCATGTTCTGCCTCTGGCCTCAAACTCCTTCCCTCCTCAAATCCGACAGACAATTCCTCTCCCCCCACTTCAAAGCCTTCTTGAAGGCACATCTCCTTCAAGAGACCTTCCCAGACTAATCCCCCCCCCACTTTTGTCTTCTTCCAGTCCCATCTGTGTCAACCCGACTTGCTCCCTTGGCTCTTCCCCCCACCCCCCACCCCCGCCAGCCCCACAGCACTTATGTACATATCTGTAATTTATTTATTTGTATTGATGGCTGTCTCCCCTGACTCTAGACTTTGAGCTCATTGTCAGCAGGGAATATATCTGCTTATCGTTGTATTTTACTCTCCCAAGCACTTAGTACAGTGCTGTGCACACAGTAAGCGCTCAATAAATACGATTGAATGAATGGGAGCCAGCAGAGTAGAGCCAAAAGACAAATGCTCCCTAGGTATTTGCCCAGTCACCTGACAAGAAGCTGCCCTTTTGTCCTTTTGTAGAGAGGGGCAGGAGAAGCTACAGCACCTAGGGTTTCTCCTACCCTGTTTGCCATGACACCATCCAGGGCCTCAGCGATTCCCAAAGATCCCGCTCTGGGAAACTCATTACTCTTACCTGGTACTCTGGATCCAGCCCTATCAATCAGTCATATTTATTGAATGCTTACTATGTGCAGAGCACTGTACTAAGCACTTGGAAGAGCACAGTACAACAGAATTAGCTGACTTGTTCCCTGCCATAGTGAGCTTACAGTTTAGTGGGGGGATAGGACAGGCTGGGAAAGCACTATCCTATGAGTAAGATAGGGCAGCCTGTGGAAGAGATTTGAAAATAGTGTCAGAATCTTCGTTCTGAACTGAAGGCCAATGAAGTACCATTCTGGTGCCTTAAGGAGTTGGGTGGTGTGAGCACAGTGACTTTGCCAGCAGCATTAAGGATCACCTGGAGGAAGGCAGTGCACAGTACAGTGCCTGGCACATAGTAGGTGCTTAACTTATTACTAGAGAGGAAGCATGGCTTAGTGGAAAGAGCACAGGCTTGGGAGTCAGAGGTCGTGGGTTCTAATCCCGGCTCCACCACCTATCAGCTTGGTGACTTTGAGCAAGTGTGGGCACTTTCTGGGCCTCAGTTACTTCATCTGTAAATTGGGGGTTAAGACTGTGAGCCCCACGTGCGACAACCTGATTACCTTGTATCTACCTCAGTGCTTAGAACAGTGCTTGGCACGTGGTGCTTAACAAATACCATCATTATCATTATTGTTATTATTAATAATAATGAATAGCATAATTATAATTATTGGAGGTGTGGAGTTTGCAGAAATGGTGGTAGTAGTATTTTTTTTACATCTATCAGTTGGCTTCATAAGTTAGTACTTAACCCCAGAGCTGTGTGCTTGCTGCAGCTGCATATCGGTCAATTGGTTATATTTACTGAGCATTTACGGTGTGCAGAGCATTGTACTAAGTGTTCAGGAGAGTACTGTAGAAGAGAATTGGTAGACACAATCCTTGCCCATAAAGAGCTTCCAGTCAGGAGGCTGCATCTCGAAGGACAGAACCATCTCAAAGAAACGCCATATGCCTTTAATTGTGTTTCTTTTGAAAACCAAACCTGAGACAGAAATGAAAGAAGTCATGTAGTTGTAATCTTGTTAATTTATTCACCAACGGGGAAGGTTTCACTGTGTGCTAATATGGCAGTGGAACTGTTTTGTGATTTCAAGAAGGGATAAAATGCTGGCTCAATATGAATTAATATTGGCTCAGATGGCCCTTGGGAGCAAGGACATTGTAGGTTGCATTTATTTTGATGATCTTAACAATTGAAAGATGGTTCAGAGCAACAAATCACGCCACTGACTTGCCATTAATTCTTACCAAAGAGGAAGTATAGTTTCCTTGAAAAATTGGTTTAATTTTTATACTCAAACTTACATGCCCCTTGACCTGCTCTTATCAGTGAAGGTTAAACAGAGAGCACTAGGTCAGAGCTTGCCTGGACGTGACTAATTAAATAAGGAGGTGTCACCACATGATTTAAAGTAGCATATAACTCTGAAAGTAGGTTTGAAGTCTGGAAAGCATTATTATGTCTCATGAGTGTGAAATTGGGACCAAAGATATTCTTAGCCCAATCTCCTTTTTTCTTTCTTCCTTCCAAGAGCACTAATTAAGTTTCAATAATACTGGCTTCATTTTTTTCAGCATCAGGTTGGATTTAATTGAGTGTGTTAATCTTGAACTCACAAATGCCATGTTTCACAGAATATATTTCACGCAGGTTCAAGACGTAAATATCAAAAGTTCAAGATAAAACATTTTCCCACAGGCCTGGACTATTGTTTCATTTGAGTTCCTAGAGACCGTCAAGCTCATTCCTTGTTCTTCACTTTTCCCCTTTGACCTTGTGTCGTTCTATCTGTTTGACATGTTTATTAAATAGAGGCCTGTAGGCTGCACAGATAAAATCTGATTCTCCTAGATCTCCAGTTTGCCTGGTTTCAGAAAGCATCTCAGGAAGGCTTTCAGCTGAGCGTTTTTCTTTTCTCCTATTTTGAAAGTCTCAGACTTTTGAAATTGTTTATTTGAAAAGTTATTAGTTATTATTTATCTTTTGTTTCTGTTTGGCACGCATGAGGTATTAATTAGAAATGTATTTTTGCCCTCAGAAGGAAGTGAAGACAAGGAAGAACTTTCCCTCCTCATTATTTGGGGGCAAAAATAATGGTGCAAAGGTATTCTAAAACAGATTTTGAATGTGTAATGAAAGTGTAAATATTATGCCCACATTGTTAGTTAATTCTGATAGTTTCCAAGGTGGTCTTTCGAATTTAGAGTTAAAGTTTACGTTTATTTACAGTGTCAGTTTTTTTTACTATGAGAAGCACTCAACTGCACTGCAGTGCAAATTGCTCCCAAAATCGTATTTTGCTAGAAACTTGACAGGCTGAGTATAGGTATCAGCCTTGCTTGGAGGTTTGGCATTTGCAGATATGTTAAGAGACCCGTCACTGGTCATTTAAAACAGGCTAACTTTTACATTAACCCTGGGATTGGGTGTCAGGTACTGGCATTGATATGGCAAGTGATCCACCTTGTTTTGTGTCAGTCTGTTGTAGGTGCCGAAGGTCTTTCCCTTGCCTTCCGACACATTATCAGCTCTCTTCTGGGGTACTGTGCGCAGCACCCGTGTGAAGGGCTGCTTCATGAAGTCATTGTTTGTGTTGGATATTTCACCGTAAACAACCCAGATAACCAGGTAAGAGAACCCAAACGAACCTAGAAATTTCAATGGTTGGGCTTTTTTTTTATGGTATTTGTTAAGCGCTTACTATGTGCCAGCCACCGTACTAAGCTCTGGGGGAGATACAAGATAATGAGGTCAGACACATTCTCTGTCCCATTTGGGCTCACAGTCTTATTCCCCATTTTACAGATGAGGTAACTGCGTCCGTCCGACTCCTAGGGCCATGCTTTATCCACTAGGTTAAGATAGAATCTTCTTTTGATAGGGGGTTTCACATGAATGGAATGGGTAAAGGGCGGCAAGACCTAATGTAACCTAGCTGTTGGAACATTTTGACGGTTAACTGCCCATCTGGATCTTCTCCTTACTGAACAGAGGAGCATAATCCTTTTCTAGGAAGCAGCAGGCCTGGGAGTTAGAGGACCTGGATTCTAATCCGGGCTCCGCCACTTTACCTGCTATGTGACCTTGGGCAAGTCACTTCTCTGTGCTTCGGTATCCTCATCTGTAAAATCGGGATCCAGTACCTGTTCGCTCTCCTATTTAGACTGTGAGCCCCAAGTTGGACAGGGTCTGAGTCCAACATGATTAGCTGGTATCTACCCCAGTGCTTAGCTCAGTGTTTGGCGTGTAGTAAGCACTTAACAAGTACAGCTGCTTTTTCTAGATAATTTCATCTGTCAGTCCAAGGTGAATTTGATAACCTTACAAGTGAAAAACCTATTTCTACTTCAAATTATGATTATATTTTTAAGAAAGTCTCCTTTTAAAATACATACAAAAACAAGCCAAGCTTTACATGTTTTGTGATCTACTCCATCCACTGTGGAAACCAAATAACTCAACTTTTCCAATTAAGTCCGGTTGGATAGTTGGAAAGAATAGAGCATTATTGTATTTTACATTCCAGTGAAAGTTGAAAATTGACTAGGAACTATGTATCAGACAGTTGATTGATAAAATGTATTTGTATATGCTGATGAAATCTTGTGTGTGAGGAATCGATGTCACCAAATCTCTGTAGACGCATTTTTAAAACTTTTGTTCTTTTAGCTCTTCCCGTATTCTAATGTCTGTTCCCATGATACTGAAAATTAGAAAAAAAGAAAAGCTAAGCCAAAACATCTGCACCTTCTGCCCCTCTTTCCCAGCATGGCCTAGTGGAAAGAGCACAGGCCTGGAGATCAGAGTAACCTGGGTTCTAATCCCAGCTCCACCACTTGTCTTCTGTGTGACCTTGGGCAAGTCTCTACACTTCTCAGTGCCCCAGTTCCCTCATCTGCAAAATGAGGATTAAGTATCTGTTCCCCTTTCTACTTAGCGCTGAGTCCCGGGTGGGACCTGATTCATTCATTCATTCATTCATTCATTCAATTGTATTTATTGAGCGCTTACTGTGTGCAGAGCACTGTACTAAGCGCATGGGAAGTCCAAGTTGGCAACATATAGAGATGGTCCCTACCCAACAGTGGGCTCACAGTCTAGAAGGATGATCTTGTATCTATCCCCATCACTTAGTACAGTGCTTGGCACATAGTAAGCACTTAACAAATACCACAATTATTATTATTATTATTTCCCATAGTGTATTTGCAATTGTACATCAGTGCTTTTTCATCTTCCAGAATCGGCCCAAGTCTGATTGTAAATCTGCAGGGTGGGAAAGAAAAAGTGCCTGTTCACTAGTTCCTTGAACTAAACTTGAAACTTGGAAGCTCCTCTCTCCACTTATGAGCTTGTTACTTAGCCCAGGTGTTTGCTCTCTTGCCCTTCTCTTGATTAGTGAATGTTAGCATATCTTACTTCATGAAATGAACACTTCCCCTTTAATCAGGGGTTCTGGATAAATGAAGCTCTGAGATTCATTAAATTCCATTCTAGGCAGCCCCAGTGTATTTTTCCATTGCAGTTCAGTAGCGTGTGAAGAGGAAGACCGTATTGTGTCATTTCACAGAAGGTGAAAGGTTTGAAAGGGGAGGGGGCAACCTGTCCCTTGTAGACTAGTAATCCCCATAACAGCCCTGGGCAGTCCAGGCGTAAGAAAGGGGAGGGCACTAAAAGCAAGCAAGGCAGCAGTTTCCCCCCAAAACCCTCCCAACCAACCGCTTCCACTCAATATGGGTTCTTCCCCCTGCCTGAAGACTCTGTCTCCAAGGCTGCTATTCCCCAGGTGACAGTCTATTCTTTGATTGTTTGAGGTACTTCAGTTCAGCCAGTATCTTGTGCTAAATTTTATAGTCGCAAGAATTGTATGTGGTTTCACACGTAACTTCTTGCTGATGCTGCATTATGGATAAATCCAGACTCTTAGATAAAGCCCAGACATATAGTATCTCTGAGAGTGAGACAAGGAAACTACTTTGGGACTTTTGTTTGAAGAAGATGTATTATTGCAAAATCAGACCTAGAAGACGGGGAGAATCCTGCAAGTTCAATCAAGGGAAATGAAGATAAAAGGGGAGAGGAAACCATCTTCAGGCGCATTAGGCAGAGTGATGGGAGGGCAGAGATACACTGCTGCCATTTATCAGAGGAGGAAGAACAGAGAAGCCACCAGACCTAAGGCATGATTAACTCTTTCAAAAAGTTATTGAATTTGCCTATTTAAAGAGATGGAGACTACTAAAACAGACATCCATTCCCAGTTAATATTCATCCGAACATTAAGGAGGCTCTTTAATCGAATGGTTTACTAGCATGTAGCAGTCACATGATAATAGGAATAAAGGTTTCCATCTACACAGATAAAAATTAGCATGGTGGGCAGTCAGACCCCATTTGAAGTGGAAGATCTGGAGTTTCCAGCAGGCCTGTTATCTCTGAATTCTCTTTCCAGAGTCCTCTTGATTAGAAGGAAATGTGTATGGTGTTTGCCTGCCCAACAGGAGGGCACTGGGGGTCAGGTGCATTCTCTCCCTGCACATCATAAGGCTCCCTGAAGGGAAAGGGAGAGGAGCAGCATCTTTGCAGTGAAGGTTCCATTGTACATCCTCCCTTCTGGATGCCCTCAAAACAGTCCCCATAGGAAAAAGCCCATTGGTTGCATTGGTTTCTTCACCTGAAATTGCCAAACTGACTGGCTACGCAGTCCGAATCACCAGGTTTTACTGACAGGAAAACATTATCCCTTCTGTTTTAGGCCACTGGCATCCCAGACCTGGCTATAAACAAATCCAGAGCCAGGGGTTGCTGAGCCCCAAACTCCTGGGAGACTTTTTAGCAGTTAAATTAGAATTAATTTCATAGGAGCAAATCGACAGAAGCCCTCAGTGGCTCTTCACAGGAATTGGAGTACCAGCAGGCATCAGATGTATCACCAGAAAATCGTCTTGATAATTTTCCCAGATCCTCAGGGCAGGGTGTTTGGACTTGCTGCCTTACTAAAGGGCCTGTGAAGTCCCTTTTCTCAGTTGCTGACCCACCCTGATAAACAGATGTGCCCCGTAAAGACGTTAGTGGCAACAATATACCAATGAAGCCGATATTTCTTTCCACAGACATGAGTTGGAGAGGTTTCTTTTGCCCATTTGAAACCACAGTTACTTAGCACCTATGCCATAAAGTACAACACAAATCAAGTTGTGAGCAGGCAGATTGCCTCTTAACTAGGTGAGCATGAGAACATAGGCAGTGCAAATCCACCTACCTAAATAGAGGAATCTGAGGATTTGATTCCCAGCCAGAAAAGGGAAGGATGGCCACCTACCATCCCCAATTCAGTTCTCAGTTGTGGGATTTCTAAAATTAACATGAATTTCCTCATAAGAGAAATGTCCAGCTTTTTCAGAACCAAAGTTGGTCTTGTAAAGATGGAAAGATCAGGTTATGCACTGCTGGAGCCACCAGGTTGGAGGAAGGGGAGGAGGGAGGGCGAGAGAAAGAGAAAGAAAGAGAAGAGTCAGACAGACAAATAGACTCTCCATGGCTCTCTGCCCCTTGTAGGAGTATGGGATCTGTACAGTAAATTGGGCAAAGCCCAGCCTGTAACTCAAAGGCACAAGCATTGTAGGTGAAGAAGCAGCCACATAACCTGGTGATTTTTCTGGGAGCCTAGCAACAGTTACTCCACTCTTTCTATGATGCCTTCTATACAGCTGGAGGCAAGGAGGGGGTATTTTGCTAAAAGCATCAGCAGCCCAGACAGCAGTTCCCTACAAAGAGAACAGGGAAAGGGCAGGTGGACCTTCTTCACCTTCACAAGGGAAAATATTAACCCCCGGACCTACAAGGAGAAAAACTGGCTTTCGCTGCTGGGCTAAGTAGAGACTTTGCAGCCCTTTTTGATAGGTGCAAGTAATCCATCATTCTTCAAAGAATCTCCAGAGCCATGTGGTCATCGTTCATGAAAATCCAGTTTTCTGGCACCAAAAAATCCTTGGAGTTTAACTCTCAGCATTGTCCTTCATTTTGAAGACAATGCTGCCAAGAGTGAGATTGCATCAAGGATCCAAATGTCTCAGAGAGAGAATCTCCTGCACCCTTTTGCACTTCATCCTGAAAATATCAAACCCAGATAAATTTACCAGGAAGCCTTTAAGAATAGCTAAACCTTTATCCTGGAGAGGTTTCCTCTCCCCCCAAGTCTACATTTGCCCTAGTCTAGATCCTGCTTCATGCCTTAAGGCTATCTGCCCTGCCTTCCCTCCAAAGACCTCCTTTCCTTTTTTCTTAGGTTCTCTAAAGAAAATCAAAAAGAATGACTGTGTGACCGACCTACTGGGCCTGAACTTAAACAAAATTAGTCCAGGCCCCAAAGGAAACCAGGCCGTAGGCCAGAAAGACTGTTAATAAAGGAGTCTTGGGGAAGTCTTTTCTCGGTCAAATGTTATTTATTTAGCCCATGCCGTGTGCAGAGCACTGTACAGTGTGCTTGGGAAGCAGCATGGCTCAGTGGAAAGAGCTCGGGCTTTGGAGTCAGAGGTCATGGGTTCAAATCCCGGCTCCACCACATGTCTGCTGTGTGACCTTGGGTAAGTCACTTAACTTCTCTGAGCATCGGTTATCTCATCTGTAAAATGGGGGTGAAGGCTGTGGGCCCCACGTGGGACAACGCAATCACCTTGTAACCCCCCCCAGCGCTTAGAACAGTGCTTTGCACATAGTAAGCGCTTAATAAATGCCATCATTAATTAATTAATTGGGAGAGTAAGTATGATATAACAACACCCCAGCTTGTCCTCTCAAGTCTTGCTCAGTGTGATTTGTTCTCATCACTCCCTTCTCCAGTCTTTTGCTGACATCCTTCCCATAGCCTGGAACTCCCGCCCCCTTAAAATCTGCAAGGCCATAGCACTTACCCCCTTTTCAAAGCTTTTCTGAAATCACACCTCATGCAGGAAGGCTTCCCCAATTAATTTTTTTCCCCCAAAATGATATCACCCCAACCACCACTTCAGCACCACCTATCCATGTTACAACCACCTGAAGCCCTTGTGTAATTTTGACTTACCTATTTTAACACTAATGCATTTATAATTCTACTTCTTTGTCATATCTGTCAATTATTTCTGAGTCTGTCTCCCCCACTAAATTGTAAACTCCTTGAGGGCAGGGGTCATGTCTGTTAACTCATTGTATTCTCCCAAGTGCTTAATAAAGTGCTTTGTGCTCAGTAGATACTATTGAGAAACTTTATCAGTACAGTTCTATGGATTGGGGTCTCTCAAACTCTGCTTTATTTGCTCTTGCTATTACCCTATTGAAACTGGGAATCCCCATACTTTGATACTCACCCCAGCCTCACAATATTCATTCAGTCCAATAAAATTGTGTTCAGAGCGCTGTACTAAGCACTCGGGAAAGTACGATGCAACAATAATGACATTCCCTGCCCACAAAGAGCTCACAGTCTAGAGGAGTGGAGACAGACATCAATACAAATAAATAAAATTACGGATATATACGTGGTTGGGGGGAGAGCAAAGGGAGAAAGTCACGGTGATGCAGAAGGGAGTGGAATATGAGGAAAAGTGGGACTTAGTCTGGGAAGGCCCTTGGAAGAGACATGCCTTCAGTAAGCCCTTGAAGAGGGGGAGAGTAATTGTCGATTTGAGGAGGGAGGGCCTTGCAGGCCAGAGGCAGGACATGTGTCAGGGTTCGGCAGCAAGACAGGAAAGATTAGGGCATGTTCTTACCCTCTACTGTTTCCCCTCTCTAATTTACTTTAATGTCTTTCTCCCCTATAGACTGTAAGCTCCTTGTGGGCAGATTTTGTGTCCACCAACTCCGTTGTATTGTACTTTCTCAAACACTTAGTACAGAACTCTACATGCAGTAAGCTCTCAATAAATACCATGGTTTAATTGATTTAGTCATCTAAAAATATTTCAGAACCATCATCGTAGATTCTTGATGATGAGATTGTAAGGAAAATAATAATTTGGGCTACTTCAAGTCAATATTCTCATTACTCACAAGCAAGGATATGACTTTTGAGTTAAGCCTTTTTTTTTTAATAGAACCAGTCTCACATTTGTTTTCTGAAAATCAATTTCTTGATGCCCATAACCAAGAAAAGATACATGCTAGGCCCAAGTTGCCCAGAAAAGAATTTGTATTTGCTTTAAAACATTGTAGCCCCACTTTGCAGTACCAGAAGGGAAATTAAAAGGCACCTGTATACAATAGGCATTATTTTGGACCTGATCACTTTGAAAGTTGCCATTAAATCCAGAATAAAATCACATGGGATCCATATTATACTTTTCTACTACTGCACTTCCTTTACTAGGATCATTGCTGTATCATTTTGAATCTTTGTTCTTAACCTTGAAGATTTTTCGTAACAACTACCAATGTTCCTGGAAATAAATTGGCCAAGAAAGCAAAGAAATTCCCAAAATGGGTGGATGTTTTAGTATTTTTAAATGCCGTTGCCCCATTGATCAAAACTCAAATGTGTTGCACATTTGTAGTAACTTTAAAGGCTTCATTTACTCATGGGGAGACAGCTTGTGTTTTTATAAGGCAGGGAATTCTGGAATGGTGGTGGTTGTGGTAAGATTATTTTATTAATCAACTATTTTGCATAAAGTATTGTCCATGAAATTGGCTCTTTTTATTCTGCCACCATTTAGTCTATTAACTAAAGCCAACAGGTCCCATGACACTAAAGATGGCCTCATAAGAGAAACCTGTGTAATAAAAGTAATGTCCCTATCTTTGATTAAGCCAATCATCTATTTGCTATAGGATTACAGTTTCTTATTAAAATGTTGTTGTTTTAATTAAAATTTTCCCTGTATTTTATGGTGCTTTCATTCCAGTTTCTAAATTCTGTCCTATTTAATTATTCTAATGAACATAATTAGTATGTGCTGTCAACCCTTCACTTCATTTACATTTTATATTGGATAATTGAATGGGGTCTGATAATTAAATTAACATGAATGACAGATGATTTGACCGCCTACACATTACTGTACTGGGAATAAGAAGCTTTGCATATTTTATTCAGTTAGCGAATGCTGCTAATTTGAAAAATCTTTGCAAATTAAAGTTTTTAAACCAGTAGTCTTGTGTGACAGATCCTTAAAGAAGCTATACATTGCTTGCTCAGCACTCACCAAACAAGCTTCCTCTTTATTTTCCTCTTTTTGTCTTAAAGATGTTAGTGCAGTTGATACTTTTTACCCTGCTGTGGGAGGCCATGTGACCCAAAGACTTGGAGTGGAATATGAAGTTTCTTGACAGGAATTCTTTTATTTAGATTCTGATACTTCAAAACTCATTGTCCTTTTTTATACGGGGGAAAAAAGAGCTGAGGGTTAACTTCCCACATAAAGTTACAAAATGATGAAGATAAATAAATGAAGCATTTGGGTTTTAACTGGACTTCTGAAATCTGCATTTCTGCGTGCAGTGTTTTAGTTTTTTTACCTGCTTTGGTCCCTTAGTATGGGTTGAGAGAAGCCAAGATAAAAGCTTAAGTGTGTTCCTTCAGATGATTCAAGAAAAATCAAAATTATTAATATACCTTAGTTTGGACATAAGCATTGGTATTAAAAGGCATTTCTAGACTGAGTTTTTTCAGACCTGCATTCTTTTTCCCAGAGCTTTCTGTGGATTGGAGTGGATTTCCTGCTACGAGCTTGGTATTGTCCATTTGTTCTTTGGAAAAGCAGATTACCCCAGGTCACACCCATTTTGTAAACTTCTTCGATTCCAAGTTCATAAAATGGAATAACTGGAGTGGGGATATGAGATTGAAACTGCTGTGCAGCACAGGAGGCCCTGAAGCCTTTTGCTTTCCCTGTATTTGTTAAATGATGAGTTGGCAGCTTCTTTGTAAACTGTCACAGAAGTATCTAGCCTTCCAGGTTTTCTTGCTTCATGTGACAGATGCTTTATCTTTCATAAAATAAAAATGCATTTTGTCCGACAGAGGCTAAGAATTTAAGCAGCAATTTTGACTGCTTTGGAAGTGTATTGGTCTTTTTAAGTTGCCAGAACTACAATATTACAACAGTAATAGGTTCTTGATATTACAACAGAAAAGAAAAATGTGGTGTTCTTTTTCCAAGTGGAGCAATAACTTTTAATCAAAAACAACTTTTGGGAATTACTTTAGCACATTGAATGAGTGACCTGTTTGAAGTAGGAGTAAAGAAATTTGCCGGTTAAGAGCATTCAGCCTGAAAACAGGCTTTAAAGTCACAACCTTCACATGAACCAAATAAAATAAACCTTTTGTTTATCCACCTCCTCGGTGACTTTTACACCACACAGGAGGATTTCAAGTGGGTAAAACCTTTGCACAAGGGACCTTTTTCATTCCAGAACAGGTCAAAAAAGTTTCGGTGAGGGAACTTGTCAAACACTCTGTTATTGTGCAGTCGTCCTGAATGACCACGTAAAGGTGGGGCTGTTTAGAAAGAATGACAAGAGTCCATCAGCAGCCAACTGTAGAGTCCTGTGGGTGTCATTAATAACAGTCTCTCTAGGCCCAAGACTATCCAGTGTGAGATTACTGGCCGCATCACATGTCTCTGAGATGGCCCAGGAGCTGTCGCCTCTGCAGTACAAGATAACTTAAGATTTCTGTTTGAATTGGTTAACCAGTTGTCCCTCAAATGAACCACTGGAAAAAGTGAAAAGCTATAACTGAATGGGATCACGTGTATCCGTCTGTTATGACTTCTGGACAGAATGTCCTTTTCAGAACACTAGCTTCTGCTCTGGGGCGGGATGAAGTCAATGTGGTGGTTCAGATTTGATACCCACTGGACACTTCTTCATATCCAAGTTTTCCAGAAATTATTAATTTGAAGTTCTGCTCAAGCGCGCTTAGACTCAAATGTGGAGCATCACTTGACCAAACTTCTTCTTTTCTCATTTTCAGGGGAACTAAAGCTAACAAATGCTTCAAAATGTAAAAACTAGTCTGAAACTGGTCAGGTCATTGTTTCGACTTTGACATTAAAGGTAGCCACTGCCTTAGGTATTTGAATCGCAACCTTTGTAGATTCTCTGATCCCTTCAAGGCTCAGTTACAAACCCTGAGAGTACACAGCAGTCTTTAGGTGGACCAAGTAGGATCATTGCCAGTAATTGGCTGAAAGTTAACGAAAGTCTTATTTTTCATCTACCAAGCCACAGTTTAGGGTTTTCAACAATCAAGGCCCAATTTTCAGCCTGGAATTGAACCCAAGCTCAAGGATGTTAATGGTTAAGGTACAGACTCTCAGATACTTAAACTCCACACCTCTTGAATGCACACCTATGAAAAACTATGCAAAGTTGAACCTTCTTTTAGCCTTGCTCAAATCTGGAATCAGAGGTGTCAAGTACATTTCAAGTAAATGAAGATAGAAAGAATTTTAAGTCAAAGTTTAACTAAAGATCATTAGTGAATCCAAACAGTGCAGGGACTTGCCTTGGGCTAAAGTTAAAGAGAAGCCCCTGAAATCAATCACTCTGAGATAGGCTGGTGAGAGCCAATCCATAATTACAAAGTATAGCACCGAGGCCAAAATGGGAAATTTACCAATAAGACAAACATCAGTCATGAAACCTTAGTCTTCTTCAAGAGTTAATGCAGTTTAGAATCATGAATGAAGCATGTGAATGGTTGTGGAGAGGGGAAGGAGGGAGGAAGCACCCAAACCAGTGTAAACAAAAGGTAGTGTGTGTGCGTCTTGGTGAGGAAGTTGGTTTGTAAAAGAATTGGAAAGAATTGGCTAATTTTTTCAAAGAGAAAGCAAGATTTAAAGTGGGATAAAAGATTTAATCATTTATTTTTAGCACTCAAATGTAAATTTTAGGCATAAAGTTATCCTCACATTAATGCATCCACAAAATTTGCTGGAATCTAATTGAATTTCTGAGCCCTAAAATATTTTCCCCTGTTTGACAATATCACCGGCCTTCCTGCTGGGTGACTCTAAGGGAGGCAATGCTGTATTATTAGTAATAGTAGTATTATTGCTGTTATGTGTACAGTACGTATAGTGAGGTAAGAATAATCAATCATATTTATTGAGCATTTATTGTGTGCTGAGCACTGTACTACATGCTTGGGAGACTGCAATATAACAGATCCATTCCCTGCCCACAATGAGCTTACAGCCTAGAGGGGAGAAAGACATTAATATAAAAAAATGAATTGTAGATAAGTATATAAGTGCTTTAGGCCTGAGGGTTGGGGTGGTGAATAAAGGGAGCAACTCAGTGCAACGTAGAAGGGAGTGGAAGAAAAGAAAAGGGGGACTTAAGAAAGAATTCTTGGAGGAGATGTGGTTTCAATAAGGCTTTGAATGGGGAGAGTAACTGTCTGTCAGATATGAAGAGGGAGGGCATTCTAGGCCAGCAATAGGACCTGGGCGAGAGGTCGGTGGTGAGATAGACAAGATCAAGGTACAGTGAGAAGGTTGGCTTTAGAGGAGCAAAGTGTCCAGGCTGGGTTGTAGTAGGAGAGTAGTAAGATGAGTTAGGAGGGGGCAAGGTAATTGAGTGTTTTAAAGCCAATCGTAAGGAGTTTCTGTTTGATGTGGATGTGGATGGGCAATGACTGGAGATTCTTGAGGAGTGGGGAAACATTGGACTGAACGTTTTTGTAGAAAAGTGATCCAGCAGCAGAGTGATATGTTGACTGGAGTGAAAAGAGACAGGAGGAAGGGAAGTTAGCAAGGAGGCTGTTACCATAATCAAGGTGGGATAGGATAAGTGCCGGGATTAATGTGGTAGCTATTTGGTTGGAGACAAAGGGGAGGATTTTAGCAATGCCTTGACAGTTGAACTGACAGGATGTAGAGATAGATTGAATATGTGGGTTGAATGAGAGAGAGGATGCTGTCTACTCTGATGGGAAAGTCAGAGAAAGGACAGGGTTTGGGTGGGAAGATGAGGAGTTCAGTTTTTAACATGCTAAGTTTGAGATAATGGGAGGAAATCCAGGTAGAGATGTCTTGAAGGCAGGAGGAAATGAGAGACTGCCGAAAGGGAGAGAAATCAGAGCTGGAGGTGCAGATTTGGGAATCATCTGCATAGAGGTGGTAGTTGAGGCCATGGGAGCAAATGAGTTTCCAAGGGAGTGGGTGTAGATGGAGAATTGAAGTGGATCCAGAACTGAACCTCAAGGGACACTCACAGTTAGTAGGTGGGAGGCAGAGGAGAAGTCTGTGAAAGAAGCTGAGGATGAGCCACCAGAGAGGTAGGAGGAGAACCAGTGAAGGCCAAGGTTGGATAATGTTTCCAGGAGAAGGGGATGGTCGACAGTGTCAAAGGCACCTGAAAAGTCACTTATGTGCTTATTATTTGATGTGTGAGAACCTGTGTGCTTAAGTGATATGGAAGGGCTGAAGTAGCAGTTGAGGGGATATAGACAGGGGGAGATGATTGATTAAACAGAGAAGTCTTCCTGGAGGAGATGTCATTTTGGAAAGGCCTTAAAGATGGGGAGAGCAGTGGTCTGCCAGATATTGACGGGGAGGAAGTTCCTGGAAGAAGAAATGACATGAGCAGTGAGTCGGTGGTGAGAGAGTACAGTGAGTAGTTAGACTTGAGAGGAATGAAGTGTGAGCTAGGGTGTAGCAGGAGAAGGACAAGGATAAGTAGGGGGGATGAGGGATTATTGATGAGTGCTTAAAAGCCAGTGATCAGGAGTTTCTCCTTGTTGAGGAGAGAAATGGGCAACCATTGGAGAGTTTTAAGGACTGGGGAGATGTCCGCCATTAGCTCTCACCCATAAAGCCACACTATCTTCCCTCCTCGCCCCTCAAATACTGTCCTCTCCCCAGTCCCCCACCACGCAACCCCATCTAAATGTCTTCTGTGGAAACTCCTCTCCACTCTGGGCAAACTCCCTTTCAGCCTTGACCAGTTTCTGACCCAATCACTCTTCCCCCTTGCCAGGACTCATCCTAGATGATAATGCCTTCCTTGCTCCTCTCTCCTGAGTGAGCCTTATTTTCCCCCACACTCCCTGACTCATTAGAAAAGGGGGAGAAGCTGGCCTGCTTCTTGCCCCCCTGCATACTTCTGTCACATCATCCCACCCCTCCAAACTCCCACCTTCTCTTCCTTCAAAACCTGTGTCACCCACTTCCACCACCCCCTTCTATTACTAGTTGCCATCATCTGCCTGACCCATGATCCCACCTCAAATTTTCTGAGCAATTTTTGATGCCTTTCTTACCTTCTTTCTTTCCTCCATTCATACATTGATCTTGTTGCACTTCATCATCCATTTGGACATTCCTGATGTCCTCCCTGCCCCAACATGCTAGAGCTCATCATCAGGAGTTACTGTACAGTCTCCACCTTCACCAACACTGAAATCCCACTCTGACCACAACCTCCAAACCTGCCTTCTTTCTCACACTTCTCCTCCCACATTGCTTAGTGGGTAGAACATGCACCTGGGAGTCAGAAGGTTATGGGTTCTAATTCCGACTCTGCTACTTGTCTGTTGTGTGACCTTGGGCAACTCACTTTACTTCTGTGGGCCTCGGTACCCTTATCTATAAAATGGGAATTGAGACTGTGAGCCCTACATGGGACAGGGACTGTGCCCAACCCTATTTGCTTGTATCTACCCCAGTGCTTAGTTCAGTGCCCGACACGTAGTAAGCGCTTAACAAATGCCATTATTGTTGTTTTTATTATTGTTATTATTAATAATAATAAACTGTTCTCTCTCCACATGGAGACCTCCAGCCTCTCATCTCTGATGCACAAGGCAGTGTGGTCTAGTGGAAAGAACATGGGCTTCTGAGGACACCCCTTCTCCCTTACTGATTCCCATTGCTTGCAACAAGACATTTAACTTTCTCCTTAAACTTCCCCAGCACCCCCAACTCCCCATTCTCTCACCCTCTTATGACCCTGCCATCTATTTGGTTGACCAGGTCGAAACCATCAGGTGAGAACTTCCCCAAATCTCCCTTTTGTCCCCTGCCCCTCTCCCAGCTTCCTCTTATCCTCATCCACTCTCTCATCCTTCTTGGCTGTCTTACAAGAGATCTCGTACCTGCTTTCAAAATCTACTCCCTCCACTTAAGTCTTTGACTTCACAACTTATAAAGGTATTTGCACCAACTCTTCTTCCCTGCCTGACTGCCATCTTCAATGGATGACTCTTTGATGGTTCCTTCCCCTTTGCTTTCAAACATACCTTTACCTCTCCTCCTAAAAAAATCTTCTCTTGTTCCCACTGCATCATCCAGATATCTGCCTCATTAGCTCCAACCTCCCTCCTTTTCTTCGGTGTCGTGTCTCCTCCTGCTTCCAAGACATTTCTACATGGACATCCCACCAGCACCTCAACATGTCCAAAACTTAAATCCTCAGATTCCCTTGCAAATCCACTCCTCCTAACATCCATCACAGTTGATAACACAACCATATATATTCCCTGCTTCTCAAGCCCAGATCCTTGGCATTATCTTTGATTCTTCTATTTCTCTGAAGCCCCATATTCATTCAGTCAGTCACCACTTCCTGTTGATTCTTCCTCTACAAAATCTCCAGAATCCACCCCATCCCCTCCATTGAAAATACTACCATGATGGTCCGGGCACTAGTCATGTCTCGTCTCTAAGACTGCATCAGACTCTTAGCAGTCCTCTCCCTCCTCCCCTCTTCTCTGTCCATACATTCTCTCTTCATTCTGCTGCCTAAATCATTTGTCTAAAACACTGCTTTGTACACTTAATTAGACATGGAATGCTTCGAGCTTGGTGGAAAGAAGGGGCTGAAGAGATATCGTCAGTGTTCATGTGGCACAAAATTGTTCATAAACAACTAGCAGCCCCCAAAGCTGCAAAAGACAAAACTTAAGTGGAGTCACGTAAAAAAAACTTGATCTTTCTCATTGTTTTTGTTCATTAGCGCTATCTAGCTCCTAAAATACTGATCCCAGTTTGCCTCCTGGAAGATTCCTTTTGACCATTTGAGGTTCGCATTCTCCATCTTCCCCATGCCCTTGCTCTCCCTCTCTTCCTCCCCTCTTGCTCTCTTTTTTCTCTGTCTCTCTCTGCTCCCTCTCTCTTTATCTCTCTCTGTTTCACTTTTTCTTTCTATGGCAAGACTACTTATTTTATTGGTTGCACCTGGCAGGTGACCAACAGATATCATCTGAAAAGAATCAAATGTATTTTCCATAACCAGAATCAGAGGCTGCAGAGCAACATCACCTAAGAAAAAAACACAAGAAAAATCCCTGCCCCCCAATTGTAATTGCTTAAGTAATGACACATCACGAGTAAGTATATTAAGTAATAAAGAGAAACTTTAAAATGACTCACATGAATCAACGTGAACATATAAAGAACCTAAATTAGAACCCGATCCTACTGTACTTAATGCCGAGATGAAAGCCAAAGAAATCTGAGACCATTTATTTCACTTGAGCAAGTACTAAACAAAAACTACAGAAAGATTTGCCTACTATTATATTTTTATAATAAAATAAAACGGTAATAGAATTGTGCTAGATATCCCATAAACAACATGGAATGCCTACATGCCATATCACTGAAGTTGAAGCCAGAAAATGTCATAGGGTGTTCTGCACATATTAATCCTGTTTTTCTCACGCCACCCACCCTAGACCTTTGAGACAGTTCCTCCTTAGAAGTGGCCTGCCTGGACTCAAGCGCAGAGAAACCTTCCAAACAGAAAGCCTAAAGGATATTTTTGTTTGAGGTTATTGCAAATCCCATTCCTTTCAAACTGAAATGGGAATCATCTTTCCAGGTATCTGGCATGTATGAGAATCTGATTGCCTTTTCTAAAAATTGGATTTGAGGCCATTTTTAGCCTAGGGTTTTTTTTATTCTATTTTAATGGAACACTTTCCTGAACATTTTAAAAATATTGTCGGCCATTTAGAGCAGATCTAGTAAAAGTGATTTATATGCTGCCTATTTGTGAATGTGAATATTGCTTCTTAATTAACATTTGTGCTAAATGAGAGAAAAGTTAGCAATCACGCATAGTGTGGGTTATCCTTTGGCCTTACAGACAAAATGCAAATAAAGTAGAAATAAAAGAATAAAATAGCCCCCGAAGCCAATGGCAATGTGGTTACAATGAAACTAATGTTATTTCTGAGCTCTCCATTATCTAAACAGCCGTCTTTCTGAAGCCTAAATTTTATTTTAAGAAAATAAACATTTGGGGTTTTAAAATAGACAGCCTGATCATTTTTAACCTGGAAAATGCCACGCTAACTCTTTTTATAATATAGAAATGGTGTTTTGAGGATTAGCCTGTGATAAATGTTTGAGAAGAATTTCGAATATTCCTTGCTTAAAAGTTAGGTCCTGGCCAATGGCAGAGTAAGCAAAGGGAAAAAAGAAGGAAACCTTGACCTTAAAACAGAAGAAGAGCCTGAGTGGTGACATATTCTGCTGATTTAATGCTAGCAGCATGGGATTTGTTTATATGTGAACAGAGAAATAATGCAGATCTAACTTTGAAGAGGAACTTTGGACTACTAATATAAAGAATTATTTCTTTTACTAAGTTATAAATAACCTGACACAAAGCCCAAACATTTAACTGTTCAGGGGCAGAGGGTGCAATTAAGATAGGTTCCCTTGTATTGCAGCTTCATTCAGTTCATCCACTCTTCCCCTTAGGAAGATTAGATTTCCACACAAACATAAATGATGTTTTGAAATGAAACAAAAAGTGGTATTTTAAGATTTTCAATCCTTTTATCCACTGTGAGGCTCTAAAGATGTCGGTTTTGGTATGTCCAGTTGCCCGGGGAGGAACCGCATGCAAGAAAAAGTCAGAAGCTGCGGTCCCATGTGTTTTAGAACCGTGAGCTTTTCTAGTCTGAGTTCTCCTGAGAGAAATCAGTGGGACTAGGGAATTTGACCATGGCAAGAAAGCGCAGTCCACGAGAAGAGGGTCTTGATGTTTTGCTACAATTCACGAACGAGTGCAGTTTTCTTTCAAAGAATAAATTCTTCAGAATGAACTTGGTTTCCAAAGAGTATACGTTCTGGAGATTATATCTGTGGGAAGCATTGTGTGACATTGTCTGATTGTCTTCTGGAATCAAAGCGATGTTTTCCAGCAAAAAAAGACTGAAGAAACCTTTGTGAGCCTCTGTGGGAGTGGATGACGTTTCCTCCTCCTCCTCCTCGTCCTTTGTCTCCTCCTCCTCCTCCTTCTCCCCCCACCACCGTATTTCCAGTGCCTCTCCGTGGATTTATTGCTTTCCTGCACAGTAGTGAGTCATCATGACTGACACTGAAGGGTGGAAACCTACATCCACTCATTCTTACCTGCAGAATAACCTTCTTGGCCCAAGATCTCATGCTTAATCTCGTTCTAGAAGTCAGTTGGAGCCAGAAAGGAGAAAAAATCATACTAGCTGGTGGTTGTTTTTAGAACTCTGATAAATGAGCGTCTGAGTGGATTTTTCTAAGTGTTTTGCCTCCATCTCCTTTTGGATGGATATAATGCCGCTGTTCAAACTCTGTGTTTTAATATAAGCCTGACCCATATGTGCCTGCTTCTCTTTCTTTCGGATTTGGAAGTAAAGCCACTTGTTTTCTGAGACCCTAAAACTAAAGTAAAGCCACTAAGGTACATTTTTTTTGCTTGTAGGCAGGGGACCCCTGTAGGTGTTTTACAGTATCAGCAGTATGTTCTTCCTATTGCTTCTCCAAAGAAGGGTACTTCTGATTGAATCCTCCTGTGCTGTACTCAGAGAACCCTGGAAATCGGATGGAGAGGAATGAGATTTGAGAAGTGGCTCTTGGCTGAAGAGGTCTGGTTAAGCACATAGGTGTATTTTTTGCCTGAAATGGATGAGAGAGGAACTTTAGTCATTGAAATACAATTAAATGGTATTTTGAACTTGCACTTTTGACAGGTCCCAGAATCTGTTTATTTTATAATTCAGATGAAAGCCAAAGTATTGCAAAGTTTTTAGCAGATCCTATGTTCTGTGGAGGGATATGGCAATAGTTTTTTCTCCTACAGAAGGAAGACCGTCTTTGTTCAAGTGATTTACTAACTGTCCCTACTGCTTCTTTTAGTGAATCTAAATGTCTAGACAAATAATCATCACCTCTTTCCTCCACTGACAATATCCTGCCTCTAGAAAGGAAGTAAAGAAAAAACCTCGGGTCCTATTAAGAATTTACTATTGGGCACTTTCTGCTTCATCTGATTATTTGTGCCTTCCAACACATGGAGTACTCCAAGTGGTTTTGTTTTGGCTCTGACGCGTCAGTTAACGGGTCTCAACGACAGTCGAGGCCAATGCCCTCCTAATGGCTCTGTGGAGAGGAATGAGCTTCAGTGACATTCACCAGACTGAGTATTTGAACCAGGCATGAAAGCCTGGATCTGTCCATGGGATTAGATCAGCTCCCTGGCCCTCCAAAAATGTCCAGTTGTGTGGCCTTGTGGAAAGAACACGAGGCTGGGAGAATATTGAAAATTGAATATTAGGAAGTATCTTGAAATTGAAAAGAAAAGCAAATCCTCCAAAACCAGTCATTCGTTCATTCCATCATATTTATTGAGAGCTTACTGTGTGCAGAGCACTTGGGAAAGTACAATACAGCAATAACACAATAAAACAGTGACATTCCCTGCCCACAACGAGCTCACAGCCTGGAGTCGGGGAGACAGACAATACAAATAAATCAAATTACAGATTTGTACAAAAGCACTTTGGGGCTGTGGGGTGTGGGGGGAGAACAAAGGGAGCAAGTCAGGGCGACCCAGAAGGGAGTGGGAGATGAGGAAAAGTGGGGTTTAGTCTGGGAAGGCCTGTTGGAGGAGATGTGTCTTCAATAAGGCTTTGAAAAAGAGGAGAGTTGTTGTCTCTTGGATTAGAGAAGGGAAGGTGATCCAGGCAAGAAGCAGGACATAGGCTAGGTGTCAGCCTAGCGAGACAGACGAGATTGAGACACAATAAGAAGGTTAGCACTAAAGGAGCAAAGTGTGTGGGCCGGGTTGTAGAAGGAGAGAAGCAAAGTGAGGTAGGAGGGGGCAAGGTGATGGAGTGCTTTAAAGCCAATGAAGAGGAGTTTTTGTTTGTTGCGGAGATGAATGGGCAACCACTGGAGTCTTTTGAGGAGCGGGGTGACTTGTCCAAAACATTTTTATAGAAAAATGATCCAGGCAGCGGAGTGAAGTATGGACTGGAGTGGGGAGATACAGGAAGCTGGGAAGACGGCAAGGAGGCTGTTACAGTAATCCAGGCAGGATAGGATGAGTGATTGTATTAACATGGTAGCAGTATGACCTGGTACAATACAGAAAAATGGAATTTAATATGATTAATAGATGTTGAGAAAGAAGCTGTAACAAAACCATTTAATTATTTTAGTTTTAAAATCAGACTGATTTCAAAACATGAGTTTTTAAATCTGAAATATAACTTTGGGGTATAACCATACAAGTTCCACAAGTTTGTATACTACATTAACCAGGCCTGGGATGGGACAGATTAATCCCCAAAATAGATAACCAAGAAGCAGTATGGCCAAGTAGTTAGAGCAATGGCCTGGGGGTCAGAGGGTCTGGGTTCTAATCCCGGCTCTGCCATTTGTCTGCTGTGTGACCTTAGGCAAATCACTTAATTTATCTGTGTCTCAGTTCCCCTTATCTGCAAAATGGGGATTCAGTACCTGTTCTCCTACTTAAACTGTAAGCCCCATGTGGGACCTGATTATCTTGTAACTCCCCAACACTTAGGAAGTGCTTGACAAATACCACGATTATAATTGTTGTCCTTCATAATGCTGCTGCGAATGGTGTCATCCACGTACATGCCTTTTTTTGAGATATAGTCTTGTTAATATGCTGTCCATGAAAACATGAGAATACAAACATCAGACTTTGTTCAAAGATCCATGATGGAACTCTTGTACAGTATATTGAATATACCAAAGAAGGTATTGGGCAGTTCCTGGGATTCACTTTACGTGTTGTAGTGATGTAGTCTTACATTGGAAAAAACAGACTAGCCTCAGTCCTGAGGCTTCAGGATCTAGAACCTTCAAGAAGAAATTGATTCTGGTGATGGTGGTCTTTGCAACACCACTTGCACTTTCTCTTTCCAGCAGCCAATCTTATCCCCACGGGGGCACAATATTGTACAAAGTCATTAGGCAGGCAGGGATATAGCACGTGGCAAAGTACACACCAAGGTTTTTTTGCACGCAGGATGCTTTTACGGCCAAAGTGGCCAGATGTAGTTCTGATGCTGGGTCTTAACACCATGATCCATCAGGCACCCAACCACTTTGGGGGACTACTGTTTGGCCTTTTCACTGTATAGCACTGCCTAGGCACTTCTTTGGTCAGAAACCTTCATCCCTGGTGGTATAGCCTCACCAGGCTGAACCAGGTCTAAAACCCAGGATTCCTCATCCCCAGAACATTGCTTGTTACACTGGACCAACAGCAGGGTTGTGTGTTGCAGTAGTGGGTGGTAATTACCCACATCTCTTCATTAGTCCGTGAATAATATGGAGCCTGTCACTGCTCCTAAGAGGGTAGCTATCCCGATATTGGGGGACATTTTCAATATGTAGATTTATGTCGGAGGAGTGCAAGAACTTGTTGTTCTCTGATTTTTAAAATGACAATGTGGAGGCTTTTATCAGTGTGTATAGTTGTGGCTGAGAAGAGCAGTGTGGAGCTCACTCTTCCTTTCATGTGCAGGCCAAGGTTGTCCCTTGCTACACTGTTGCACCTGCTAATCAATCGATTATATTTATTGAGTGCTTACTGTCAGCAAGACACTGTATTAAATGCTTGGGAGAGCACAATATACCAGAGTTGGCAGTTACATTCCCTGCCTTCAAGGAGCTTACACAGTAGCATCTTGTGCTGTTTTAATGTCTCCTTCCTGGTGGCACAATCTTATTATTAATAATAATGGTATTTGTTAAGTGCTTGCTATGTGTCAAGCACTGATCTGAGCCCTGGGATATATACAAGCTAATCAGGATGGACACAGTCCCCGTCCCACTTGGGGCTCAGAGTCTTAATCCCCATTTTACAGATGAAGTAACCGCAACAAAGAGACATGAAGTGATTTGCTTATGGTCACACAACAGACAAGTGGCTGAGCCGGAGTTAATACACAGGCCCATGCTGTATCGACTAGGCCAGGCTGCTTCCCATCTTCTTGAAGGTTTAGCTCCAAGACAGTGACCACATTCCTGAGAACTACAGAGCAGACTGGCCTGCCTGCTCCTGTTGCCTCTCAGTTTTTCACAGTTCTGCCACATCAGCTGAGGTGTGGCTTCATTGTTTCTTCAAAAAATTTTCTTTTTTGTCTACCCTATTTATGTCTGCCCCATTTGAGATTACCATTGAGCGACTGTTGTACCATATCTTCAAGAAAAACGAGGAGAAGGCTGTAAAAACTTTTATGAGATTGTTGTATTGCCATTGTTGAGAAGCAGCCTGGTGTAGTGGTTAGAGCACGAGCCAGGGAGTCCCTGGGTATTAATCCCGGCTCTGCCACTTGTCTGCTGTGTGACCTTGGGCAAATCACACAACATCTCTGTGCCTCAGTTACCTCATCTGGAAAATGGGGATTAAGACGGTGAGCCCTATATGGGACAGGGACCATGTCCACCCGAGTTGATTGTATCTACTCCAGCACTTAGTACAGTGCCTAGCACATTGTAAGCACTTTAAAAATACCATTATTATTATTATTATTTTATTATCACTTCTTATTGTATTAGTAATAACAATAATGGTATTTGTTAAGCGCTTACTATGTGCCAAGCACTGTTCTAAGTACTGGGATATATACAGGTTAATCAGGTCAAACAGAGTATCTGTTCCACATTTGGCTCACAGCCTAAGGAAGAGGGAGAATGGGTATTGAATTCCCATTTGACAGATGAGAAGACCGAGGCACCGAGAAATGAAGCGAACTGCCCAAGGTCTCTCAGGTAGGCTAGTGGCAAAGCCAGAATTAGAACCCAGGTCCTCTGATTCTAAGACCCATGCTTCTTCCACTAGGCCACGCAGCTCCTCCTCCACTCCACAGTGCTCTTTGTTCCTGGAATGTCCCAGTCAAAATCCTGCCAGGCTGACATGGGAAGTACAGTATTAACTCACAGTGTGGCTTCAGGCCACAGAGAGGCACAGCTAGGGGGGCCACTGGCAGCACTTGTGACTCTCAAATGTCCCTTTAACAGGAATAATAACAACAGTAATAGTATATGTAATGCAGGTCAGGCACCGTAATATAATGACATATGGAAACTTTTGTGGAAGTCCACAGAACCCCGAATTTGAGCCTGGGGCGACTCCTGATCCCCCATCTTTGCTCTAAACCCCTTGTGTTCCTCTCTCAGATCCCTCTAAATATGGTTGCAGCTAATGAGCAGCTGAAGATGAAAGGCATAAGGAGCCTCGATGCTAGCACTTAGAACAGTGCCTGGCACATAGTAAGTGCTTAACAAACACTCCAATTATTAAAATAAAATCACTGCACCTTAAGGCATCTGGTGCCATATCTGTACCAGATGGTCTGAAAACCGAACTGTCTGGCAAAATCGTGATCTTGGCTGCACATCAGAAGCAGGAGATTTTTACATGTGCTTATTTAATCTTGAAACAAACTCCCAATGTGATTAATATTCGATTATGTTCATCATTGCCTCCATAGCTCAAGAACGTTTATGAAATTGTGTATCCTTGTATCCACCTTGTATCACCTTGGATCCACCCCCAGCACTTAGAACAGTGCTGTGCACATAGTAAGCGCTTAACAAATGCCATCATTATTATTATTATTATAAATGCATCCATGACACACCTTATTAGCCTGCTCTGTAATGTGAATGCTGCTTTTGTCAGGTGTCAGTCAGAGCAATCTCTGTCACCATCCTCTTGTCACTGCTTTGAATAGCAGGAACTGGTGATGCTGATGTATGTTGTGGGAGGAGTAGAGCGAGAAGCAACTGTCTAGGAAAGGTATTATTGACCCTGCAGAGGCCCCAGGGAGAGTTTCTAGTTGTAGGGCAGGGTTGTATTGTACTTTCCCAAGCGCTTAACACAGTGCTCCACACATGTAAGCGCTTAATAAATATGATTGAATGAATGAATGAAATGAGAGGAGATAGTCTAGATGTAGAGGTAATTAGGCTGTGGAGAAAAGCAGGTGATAGAAGCTCTGGACTCTAAGCTCCTTGTGGGCAGGGAATGTGTCTATCAACTCTGCTGTATTGTACCTCTCAAGTGCTTAGTACAGTTCTCTGCACACAGTAAGCACTCAGTAAAAATAACTGGTTGATTGACTGATTGTCCCAGGAAAGGAAAAACCATTGACACTGGAGGTGCAGAGGGCTCTGTATAAGAGATACACACTATTCCTCCTCCTCTTCCTCCTTTTGTGTCACCATGAGATGGGCTGCTGTGTTCACATACAGCTTATTTTATTGGTGTCTCCAAAAGCTTCTCTTTCTCTAGCTCTTAAAATCAGCATGGACTTAGGTCGACAAGAATGTTCTGCCATTCTCCCCCACTGCTTCTGAATAGCTTCATTCCTACCAATTAACTGAGGCTTTGTTCATTGCAAGGAACATTTAAAGCTTTTATGACAAAACGTAACTCCTTTAGCAGCCCCAGAGTAGGAAAAGGGAGATGAGATAAGAGAGTAGGTGCCATGGCCAAAGTATCGTCAACTTCCGATGAGTGACAACTGCATTCATGAGGGTGAAAGTTTGCTATATAAACTTGAGGGGCTAGTGCAACCCCCAACTCCTATATCCTGCTTCCTGAGGACTGCAGACCCAGAATTAGAAAGAAGACTGCCACAAGAGAAATGCAAGTGAGCAAGGTTCGGGGTATGGTCTGAGAGCAAGGCAGTTTGGCCCAATCGATAGAGCACAGGCTTGGGAGTCACAAGGACCTGGATTCCAATCCCAGCTCCTCCACTTGTGTGTTGTGTGACTCTGGGCAAACCACCTCACTTCTCTGTGCCTGTTACCTCATCTGTAAGATAGGAATTAAGACTGTGAGCCCCAAGTGGGATTTGGACTGTGTCCAACCTCATTAACTTGTATCTATCCCAGTGCTTAGTACAGGGCCTGGCACATAGCAAGTGCTTAACAAATACCATTTAAAAACAAAAATCCCATCTCCTTGGGCCTGGATCCAGTTCTTCATCTGTAAATTAGGGAGAAATCTCCTGTTGAATAAATGTCCAAAAGACATGGAACCAAGAGTCAAAACCCATGTTTTGGAAATAAATGTCACCTCCTCTCATGGGGTGGGTAATTATTGAGTTTCATATCTGATTAACATTCTGTCTCATCCCATCCCTCTAGTCTATCATCCTCTCCGAAACATTCGAAAACACCACTCTTGCAACAATATATGACTCTCACCCCTGTTTTCGTCATCATCAATGAAATGTATTTAGTGCTTACTATGTGCAGAGCACCATACTAAGCACTTGAGAGAGTACACTACAGCAGAGTTGGTAGGCACATTCCCTGCCCTCAACGAGCTTGTTATAAAACAACATCTTTGGAATTGCCCCCTGCAGCTCTTTTTCAATGAAACTCTCACTTCTCCCTCTTCCAGGAGAAGTAGCTTCTCTGTCCGAGGCCATCCAGTACTCTAGTTCAACCATTTGACCTGTATTTTTGGAACATTAGCTTATTGGGATTTTATTTTTAGATCTGTTCAAAGATCTGGTCTTTGCTGAGATCCAAGCCATGTGATCAATCAGTCAATGAATGGAAATTACTGAGCGCTTACTGTGTGGGGGAAATATAGTAGAATAAGTAGGTAGACACAATCCCCATGTCTTTTGGTCTGCTTTCCGTCTGTGCAAACAGAACAGAGAATGGCTAGCAACTTCCTAATGGTTTTGTGAGTGGTTTATTCATTCTGCTCCCAAATGCTATTGTAATGCTCTCAGCAAGAGCTGTTAATCCTTATAATCCCATGCACTCTCCTTTTCTGCCACTCTGCTTATGTCTCCTCATGTGAGAAGGTGCTAGGAGAATTATTTCATTACTTTCTTGTCTTTCCTCACCTTTCTGCACAATATGTGATTTTAATTTTTCTATTATGGGCAGGGAACGTGTCTACCAACTCTGTTATATGGTACTCTCCCAAGAATTTAGTACAGGGCTGTACGTTCAGTAAGTGCCCAAATACAATTTGTTGATTAAATAATAATAATAGTAATGATGGCATTTGTTAAGTGCATACTATGTGCCAAGCACTGTTCTAAGCACTGGGGAAGATACAAGGTAATCAGGTTGTCCCACATGGGGCTCACAGTCTTAATCCCCATTTTACAGATGAGGGAACTGAGGCAAAGCGAAGTTAAGTGACTTGCCCAAAGTCTCAGAGCTGATAAGTGGCGGAGCCGGGGTTAGAACCCACAACCTTTGACTCCCAAGTCCGTGCTCTTTCCACTGAGCCATGCTGCTCTTTGGGAATAATAATAATACTAATAATAATGGTATTTGTTAAGCTGTTATTATGTTCCATTATCAACCTCCTTCCCCCTTCCCTTTAGAGAGAAAGCAGAGAGAATCAAATTCAGGGGAATTGCTCCTCCCATTTGGGGAAGAAGGGGAGACAGAAGAATCGACTACAGATGGCCTGGCTCTGGTGGCCGCTTCTTGTAGGTTAATTTTGATATTAGTCCATCAAAGGTATGTTTTGAGCATGTACGGTGTGCAGAGCACTGAACTAAGCACTTAACATAATAATAATAATGGTATTTGTTAAGCGCTTACTATGTGCAAAGCACTGTTCTAAGTGCTGGGGGGATACAGGGTGAGCAGGTTGTCCCACATGGGGCTCACAGTCTTAATCCCCATTTTACAGATGAGGGAACTGAGGCACAGAGAAGTGAAGTGACTTGCCCAAAGTCACACAGCTGACAATTGGCAGAGCTGGGATTTGAACCCACGACCTCTGACTCCAAAGCCTGTGCTCTTTCCACTGAGCCACGCTGCCTCATTAGCTTTTAATCTGCCCTGGTGCTTAGTGTGGTGTGTGGTACATAGTAAGTGCTTAACAAATACCATTTTTTGTTAAATAATGAGAGAAGCAATGTGGCTAAGTGGATAAAGAATGGGGCTGGGAATCAGGAGGACCTGAGTTCTAATCCCAGCACTGCCACATGTCTGCTCTGTAAACTTGCACAATTGACTTAACTTCTCGAAGGCCTCAGTAATCTCATCTCTAAAATAGGGATTAAGATGTGAGCCCCATGTGGGGCAGGGATTGTGTCTAACCTGATTAACTTGTATCTACTCCAGGACTTAGAACAGTGCTTGGCACCTAGTAAGCGCTTAACAAGTACCATAATAATAGTAATTGTTATTATTATTATTTTTAAAAACCTGCTTGATCCAAAGAACCATAAAGGACATAATGCAACTGTAGATCTTAGCACAGTGCTTGGAACATAGTAAACATTTAAGTACCACATTTTTTTTATTATTGTCATTATATTAGTAATGATAATAATAAGCCAAATTTGCCTACCCACCAAAGCAAGTACCAGCCCTGGAAAATGGGAATAATGCTTCCAATGTGTGGTACTTATTTATAGTTTAGAGTCTCTTGAATGCATGCAACAAATGTCACTAAGCCATTGTAAAGAGAAATGTAATTATGCAGTAAAAATAGATTTATGTCCCCATTTTTAAGTAAAATTTTCCAGTACTGAATCTCAGAATGTGTGTTCTTTAGGGCCAAAGCCCAAAGATAACTTTTACTGTGTTGGGCCAGGCTAACTCCTGTCCTTGAGCGCACTGGGCCAGAGAAGTACAATGTTGAAATACCCTCTCACCCTTTAGTCTAACAAAGACTTTGGAGTCCAGTAAACTGGGATATTTAGCTGTCAATATGCAAAATACCAGTCCACAATGTTAGGAACCCTGGAAAACTAGATTGATCTCAGGATGTTGGAGAAATGTGGCCAAGGCTCAGTTGTTAAATTAGGACAGGTGGTACCTGAGAGGCACGAGGTTATTCAAATGTATCTAGTGGGGAAGACCAGAGAACTGGGGTCCTTAGTCCTGGAGAAGTACCTTGGAACCCCTGCACAAGCCTCTGCTGACTGTATCAAGGACAAAATTGTCCTGTTGGGAAATCACTCTGCCGTGAGGTAAGTCTTCACATAACTCAAAAGTGACTGTTTTGCATCCAATTCACTGTGAGGGAGTTCCATGCCATTCTCTCTGGGTAATGGCCAAGGCATCAGGCTTCAAATAAGGGTAGTAATAGTTGTGCTGGAGACCTCTAGGTTCTCATCCCACCTCTTTTACTGGTCTGCTCTGTGACCTTGGACAAGGTGTTTAACCTTTCTGTTCCTGTTTCATCATTTCTAAGAGTGGGATGGTAATCCTGCCTCTCCCTACCATGCAGTGATGTTGGGAGAATAAACAGGTCATTGATATGAAAATGCTTTGGCAAAGTAAAAGCTCTCTACAAACTGAATATGCCTTTTTATGCCATCATATGTGATTTCCTTCCATTCCTCTTCCTTTCCCTTCTCTGCCCCTCAAAGGAAAAATTTTTATGACATTCCAGAATATTAAAGATGATACCACCATCCCCTCTCTAATTTCTTCCAGCAGTCAGCAGCTCTGTCACTGCCATCGGTTGGACTTCAGAATATTTTTATAGGGTTTCCTTCTAGTCACCCCACATCAGCTTATTAAAGTTCCAGCACGTCAAGATACAGTGTTTCTAACTTCACTACTGGTAGATTGGCTCATCCTGTCTTAGAACCAGTTAGAGTGGCACGGCTCAGTGGAAAGAGCATGGGCTTGGGAGTCAGAGGTCGTGGGTTCTAATTCTGTCTCTGCCACTTTTCGACTGTGTGACTTTGGGCATGTCACTTAATTTCTCTGGGCCTCAGTTACTTCATCTGTAAAAAGGGGGTTAAGATTATGAGCCCCACGTAGGACAACCTGATTACCTTGTATCTACCCCAGAGTTTAGAACACTGCTTGGCACATAGTAAGCACTTAACAAATACCATTACTATTATTATCAGTGGCACAAAAAAGTCAGGTCCTAGACTTGAATTCAGATTATAGGTTGGACTCCATCAATTCCTGATTAAACCTCTTGCCTGAAACATACTACAAGCTGTATGGGATACACTAGTTCGTTTGAACTACTCAGGCTTGTATGAATGGACGGTAAATTGATTCCACATGTGATGCTCCCTAGACTTAAAATAATCCAGTCATTTCATTGTGTTTTTCTTTTTGGTAAATTATCAGACTCACCCACAAAAATTAAGATCCAGAAATGTTCAGATTGTCTGGGGAGGTGCTGGTAAACCCGGTAGTATTACTGGGTTTAATGACTGGCTGATGGGGGCCTAAAACTTAAAGAAAAGGTATGAAAAACTGCCTCTAAGTCACTTGCTGTGTGCTCTGCCCATTGACCAGGTGCCAAAAGAGTTCTGTCATTCCTGAGTTGAAAGTGGGTCCGCGGCAGCTCTGCTTTTAAATTAATGATCTTTCTGATAATGGTATTTTAACAGTGAAGTTAGAGAGGGAAAAGTTGGTCCTAATTTTTTCCTGAAGAAAAAGGATTACTAATAATGAGATAATTATGAATTTGAAAGTGGTGACCATTTGGCTGCCCTACTGAAAAGTGGAGTTGATCATTAAAATATAGATTGAACTAAATGTTTTATTAAGTAGATGACAGAGCCTCTTTTTCTCAGCCAACGTCAAAAATGGCACTAGGTGGCCGTGTGCTCTATTGTCACAAAGTAAGGGGGTCTTTAAAATTCCTCCCGGATTTAAGGGTATTAGGAGGTCCCTATCAACATTCTCAGAAGGGTTTTTGATGTCAATTTTGCCATTGAACTAAAAAATGTGAACTATTACTTTGTTGATCTTGTTCTTAAACCAAACTGCATTATCAACTCAGAGTGTGTTCTTAGCATATTGTTAAAAGTACTTTGAAAACTTGTAAATCCCTGTAATTTATGTTTCTCCAGCCTCCACTGCTTCATTCTGTCCTTCTGGTTTTAATTTGAATGCAGTCCTGTCTGGGTGTGTACCTGTAAAATTGTGTTTTTCCAAGTACAATTTACAGTCATGACCTTAAGTTTTACAGTGTCCCTAACCTTAGAGGAGCTTCCTCCTATACTGAGTAGCCAACTGTGGGTCACCCAGCCCTTTCATATTATAATTGTCTAATCAAGGTTACTTGAAACAGATCTGATTTTGACATTTCTTAGTTTTATCATCAAGACTTTGTGGGACTAGTGAGTAAATTTAGGGGGGTTTCCCGGCCCAGCCCATTAATCGCATTGCTCTATTTCTTAAGATGTACACAGTTGTAAACCTAGCCTGCTTCAAGACAACAGTCCCATTTATCTAAACAATTCTCCTTTTAGACTCAATGGCACTGATAGAAACGAAGATAAGAAGTACAGATGGGAGGATCATTCAGAGCCTATACTTGCCGAAACTGTTGGCCGGGCAACTTACAATCACCTTTTCTTTCCAGTGCCTGCCTGAGTGCATAGAAGACATTTATGTTAACTATATTCAGACAATTGTCAGAGCGCTTCAGTACAGGGCGGTTTTGTTTCGTATGAGTTGTCCTTCCCCAGCAGTCTCCTCTGTACTGTTTCTTGAGAAATTTGCCTTTTTCTAAATCGGAAGGCTCGGTCAGCGTTCGAAATTATTCACGTTGCATTCATTCGACGGTGTTTCTTTCCTTGCAGTACCTTTAATGCCTGAGTTGTATTAGTCATTATATCTCTGCTGCGCTTTTGTGGATGGGCTTTTGTTGTTGTTGTACTTTTATTTAGAAATTGAGGTTTTCCTTCATCATTTTCCACTCCTTTAAAAATATTGCTTGTGGGTTTCTGCCGAATTTGGGGAGATGGACAGCTGTTCTCAGTTTTCTTTACTATAAGTTAATGGACATTTTTTCCAGCATCCTCATTTACCAAGGACGGCTTTGACCTTCGACAGCCGACCCAGGTGTCCTGATGTTCTGTGACTTTGTATTTCAGGTAATCGTACAGTCCGGCCGCCACCCCACAGTGCTCCAGAAGCTCTGCCAGTTGCCTTTTCAGTATTTCAGCGATCCTCGCCTAGTCAAAGTGCTGTTCCCTTCGCTGATAGCTGCTTGTTACAATAACCCGCAGAACAAGCTCATTCTGGAACAGGAGATGAGCTGTGTTTTACTCTCCACGTTCATTCAGGTACAGATTGCCCCGATGCACAGGTCCGGCGTGAAAACAGCCCTGGGGCCATTTTAGCTTGGTGTTCTGGAACTTTGGGTACAGGTTTGGTTTGTTGTTGGGGTGGGGGGGGGTTGTTTTGTTTTTGAAAAAATAAACTATCCATTTTTCTCTGCCCTCCTCTTTATTTCTTTATTTGAGCTGACTTTCTCCATGATAAAATTAAATAACTAGATAGCACTAAGTAGTATAGTTTCAGTTTGCAGCATTTTGGAGTATTTTATTAAGTCTTTGGCAAACTTCGTTTGTGGCAAATAGTAGTGGCGTTTTTTGTTTTACTTTTTCCCAAGCTTTAGGTGATGTGTTTTAGTCCACCAAATGTTAAAATTTTATAGTTTTCTACTTCACTGACAAAACAACTCTGGAATGGCACTGGTACACTTTTGGTATAAATTGTATGATTTCCAGGTTATGTAGATTCAGTTCATATTGAGAAAATGAGGGCCTGCTATATTTTTGCAATGTACGATTGGAAGTTGATGTTAGTACACTGTAGAGCAAACTTTGCAGTACTTGAGTAAAGTTAGTGTTGTTGTTATAGTTATATTTTCCTGGTCTAAAGGCATAGGGGTAATTGAATGCAGAAAGTGAAGTTGGTTGTAGCTAGTATTTGCTAATTAGTCTGGATTTTTTTGTCGTATGTTATTTGCGGATACTAGTAATTTTCCGCTGAAGTATGGAAACCAAATGCATTTCATTAGTGTCTTTATTCTGGGTGATATGAATTACTTTTGTACTTGTTTCCTGTTTTAAATGTGTAGAGAAAAGAATTGTTTTTAAGCAGATTTAGCACAGTTTCTTAAACTTGAGATAGAATTAGTGCTTTTTACAGTCCTCAGTGAAAAGATTAGGGCAGAAACAACATTACATTGCTGTTAGAGCTATAATTTTCAGCAGTTATTTTGTTTTGGATACTGAGTTGTATTTTCTATGACTATTTGGAAGTCAAACCCTGCAAGCCCTTTGCTTTACCTTAAAATTTTTTAGGAAAATGTTCAGGAAGTAAATTATGAGGTTTAACAGATTCTAACCATCATGTAAGCGTTTAGCATTTTTCATATATTTTCAGGAATTGAAGGTTTCTTTAAAAATACAAATTTCTTGTATGGGTTTGTTTTTTTTAATCTGGTATTTTCAGGCCCAGAATATGCATTTTGGCCAAATTTAAGTCTTTTATTTAAATAGTGTATAGTTTGAGATAATATTAAAATATATTTTGCTTTATATGAAACATGCAATATATTTGAAATAAAACTGTACAAAAAGCTTCTAATTTCCCTATGCTCTTGTGTAAGTTACTTGTAACCTTTACCTTTAACTGGTTAAAGTACAAAAAAATCAATATATTTAAAAACTCTAATTTCATTTAACAAATGAACAGCCTTTCTTAAATGACCTGTCATCAACATGCCCTGGGAAAACTATCTTTGCTTAAAATGTAAACATATTTTACATTATTTAAATTATTTTTGAATTGTGTTATGCATCCAAATGGATTCTTTCTCCTGTCTTATAGTTTTATAGCTAAAGTAGTATAAATAAAATAAGGATTACAGAATTACTTTTCATTCATCCAACAATCTTTGTTTTTTATGCAGCCAGATCTTTTTTGTTTGTTTCTCAAATGGAAATTTGATCAAAATGAAAATTAGGGATTAATAATATGACTGTGTTTTTCAGAATGGGCTGTAACTTTTTTCCTGTCTCTTAGTAGATAGAAGCCCTTTATGGAAAGTGTAATAAAAGCAACTGTATATAATAGGATTTAAGTGTTGCCACTCTTCAGTTTTAATTTATGATCATCTTGGCTGAATTACATTTATAAGTTTCTTAAGTTTTTATATCTGAAATCCAAACTGGATTTCTGATTCTCCAACCTGCTCCCCCAGCTAGGGGATCCAGAAATATATCCACAGTCTATTATATTGAAACTCACTTTTGTATACTAGGACTAATTGGGTTTTTTTACTTGCATAGGACTTTGCACAGAGTCCAGGCCAGATGGATAATCAGTCTTCTCTACAAAGGGGTATGTAAAATCATGAATTGGGAGGTATACTGTATATAGCTATTTCTCATTTTGATATACTGTTACGGAAATGAATTAATCATATCACTTAGAATGTGGAATTTGTCATAGTACCTGAGGCTCAGGTTTCAAACATTAAAGCAAAAAAAAAAAAAGAAATTATAGATCTAAGTCCCAAGAAAGAATGAATGTCAGCATTTACCTCAAAGAAAAACCTGATAGGTGGAAGGAAAAACAAATCCATACATTCGTGTAGTTTTGCAAGCTACTTTTTATAGGGGATATGAGAAGCGGGAAAGGGTGAATATATAACTGCTCTATATTGGGGAGGAGGTGAGTCAGAAAAATCTCATTTATACCAACTCTTTCCCCAGGGCTTCAGAAATGCTGAATTTTCAATATCGGGGAATGAATTTGCCCCTGCAATTATTATCAGAGAAAGGATCTTTTATAAAAAGAAAACAATGAATCAAAACAATTATTCCAGATTATTAATGTTGTTGCAGATCGCCTGAGCAAAGTGAAAGATGTATCCTAGTAGATTTAGCCAGCCTGGGCTTCTCTCTTCAGTGACACAATTAGTATGATTGATGATAACCGATCCAATCAGCGGTAACAGCTTGAATAATTTTTTAACCGGGAATCTAAGACCTTGATCACTATTAATATTTGTTATGTGAAGAAAAACATCAACTAAACAGAGCGCAGATGCTGAAAGATTTACAAGACCTTTTCTATTGCTCTCCTGCTGGGGTGCTTCCTCTGATAAGAGTTAAATACCAGAGTTTTAAAATGCATTTTACATTCAAATTGTGGTTTCTATCTAGATTTTAACAGTGGAACACAGATTTTCTTAGTTTTTTTTGTCTCACGGTGCTGAAGTGACAAATACCTTGATACTGAAACCTCAGTGTAGACTTTCCAGATTCCTTCTTTTTGTGTCGAACAGTTTCCTTCAAAACTCTGAGATCATTCTGCCCTCTGGAGCACCCGGCTTTTAAGCAGGCTGGCCTGACTCGGTGTGTTGTCTCAAATTCTTCCCCCTTCCCTTCCCTTACCTCCTTCCCTCCCATCTCCCCCCAAAAAACCAACAAAGATGTTTGTGGAACCTTTTAGCACCTGCTCATTTGAAGGACAGAGCAACAACTGCTGAAGTTGTTACATTGTCATGAAAAAGCTTCGTGTTCTGTTGAGCCAGTTACATGGAGAAGTAAACCTTTCAGAAACTTAAGTCAACAGCATACCCAGCACTCTCCTTCGTCTAATTCAGTGTCATATGCTCGTTCTGCTTGACTAGAAAGGCTTATTTTGCGTATTGCTGGATAACTATTTAAGAAAAACAGACACTCCTGAGGGTCATTTTTGGCTCTCCAGGGAGACAATACTAAAAGGCATTTTAAATACGTGAAAATCCTTTCAAGAACTCTTCTAAGGTTTTTTTTCAATAGGACAGTGAATTTTTGGTTAGCAAGAAAGGGGTCGGGAATTCTTTTTCCTCTACTGTGCTTTTAAGCATTTTCTCACGAACATGAGGATGAGTCACCATTTGCCTGTTTGGAAGGCGATGTTCCAATGGCAGGCTTTGCCTGCCGCGGTGGGCCTGTTAAGGATATCTTGGCATTTCTGGAACTGGACTTGGAGGCATTAGAGGGCGAAACCAATTTTCCAGGGAACATCTTCCCTTGTCAGCAGAGGTTTCTCTGTAATCCAAATTACAGTTGGCCCGATCCAAGTAAATGAAAGTCTGGGATTGATTTGTTCATTGCCTGGTAAAGAGGTCTCCCAAAATTTGAGTATGCTCTTAGCTATGTCCTGGGAAAATTCAATTGATTCTACTTTGAGTTTTAATTGTGCAGCTCTGGCACCAGTTTCTCCCTTCACATGCCGTGAATTTCATAACATCGAATCTTCATGAAATTCTTTTAGAAGTTTGGGGTTTGTTGCTAATGTGGACACTAAAGAGTAGAGATGTTTTTAATAGTCTCTGTTTTTTTCCTGCTAGCAGTCTTCTTTTATCTTTAAATAAAAAAGATCCAATTTGGTTCTTTTTTTAATGGCCGCAAGTATGGTCTAATTGGTCCCCTTAAGATTGTAAGGCTGGTATTTGATAAGCATTTATTATATGCCAAGCACTGTACTAAGCACTGGAGTAGATACAGGACAATCTCCCCCAGCACATGAGGCTCTGTCGAAGTTGGGCGTTTGCTTAAATGCAGAATTGAGCTTTGAGGACTGAAAATGCTCTTAGTACAATCCTAAATGTAAAATATTTCACCATGTCTGTGAAAGGAACAAACTTTTCATGGTTTACTTTTTGCCTGGAGGCTAAAAATGTAAGCAATGGTAGGGACCAAGGCACAGATCTGTCTCTTTATGACTGAATGTTCAGGGAGGAAACAAAGGAGCAGCCTTGATTGCTGATGTTTTTTAGTTCAGTAGATCTGATGTTAGGATGGTACTTTACTGCTGAGCAGCCTTGATTGCTGATTTTTTTTTAGTTCAGTAGATCTGATGTTAGGATGGTACTTTACTGCTGGTTCACAAACAGCCTTTTTCGTAATATGGTGCCAAATTTATTCTAGCTGGATCGTGCCACAGAGACATGGGTCGAACGATGTTGACTTCTGTTTTAATTTTTATATTGTTAATGAAGGTATTACTGTTTTCTCAAGCTTTAACAATGCATACTTGTTCCAAATCCCTTGAATCCGAACTTACTTTTTATGGCTGTAAAGATTTTTCATGTAACTTTGTGTTCTTTCTCTCAGACAAACTCTTCAGTTCCCAAGATCATCTTGAACTGTCAAACAGATTCCCTCAGCAGGTCTGGGAAGAAGCACGTCAGTTTTTCTTGAAAAAAGAGAATAAATAAGTTTGTTTTGGACGGTTTTTGCTTTTGAATCTCAATATTTTAATTGTTAAAGCCAACACGTTAACTATGTTCTTTGAAAACTGTCATGATGAAGTTTTGGTACTCCAGATACCCGCATTGTAGATATTTGGTATATACTTTGCACTATTTATAATTATTGTAGATACTTTAATGGTCTAGTTTATAATTTTGCAAGTTTGGGTTTGTTTCATATATGTACAATACCATGGGGTTTGGAAACTTCTTCCCTGTTATGTGGTACATCTTGCACTGTAATTCTGGTTAAATTAGGTTAAAAATTTTGAAGTGTTCCTGTTCAATATACTGTATCTTGTAATAAAATAACTTATTCAGTTTGTGATGTGTTTTTATATTTTAATATTGCAGTATTCATGTTTTCACTATCTTGTTCAGCTAAAAACAAGTTTGAAACAAAAAAAAAATGTAAGTCAGTCCTGAAGTATAATTTAATTGTTTGGACCTACTTAACTTTTCCATGGTGAGGTGATGTTGGTGGGGGTTTTTTAATGTTTATAAAATTTTTGAAAACTAACCTTTTCTGAGTAGCATATAGTAGTGATTTAATCCAATTAATGTGTCTTGCTGAGGTTGGAAAATCCCCAAATTGTGCTGTTTAATATTTATAATTTTTTTTAGCATTGTTAAGCTGGAATTATTTTCCAGGATCAAAGAAGTGATTTCTTAAGATAACTTAAATCTTTGTGAGTTACTGCAAAGAAAACAAAAATCATGATTTTAAAATTAAAGGTAATTATTCATCGAGTGAAATGTTAAAGGGTTAATAGAAATACCAGTCAGTATTTAATAACCACGTTGTGAGTTGTCTTTAGTCTTAAAGAAGCAGAGAAGCAGCGTGGCTCAGTGGAAAAGAGCATGGGCTTTGGAGTCAGAGGTTGTGGGTTCAAATCCCAGCTCCGTCACTTGTCAGCTGTGTGACTGTGGGCAAGTCACTTCACTTCTCTGGGCCTCAGTTACCTCATCTGTAAAATGGGGATTAAGACTGTGAGCCCCATGTGGGACAACCTGGTCACCTTGTAACCTCCCCAGCGCTTAGAACAGTGCTTTGTGCATAGTAAGCGCTTAATAAATGCCATCAGTATTATTATTATCATTATTATTATTATTATTAAAGAATTCAAATATGAGGCATACATTGAGAATTGGTGTGCAGATCACCCCACCAGCAAACTCTGTACAGTATTTCCAGTCCGTTGTCTCATTTCTGTTTCAAAGCCAGACATTTTTTTTCTATACTTATACATCTTTACTCAGATCCCAGACTCCGGGGTAGGATTTCTTCCTCATAAATCTGTGTCCTCCGATCACTCAGGTTACAGTTCAGCATACAACCTCACCATTTTAATTAGTCTCGGAAAAGGTTGCTGTCACTGGGAGATTACTAAAAAGGTAAACTGAAGAAAGCCTATTCCATAATGTCAGCTCTCAAAAGAAGGGGAAGGAGACATGGAGAGAAAATTATATAGTAAAGAAGAATTTGGGGGCTTTCCCACCTTCACCTAATGCTCCTTGTGGGCAGGGACTGTGTCTACTAACTCTGTTATATTGTATTCTCCCAAGCGCTCAGTAGAGTGCTCACAGAGGAGTTAAGTGACTCGCCCAAGGTCATGCAGCAGACAAATGGCAGCAAACCTTGTGATTCCCAGGCCCGTGCCCTATCCCTATGCCATACTGCTTATCTGTCGATGGTTATCGATTGATCTCTGCTATGTACTGAGCGCTCGCTCGCTTTGTGGAGAGCCCTGCACAAAACGCTCGGGAGGGTACACTACAACAGAGTCGGTAGAGGGGACCCCTGCCCACAAGGAGTTTAGAGGAGGAGTTGGGCCTTAAAAACAGATTATTGGATTGGTTTCATCACACCCCACAGACAAACGTTTTCAGTCAGTGCCTGCCAATGACAAAGGAAGAAATCATCTTTAGGAGGCGTGAAGATGGAGCCATCTAGTCTCAGCTTGCTACCGCATCATTTTTGCCTCATGATGGCTTCTGCTTAATTACTCGGTTTTATGAAGAAAAATTGGATCTCGCACCTGCAGTATTGGGGAACATCCAGCTCCTCAATTTTACTAGCTTTTGGCCCGCTACACATCTGCCATACACCCCCTGGCCTGGAATGCCCCCCCTCCCCACATCTGCCAAGCTAGCTCTCTTCCTCTCTTCAAGGCCCTACTGAGAGCTCACCTCCTCCAGGAGGCCTTCCCAGACTGAGCCTCCTCCTTCCTCTCCCCCTCCTCCCCCTCCCCATCCCTCCCACCCTGCCTCCTTCCCTTCCCCACAGCACCTGTATATATGTATATATGTTTGTGCGTATTTATTACTCTATTTATTTATTTTACTTGTACATATCTATTCTATTTATTTTATTTTGTTCATATGTTTTGTTTTGTTCTCTGTCACCCCCTTCTAGACTGTGAGCCCACTGTTGGGTAGGGACCGTCTCTATGTGTTGCTGACTTGTACTTCCCAAGCGCTTAGTACAGTGCTCTGCACACAGTAAGCACTCAGTAAATACGATTGATTGCTCTGCCCGACAAGTGCTCAATAAATACGATTGATGATGGAAGTGCTGTTTTAAACCAACACAAAATGTCTGAGTTTTCTAGTAAAATGGGTCGATTTACAACTCTACTGAATGGGATTTGAATTTCTAGAGGAGGAAATGGAGATATCCAAAGCTAGAAATATGGTTGATGTGCTAACAGTGACTTTCTGACTTCCTACCAGAACCCTGAGGAAGCAAGAGTGAGAAAAGGCTTTAGAGCTGCTGTAATGCTGTAATCCTATTTCAAAGATATATCCTGTTGCCTGAACATCAGAGTTTGGAGAGTTTGGGTTTGTTGGCTTTTGCTTTTTGTTTTTGGGTTTGGTTTTCTGTTGTTGTTGTTTTGCTGGGGTGGGGAGGTTGGAGGCTGAAGTTGAAGCGGTGAGAGAAACGGTTAGAGAAATCATTTGCAGTTTTCCTAGCTGGGCATCTGAATAGTTGTGGATCCAAACGAATTCAGACTAACTTGGCGGGTAGGAAGTTGGAATTACGGGTGTTGAAATGCTTGACACCTACTGCCAGCTCCCTCTGGGGAAGCCTGATAATGGCATTACTGGGACATAGTTTCCAGACCCATCATTTAGCTGTTGTCTTTTCGGGATGCCTGAGTGTTGTGATTCCTCTGTTGCCTCTACTTTAGGAGCCAGTGCCTAGCTCCAGACGACTGAGCTTCACATTCTGTTCCGGAAAGGGGAGGAAAGCAAACGCTCCTCTTATCTTATTTCACTCGTCGCTTTTTCCCCGTAGTCGGGGCCAGGTTGCTCAGCTCCATCGCGCCCAGTAGCGCCCCAGGGCCCTAGTGCCAAGACCTAGCTGGCTCTCTGCCATCTGTTAGCCTGAAGGGCCTTGAAGGCTGGGGCAGGAGCCACTGATGCGCCTGGCCCCGTCCCCAGGCTGCGGAGCCCTGCCCTCCAAAGCTTTCACCCCCTGGACCTTTGGCTTGGAGGTTGATTGCTCCAGCAATTTGTAGATACGTACATATGTATAAATTATATATCATTTGTATTCAGGTCTGTCTCCCCTCTAAACTGTAAGTACAGGCCTGGGAGTCAGAAGGATGTAGGTTTCTAATCCCAGCTCCGCCTCTTGTCTGCTGTGTGACCTTGGGCAAGTCACTTAACTTCCCTGGGTCTCAGTTCCCTCATCTGTAAATTGGGGGTGAAGACTGTGAGCCCCTTGTGGGACAGGGACTGTATCCAACCTGATTAGCCTGTATCTACCCCATTGCTTAGAAAAGTGCTTGACACATAGTAAGCACTTAACAAATACCATAAAAAAAAACTGGTTGTGGGCAGGGAAAGTGCCAACTCTGTGGTATTATACTCTCCCAAGCACTTAGTAGAGTGCTTTTAGACTGTGAGCCCACTGTTGGGTAGGGACTGTCTCTATATGTTGCCAATTTGTACTTCCCAAGCGCTTAGTACAGTGCTCTGCACATAGTAAGCGCTCAATAAATACGATTGATGATGATGATGATACTGCTGTGCACACACTAAGAGCTCAATAAATACCACTAATGTTGATGATGGATGACCCAGCTAGAAGCAGCATGGCTTAGTGGAAAGAGCATGGGCTTCGGAGTCAGAGGACGGGTGTTCTAATCCCACACTTGTCTGCTGTGTGACCTTGGGTAAGTCACTTCACTTCTCTGTGCCTCAGTTACCTCATCTGTAAAATGGGAGCTAAGATTGCGAGCCCCACGTGGGACAACCTGATTACCTTGTATCTACCCCAGTGCTTAGAACACGGCTTGGCACATAGTAAGCATTTAACAAAAACCATAATCATTATTATATTATTAGTCAGGGGTGAGCTAGGAATCGACCTCCAGACTGTAAACTCAATGTGGGCAGGGAATGTGTCTGTTTATTGTTGTATTGTACTTGCGCTTGGTACAGTGCTCTGCACACAGTAAGGGCTCATTAAAAACGATTGAATGAATGAATGAACGAAGCTGCGGAGAAGGGACAGCCCTGGGTGCGCAGGCGGTGACACAAGCGCAAGAAGGGAGCGCGGGCATTGCCTTGTGGCTCTGTTCAATGCCCCGCGGGGCAGGCCTGGGAATGTCTATGTCACTGTGGTGGCCACGTAGGCCAAGCCCAAAGCCAAGCGCCTGAAATCCCCCCCTCCCAGCCAGCCTTTGGGGGCTAATGAAAGCCCTCTGGTGACCTTTCTGTGCCACACAAAGTTAGGGTTTCCCGAAGCCCTGCCCTCAAACGTTTGGGGCTGAGGAGGACTCGCAATTCTTCCGACCGAAAGGAACAATCAAATATTTATATGATTTCCTGCAAGACGGTTCACAATAGAATATATTCCTTATCTGGTCGGAGTTGTGCCAGAAATCCATAAATAATTAAGACAGCTGTGATTAACCTCCCAGAACCAGAGCAGGATTCGCAATCAAACATTTAATTGAAATGGCCGGCGAATGATGCCATTTTTTCCCTACTTGCCGGCAGGCCTCCGGGTTTGTTAGGAGCAGGACGGCGGGTCTCGGGTGCCCTCAGAGATGCGAGGCCTGGACTGGGTCCGGAGCCTCTTCAGCCCTCGAGGTCAGCGAGGGTGAGACGAGGTCTGAGCCCCTGGCTCAGCTCCATCTGACCCTCACATTGACCCCCAGCCCTGGGCTCGGGGCCTCTGCGAGCATTCTGCTGAGGCCCAGAGGCTGGAGGTCCTGGGCGGCCTCCATAAACCGAGGCGACTGTGCGGCCTCTAGACTGTGACTCATCGTGGGCAGGGATTGCCCCTCTTTATTGCTGCATTGTATTTTCCCAAGCACTTAGCACAGTGCTTGGCCCACATTAAGTGCTCACTGGTCTGAGCACTGACTGAGCCCCAGACTGAGCCCCTTCCTTCCTCTCCCCCTCGTCCCCCTCTCCATCCCCCCATCTTACCTCCTTCCCTTCCCCACAGCACCTGTATATATGTATATATGGTTGTACATATTTATTACTCTATTTATTTATTTATTTATTTTACTTGTACATTTCTATCCTATTTATTTTATTTTGTTGGTATGTTTGGTTCTGTTCTCTGTCTCCCCCTTTTAGACTGTGAGCCCACTGTTGGGTAGGGACTGTCTCTATGTGTTGCCAATTTGTACTTCCCAAGCGCTTAGTCCAGTGCTCTGCACATAGTAAGCGCTCAATAAATATGATTGATTGATTGATTGGTCTGCCGTGTGACCTTGGGCAAGTCATTTAGCTTCTTTGTGCCTCAGTTCCCTCATCTGTAAAATAGGGTTGAAGAGTGTGAGCCCTATGTAGGTCAGGGACTGTGTCCAACCGGATTTTCTTGTATCTACCCCCAGCACTTAGTGCCTGGCACATAGTAAACGCCTAAGAAATACCATTATTTGTAGTAATAGTAGTAGTAGTAGTAGTAATAAATTAGATTGAATGAACGAAGGGGGTTTCAGGCCAAGCCGGGGGTCTACTGGCCCATCCCGGAGTTTATTTGTATTGAAGTCTGTTTATTTGTACTGGTGTCTGTCTCCCCTCCTCTGGACTGTGAGCTCGTTGTGCGGAGGAATTGTCTTTGTTTATTGTTGTATTTTACTTTCCCAAGCGCTTAGTATAGTGCTCAGCACACAGTAAGCGCTCAATAAATACGATTGAAAGACGGAAGGGGGTCTAAGGCCCAGCCGGGAATCTACTGGCCAGCGCGGGTTTATTTATTTTCATTGATGTCGGTTTATTTGTTTTGATGTCTGTCTCCCCCCTCACTCCGCCCTCCCCAGACCGTGAGTTGGTTGTGGGCAGGGATTGTCACTCTTTATTGTTGTAGTGTCCTTTCCCAAGCGCGTAGTACAGTGCTCTGCACAGAGTAAACGCTTGATAAATACGATTGAATGAATGTGTGAATAGACCGGGCTGCTAACCCCACTCCCGGCCTGGAGGGAAGGCAGTTTGGCTGTGGATTTTGGGGACCGTGGAGTGGGGGTGGGGGGGCGACCCCCTGTACCCCTACCCCTAAAACTCTCCGGCGACTGTCCCGTACCTGGGGGGAAGGAACTCTGACCTTCCCCTGCCCTCTTGGTGCGAATCTGCCCTCGTGGCCCTGCCTGTCATCACAGCGTTCACTCTTCTGCCCTCGCCCATAAAACCTGTCTGCCTCCCTGGGCCCTGTCAGTTCTTCCGGGGCATTAATCCAGGCCTGGAGTTGTGAGCCCAGGGCCCTGATGACTCTCCCCTGTAGCCCCCCAGGAGCCCCAGCCCACCCCCACCCGCTCCTCTCCATCATCCCGGCTCTTTCCCAGAGGTGACCCTAAAGCAGCCTCCCCTTTGACCACGAGCTCATCCTCTGAGGTCAAGACAACGCATATGTTGGTGGTCGCCCCAAAGGCCCACTTCTCTTCCTTTAGACGGATCAATCGCCAACAGCCTGGTGCTTCGGGTCTCCCTCTTTCTCCCTCTTTCTCTTGCGGTTTCTGCTGCATCACAGCTCCTTGATGGCACCGAGAACTGGTCTTACAAAAGCTTCCCAACTCCCCGTCCGTTCGGCACACCAAGTGTCCCTTTAATGTGCTCTCCCTTTTGGCTCCTTGCCCCCCCCCCCCCCAGACATTACTTTTAATTTGTCTCCATTAAACTGCATTTTCCACGCAGTGTCCCCGTCATCTAGCGTCCCAGTCTCTCTGCATCTCGTCACGTGCATTCTTTTTTCTTCACGTCCCTCATGGGAGATATAATCAGCAAAGTCTGCCCCGAACAAAAAAGCCCCCAATCGCTCCATTTCCACATTAGAAAGAGCCCTTTCCCTTTGCATGTAAAGCCATGGAGAATCCCTTTGCAGTTGTCCTCCTTCGTCCCTTTTCTTCCTTTCTCTTCCAAATGCTAATGGGATTCTTGTACTCCTTAATTTTCATGCATGTTAAAGAAACAGCCACTCTAAAGGCAGCATCCCAAGGGAGTATCCCTAACTCCCTAACACCCCTTCTTTAACAAAACCTGTGTTCGCGTCTTCTAATCGAAGCAGTTTTCAACGTGTTCGCGGTGCAAACACCCCCGTTGTGCTGCCTACTCATCGAAAAGCTACTTGGGGGTTTTCGCTTGTTTATTTTTATGGCAGTTTTTCAAAAAGATGGGGGGGGGTGCCTCTAATTTATATCCTTTTCAGGAGACTACCACTTCTCTATCAATCGCGTAGCGTTTTGTTTATTCGCTGCCAGAAATGATTCTGATTAAATCTAATAGCTAAGATCCGGTACCTCCCTTCCCTCCCCCATAATTTCCTATATTAATGTTTTAGTACCCTTAAACGAATATTTCATTTTTTTAAAAGTTCGGTAAGCAGAATGCACTGCACTTGCAATCGCCAGGTGGAAAATACGAGGCATTTCTGGCTACCGTGGATAATTTAATTTACAAGGAAATCCCTACTGTGGTAAAGAAAATGTTCTAAGATCTGAGAATCTGTACAGCTGATATTCTTTATTAATGTAGTTAACTCCTCATGGATCTGACACCCCACCAGGGATTGCTGTAATAGGATCTTTTCAGAATCAGATTTTTTTTTTTCCTGAAGCCAATGTTGAAGATGCTTCCCCTAGCCGGGATGATGAACACTGACGTTGCAGGAAAGAAAGCACGTGGAGCCAAGTACCACGACACGATAACAAAAATGTTACCAAAGAATCTTCGAAGGGCTGCATTATTTTTTTCATATTCGGAAAGGATAAATCTATATTTGCGTCCAGAAGGGGTGGGATAATGAATTAATTATTTTACGTTCTAAATTAAGAAAAGATAAGCGCTCGTGACCTTGGGTGTACGTGCATGTTTCCAGTCACAAAAGAAGAGTGGGCTAAATTTCAAAGACAACCAGAAACGGCCAAAAAAGTTACTATTCAGGAAGTTTGGACTGTCAGTTTAAAAAAAATGAGAAAAAAGAATTTGGAGTATCTATTCTGTGGGTGGATAGAAATTAGAGTTCTACTTTTCTGAATTTAGCCCCCTTGTCCAGCAACCGGAAAACGGGGAAAAAGGAGAGTGAATTTCTGGCTAGGAGGGAATGGTCTAAGTTAGAGAGACGCTTCAATAAACCCAACCTTACTTATTAAAACCGTATCTGGTTAGTTCAGAGGTAAAGCTGGACCTCATTAACCCTGCATATCTTTCCCCTTATCTCTGAGTTTGCAGGATCGCTTCCTAAATCCTGAGGATGGGGATGTTCCCCCGTAATTCTTTTACCAGCGTCACCTTGACTTTCAGGAAGAAAAAAACGGACCCGTCTCTAACTTTCCCACCTCCTCCTCACTCTCTCTCTCTCTCTAATAGGCGGCAAGAAGCTTTCCTGCTTAAAAGCGGGGCGGAGAAGGAGAAGAAAGCTTTGCTTGCAGAGGTCTCAAAAAAAAAAATCGGAGTGAATTGCAGCCAGTAAAGTTTACAGAAGACGCCCAATTACAGTACCTTTAAGCTGCTATTGGAAGTGAACCTCAAATGCACTTTCCCATCCCAGCCCCTCCTGAGTGCAGAAGGAGATATGCGTTCATTGATAAATGATCTTTTCCTGAGGCTGTGCGGGAAGAAAGCGCTCGGGGCCCAGTTGACCGGGAATAGTTAGCCGGGAAAACCAGAGAGGGGGGAGAGGCCCCCCCAGGAGCCCACCGAGTGATCTCTGCTGGAGGAACGGACCGTCCCAGAGCCGCCAAAGAGTTAAATATTTGTGAACGGAAAAAAAACCTGAGCCCTCCCGGTTTTCGTGCTTGCCCGGAGGCCCGCTGGAGATTCGGTATCTCTCGGTTATTTCCTGCGATCACTAAAGCCAGTTTTCGAAAAAAAGCCAAGTCGCCGGGGTTTGAAATGTCACACCAGGTGACCTGGGCACGGCGTATCCAGGGGCCCTCCCCAGCCCCCTCCTCCCACCCGGGCGACCCTCCTCCCCCTCCACTTCGGGTCTGGAAAGAAAATAAACCGAGGACACGCCAGACTGGTTCTGGGTGGACTTATTTTCCCCCGGCAGCGGCCAGCCTAGCGGGGCTTGTTGGGGCTCCTTCGGTGTATCGCTTGCAGGTGATGCCAGATGCAGATAAGGGGCCGCCCCGGCCTTCTCCTCTGTCTAGACTGCAGAATTAATAAATGCAATGAGATTGATCCCATCGCGCCCCCTCCCTGGGGACAGCCGGGGCGTCCCCTTCAGGACGAGCCCCCCTCCCGTAGGATAGATGATGATGATGATGATGATGGCATTTGTTAAACGTTTACTATGTGCAAATTACTCTTCTAAGCGCTGGGGAAGATACACGGTCATCAGGTTGTCCCACGGGGGAGGGGGGGGGCCTCACAGTCTTCATCCCCATTTGACAGATGAGGCCACTGAGGCCCAGAGAAGGGACTTGCCCAAAGTCACACAGCTGACAAGGGGCGGAGCCGGGATTTGAACCCATGACCTCTGGCTCCCAAGCCCGGGCTCTTTCCATTAAGCCTCCCTACTTCTCTGGTTTTGGTTGGGTCTGGGTCTGGGTCTGTCTCTGCCTCTATATGTTGCCAACTTGTACTTCCCAAGCGCTTAGTACAGTGCTCTGCACACAGTAAGCGCTCAATAAATACGATTGATTGATTGATTGATTGATTTTGGTTCCCACGGAAACCAAAATCATCGTCAGTGGTATTTATTGAGCGCTTTCCCCTCGGAGGGCGCACCGTGATAATAATAATGATGATGATGGTGGTGGTGGTATTTGTTAGGCGCTTATTATGTGCCAAACACTGTTCTATGCGCTGGGGTAGATGCAAGATAATAATGATGGCATTTGTTAAGCGTTTATTATCTGCAAAGCACTGTTTTAAGCGCCGGGGAGGTTGCAAGGTGATGAGGTTGTCCCACGGGGGCTCACAGTCGTAATCCCCATTTTACAGATGAGGTAACTGAGGCACAGAAAAGTTGAGTGACTTGCCCAAAGTCACCCAGCTGACAATTGGCGGAGCCGGAGTTTGCACCCATGACTTCAGACTCCAAAGCCCGTTCTCTTTCCACTGAGCCACACTGCTTCTCTACAGTCCCTGTCCCACTAGGGACTCACAGTCTTAATTCCCATTTTACAGATGAGGGAACCGAGGCCCAGGGAAGTGAAGCGGCTTCCCCAAGGTTATTGGGTATTTTCTGATTTTTTTGCTTTTAACAAAACATTTTCATTTCCCCCCCATTTTCTAAACCCGTAGTGCGAGGGAGATGAGGCCCGCGACTGCACCCACAACACACACTGGTGGCAGCGCCGTCGGGTTATTTTTTATTAAGTTCAAAATATCAGTCCCACTATGAACTTGCTGTTCTCACAATAAATAACAATAACTTACTTTTGTTTGTTCGGCAAAGGCTCACACACTCTGTTCTCCGTCCAAAGGATTTGCAAGAAGTCTCGTTTTGCATATATGCGATTTGGGGTTCTCCCCCCGGCTTGTCCTCTCCCCACCTCCCGCAAAGATTCCCCAGGAAGAGGTTGACCAGAAGGGGTGATGCGGGCCTTAGTCCCCCATAGGGAAGTTAGAGAGCAGGGCCGAGGGGAGTGATCGGGGTCCCGTTCCCTGATTTGGGCAAGGAACCCACGTTTCCTTCCAAGAAAACAACGACAAAAAAAAGCCTCAAGGGAGGGGAGACAGAGCTCTGTACAGACTACACCGTATACAGGTTTGCGGGGGGGCGGGGGGGACTAATCCTAGTAAATCCCAAGTAGTTTTGCTTTGAAAAAATAAAACTCCTTCAAGAGGGGCTTCTCCAGTCTGGTGAAGGCAGAGCGCATCCCGGTGCTTTTGGCAGTCAAGAGAGTTGTTTGTTTCTTAAATAATAATTCTTGCTATTATCATTAAAAAGGAGAGTTTTTGGAGAGCTGGAATGGCCTGAGCATGGGCGAGTCTCATGCAGGGAGCATGCGAGATCCACGGGAGGGGCGGCGCGCTGGCCCGGGCTTCTCACGTCTCCACCGGGCTGGGGACCATGCTGTTGGGGGTATCCGGGAGCTGGGAGGATAAGGAGGTCACGTCGCTGCCGGAGGAGTTCCCCAAGGAGCCAGACTCGGAGAAAGATACCTGGGACCGGACAGAGACGGGATGCAGGGTGGAGAGGATGCGGAGGGCAGTGCCCGGGCACATCCCCTCCCCCTGCCCCGAGCAGGGGCAAATGTGCAAAATGCCTCCTTCCCCACATGGACCCCACCGGCCTGGGGAAGGCCAGAGCCCCTAAATTAAGATGATGATGCCTGAAAGGACCCCGCCCGCCCAGGGACTGTGGATGCGGCCTACTTCCAGGCCCGAATTTGGCTAATCCCCCTCCAGGCCAAGGCCCCTGCGGGGGATCGACAGGAATGGATGGATTTGTGAATCCCGGGCCAGGATGCTGCTTTATGCTGCTGGGCTCAGGACGGGTCAGTCCCCTGGACGGGGGGGACTCCCAGTGCGGGGAGAAGGAAGGCACCGCCGTCCCCCCAACTGGGTTTAATAATAATGCCAGTAATAGTAACAATAATGATCATCATCATCATCATCGATCGTATTTATTGAGCGCTTACTATGTGCAGAGCACTGTACTAAGCGCTTGGGAAGTACAAATCGGCAACATCTAGAGACAGTCCCTACCCAACAGTGGGCTCACAGTCTAAAAGGGGGAGACGGAGAACAAAACCAAACATACTAACAAAATAAAATAGAATAGATAGGTACGAATAAAATGAATAAATAAATAATGACAAAATAAAATAAATAGAACAGATATGTACAAGTAAAATAAATAAATAAATAGAGTAATAAATCTGTACAAACATATATACATATATACAGGTGATAATAATGGTATTTGTGAAGCGCTTACTAGGTACGAAGCACTGTTCTAAGCGCTGGGGTAGATACAAGGTCATCACGTTGTCCCACGTGGGGCTCATAGTCTTAATCCCCATTTTCCAGAGGAGGGAACTGAAGCCCAGAGAAGTAAAGTGAGCCCGTTGTTGGGTCGGGACCGTCTCCGTCTGTTGCCGACTCGTCCTTCCCAAACGCTTAGTCCAGTGCGGTGCACACAGTAAGCGCTCAATAAATACGACTGGATGAGCGAATGAAGTGATTCGCCCCAGGTGACACGGCCGATAAGTGGAGGAGTCGGAATTTTTGTTCTGTTGTCTGTCTCCCCCTTCTAGACTGTGAGCCCGTTGTTGGGTTGGGACCGTCTCTATATGTTGCCGACTTGTACTTCCCAAGCGCTTAGTCCAGTGCTCTGCACACAGTAAGCGCTCAATAAATCATCATCATCATCAATCGTATTTATTGAGCGCTTACTATGTGCAGAGCACTGGACTAAGCGCTTGGGAAGTACAGATTGGCAACATATAGAGAAGCAGCGTGGCTCAGTGGAAAGAGCACGGGCTTTGGAGTCCAGAGGTCATGGGTTCGAATCCCGACTCCGCCACATGTCTGCTGTGTGCCCTTGGGCAAGTCACTTAACTTCTCTCAGCCTCAGTTCCCTCATCTGTAAAATGGGGATTAAGACTGTGAACCCCACATGGGACAACCTGATCACTTTGTATCCCCCCCCAGCGCTTAGAACAGTGCTTTGCACATAGTAAGCGCTTAACAAATGCCACCATTATTATTATTATTATTATTATATAGAGACAGTCCCTACCCAACAGTGGGCTTACAGTCTAAAAGATTATTTACAGTCTAATAAATACGACTGAATGAATTAGAACCCACGACCTCCGGCACGCCGGGGATCTAGCTCCCTGTGGGGCCGGGAGGGGAAGGGGCGGGAGGAGGAGGGGAGGGGGTTTAGGACTCACCAGCTGCTGGAAGGCGGGCTGGTCCAGGTCGCTCTGTAGGGCGAACTCGCTGAGCGCTTTCCAGGGCGGCTGGTAAGTCTGCACCTCCACGGCGCTGCCCTGCACCGCGCTGTCGTGGCGGATGGGGCTGCCGGCCACCAGCGGCGTCCCGGTCAGACCCTGCAGGCTCTGGGGGAGGGGGGACGGACCGGGCCCGGGGGTCACACCGGCTCCCCCAAAGAGGCCCCAATTTGGCCCTCTCGCCGGGCCCGCCCCCCTTAATCAATCAATTGTATTTATTGAGCGCTTACTGTGTGCAGCGCTCTGTACTAAGCTCTTATAATAATGGCATTTGTTAAGCGCTTACTGTGTGCACAGCACTGTTCAAATTGCTGGGGGAGATACAAGGTGATCAGGTTGTCAGTCTTCATCCCCAATTTACAGGTGAGGGAAATGAGGCTCAGAGAAGTGAAGGGACTTGCCCAAGGTCGCACAGCAGACGTGTGGCAGAGCTGGGATTCGAACCCATGACCTCTGACTCCAAAGCCCGGGCTTTTTCCACTGAGCTACGCCCTTAAGGCCCTGCCTGTGGCCCCGGATGACCTCTGGAAGATGCGCCCCGGGGAATAAGGCCTGGACGCCCCCCGCCAGGGTCCCTCTCGGTGCCCCCGGGACCCCCCAAACCCGGGGAAAGGATCCCGCCGCATTTCGGGGCGACGAGGAGACCCTCCGGCCTGGCCTGGAGTCAGCCCGCCCTCCCTCTCTCCTCTCCCTGGCCCCTCGGCCCCCGGACCAAGGGTGTTTATTCATTCAATCGTATTTATTGAGCAGTTCCTGTGTGCAGAGCACTGGACTAAGCGCTTGGGAAATACAAGTCTTCCCGCTGACCCGCCGGGAGAGAAATTAGTTGGAGGTCGGAGAGGGGGAGACACCCCCATTAAGCCGGCTACACCCCGAAGAAGACGCGCTCCAGGCCTGGGAGCGTAGAGCTGTAATTTTATTTCTATTGATGTCTGTTTACTTCTGTTGATATCTGCCATCCCCCTTCTTGACTGTGAGTTCGTTGTGGATAGGGATTGTTTCTCTTTATGGCTGTGTTGAACTTTCCCAAGCGCTTAGTACAGTGTTCCGCGGACAGTAAGCACTCAATAAATTATTGAATGAACGAATGAATGGCTGTCTTCCCCTTATTCCCCCCTCCGCCCGCCCCAGACTGTGAGCTCGTTGTAGGCAGGGACTGTCTCTATTGCTGTACTGTACTTTCCCAAGCGCTTAGTACAGTGTTCCGCACAAAGTACGCGCTCAATAAATGACTGACTGAATGAATGGATGGCTGTCTCTCCCCTAACCCCCACCCCCAGACTGTGAGCTCGTTGTGGGCAGGGCCTCTCTCTCTTTGTTGCTGGATTGTACTTTCCCAAACGCCAAGTACAGTGTTCCGCACATAGTGAGCGCTCAAAAAATACGATTGAACGATCTGAATGGGAGGAGAAGGGCGGGAAAAGGGCTCTTTCTGGCCCGGCGTCGTTTATTTACTTTCTGGAGAGGGCGGGCCGGGCCGAGGGCGCGCAGACCCTGCGCTAAACACTCTCGGCCCAGCCGGAGAGGGCAGGAGAGAAAAAAGGGGGGGTGTGGGTCCTCACCATCAACAAACACGGAATGTCGCGTTGGAAAAAAATCCCAACCCTCCACCCTCTTTTTTCCCCCCTGCAAATTTCCAACGAAAAGGAGGGAAAAGGCGTCCCGGCCCCCCACCAGGACCGACCCGGGCCAAAGAGGAGGGTCCGGGGGGGTCTCACCGTCTTGTCGTTGTGCTGCTGCTGTTGCAGCTGCTTCATGAGGATGGATTTCTTCTTGTCCTTGCAGCGCTTGTTCTGGAACCAGACGCGGATGACCCTGGGGCTGAGGCCGGTCATCTCCACCAGCTGCTCCTTCATGAGGGCGTCCGGCCTGGGGTTGGCCGCGTAGCAGGTCCGCAGGGTGTGGAGCTGCTTCTCATTGAGCACCGTCCGGACGCGGGTGGTCTTCTCCGCTTGCTTGTGCACGTGTGGCCTCAGGGACGGCTGCCGGCCGGGCCCGGGGTCTGCGGGGTTGGGGGGGCAAGCCAGTTAGCCCCCCACCCCAGAGGGGCCCAGCCTCCCCCTAACCTTAGGCCCCAAACCCCGGCTCCTGCCTGGCGTGGTCGAGGCACGGTTTTCCCTTCCAACGTTTCTTATTCATCATCATCAGTATTATTATTATGGTAATTACTTAGCGCTTACTATGTGACAGGCACTGCACTAATTGCTGGGGTGGATAGAAGCAAATCGGGTTGGACACAGACCCTGTCCCACGTGGGGCTCGCAGTCTCCGTCCCCATTTGCCTGTCTACTTGTTTTGGCGTCTGAATCCCCCTGCTAGACTGTGAGCCCGTTGTTGGGGTGGTGGGGGGCGACTTTATATGTTGCCGATTTGTACTTCCCAAGCGCTTAGTGCAGTGTTCTGCACACAGTAAGCGCTCGATTGAATGAATGAACGAATTAAGTGACTTGCCTAAGGTCACACAGCAGACAAGTGGCGGAGCGGGGATTGGAACCCATGACCTTCTGACTCGCAGGGCCTTGCTCTATCCATTAAGGCATGCTTCCGTTTCACCTTTTCTTTTTCCTTTATGCAACGAATATTCGTTTCTAGCCCACCCTCCCTCCCCTCGCCCTCCGCCAAGACGCCTCGGGGGTCACCCTCCTGGGTTTACCAGCCAGGTCCATCTAAAAAGCCACCCCCCACACCCACTGTCCTCTCCCAAGCGCTTTGCACAGTGCTCTGCACGCAGTAAGAGCTCAATAAACACCACTGACGGACTAATTTCTGTCTCATTCATTCAATCGTATTTATTGAGCTCTTACTGCGTGCGGAGCACCGTTCTAAGCTCCTGGAAAGTACAATAGAGCACGGGCCGGAGGAGAAGGGGTGGCCCGGGAATCTCCGGTCCTCTCCAGCCCCGGCTCCGCTCCAGTCCATCCCGGGGAACCCCCGCGCCGCCCGGGGAAGATCTGTTTTGTTGGTCCGGGTCCGGCGGAAGGGGTGTCGGCTGGGCCGTGAGTATTGGGCGCAGGGTCTGCGCGCTCCCCATTTCTCCTCCTCCTGGGCCTCCTGGCCTCCTTCCCAGGCCCTGGCCCCCGAGACCAGCCTGTCCCATTCGCTAGCAAAGAAACTCACTTCTACCTCCTTAACCCACCAGTGTGCTGTAATTTACACACACACACACACACACACCTCAGAGCCATTTTAAATAACATTCACTCGGAATGTGCGTGCGGGAATTTCTAAGGTTTTCTCCATCCCCACCCTCTCCTGCCTTCCAATCCCTCGGCAACACCCCCCCCTCCAGTCTCAAACCCCGGACCACCGTCCCAAGTCGAAAGCGTTTCCACCTCGCTCGCAAACTCACTGACCCACACGGGGCGTGCATTTTATGTCCGGTTATGTGCCAGGCTCTCCGGCTTTATCCCATTGCCTCCGCGGGCGGAGGTTCCATCTTCCAACAAACCCCCATCCCACCCCGGCCAGAAGGATCTGAACGTGGTCCGGACGGACGCGGGGATGGTCTGACGGACGCGGGGATGGTCGCTGTGGGATGCTACGGTTGGAAATGGAGGTCGACTGGGTCTGTTCTCGGCCCAGGAGAAGGCCACAACCGCAGTACATCCACGGGGTGCGCCTTAGAAGCAGGCCCAAGGTGGGTGGAGGATGTTCTGCTTTGATCTGTACATGTCAGGGCGGAGATGACCCACACTGATGCACACACACACACTGATACACGCACGCATACATACATTCAGATCCGTGTCCCCTTGGCGGCTGCCGCAGTTACCTGTCAGATGGAGGCCCCGGCTGGTGGGTAAGTGTCCCGGGCTCCGGGGGCTGTCGGCCGAGCCCCGGTCCAGCAGGAGGCCGTGATCGGCCCGGCACAGCAGGTCGTGGTCCCTGAGGGAGAACTCGTCGCCGGGCAACAGCTGGCGGCTGCAGACGGAGCAGCGGAAGCACTCGATGTGGTACACGTTGTCCCGGGCCCGCATCACCAGGTCGCTGCTGCTGAAGCCCACTTTGCACTTGGCGCATTTGATGCCAAACAACCTGCAAGAGCCGAAGAGGGACACGGGGCCCGGGGCCGTGAGGCTTCCTCGGCCTCAGGTCCCCATCCCCGGCCCCCCTGCCTCTCTGCAGGAGCGGGCCCTGCTCTGCTCATCCCCCCCAAACCTGATCCACTCATCCGGGGTGGCCAGGAAAGCTCAGCACAAACCAATGCAGAAAACTAAAACACCCCAAACCCGCCCTCCATCCATCCAATCTTCCGTTCTCTCCCTCTATTATTATTATTTTGTAATCTCGCCCAACAAACCCTGGTTTATATTTCTGGGCCATTCGAGGTGTCCCCGTTTCTAGGTTCATCTTTTCCCGGCCACGGGGAAAACTTTCCAAGAGTCACCCTTTTTTACCGGCTGGTGGTGGTTTAAAAAAAAAAAAACATTTTAAAAATCCAACCTGTCCCCGAGCATCCAACTAAACGGAAAAGCAAGAGGCAACAGCATTTCTCGCCAAGGTCGGCCCTCGCGTGGAGGGGTCGGGGTGAAGGGGGGTTTTCTGAGCAGCGATGGTAGCAAAGAGGGGGGAAGGATAGGAGGGAGGTGATCAAAGGGGAAGACTTGCATAGATGGGTGGGTTTGAAATGAGCGCTAAGGAAATGAGGGGAGGGGGGCTGTTTACTTTCTTTTCAAAAATGGATAAATAGCTTTTTGCATCACCTGATATAATCCCTTTTACAGTATGTCTTGCCATCTCTCACAAAACAAGTGCAGGTCTCATCCAGGTACTGGCTGCATTCAGCGCATTTGAGGCAGGCTGCATGCCACTCGAGGTCCGGGGAGACCTTCAGGATATACTGGTCATGGATTTGACTCCCACAGCCTACACACATGGCAATCCCGGGCTTTTCTACCAGGGGAAAGGAGCAGAGGAGGGAGATTTCAGTACGGGCACGGGAGCTCTCTTTCCGCAGGCAACATCATTCTCGGCAGAACTTTTTCGCAAAAGAATCGCGATCACGGATCGTCCCCGAGGAAAAGGAGATCGACTCTCGCAATGTTCGCTCGTTTGTAAAAGAAAATCCTTCGAAATTGCCACGGTTTCCCCCTCCCCTTTCCCCCAGTACTCTCTATTTTCTCTTTTACGGTTACGTTAACTCGACTCGGACATTTTTTTCCGAAATACTCTGTAGTTCTAAGTGCTAAGATGAAGATGAAAAGGAAGAATAAATAGATGATATTTAAATACAGGAAACATCGAATCACAACTATAAATGGAACAATCCCACCTGCGATTGCTCTCCTCAACACAGTATCCCACCGGACTCTACCCGGAGCCATGTCCACCCAACGGGTCTAATTCAAAAAGATTCATTTTTTTTTCCCCACCCTCACATCCTGAATTAGACCTGCCACTGCGGATTAACGCCCGAGTTAATTTCTTCATTTAAAACACCCCAACCAAACGAAAATGAAGAGAAAACAAACCCTAAATCTGCCAGAAACCAGAAGGAGATTTTTTTTTTCACCCCTGAGCAGCGTGAGAAATAGCATTTAACTACAAAATCAAGACAACCACCTTCCGTAATTGAAAAGCGTTTCTGGGAGAGACAAATGCATTCGTTTCTTGCTGTTTTTCCTCCCAAACCCTCTCGGCAAATAAACCACTTGTAGAATCCGTTAAGCAGTTCTAGTATTCCGACATTCAGGCACGCACAAGCGGAAAGACTTACTCTTGGAATGATCCCCCATAGCACCCAAAAAAGGATAATGAAAAATAATATCCACCATGCAGAAAAGAGATGGGCACAGAGTGGGAGGATGCGGTCGGGCTGCCGGTCCCGGCTCTTTGCTAACTAACTACTCCAGCCTGGAGGAGTTGGGAGTGGAGTCTGCACTGGCCCGCACGCACCATGACGTCAGCACGCTCCAGGATCCAAGGCTAGGGGCGGGATCTGTGACGTCACGGGCGGCCGGGAAGGGCCGGGAGCCGGGATGAGGGACCGGGATGAGGGGACGGGTGGAGGGGGGGATTGGTTGAAAGGGGGCTGGGGGAGACCTGATTGGCCGGGAGTGAACAATGGGACGGAGACTCCCTCCCTACCATTGTGATGGGCAAGGAGGATTCTCTCCTCCCGTCGGGATAAGCGGAGAAGATCCTTTCCTCTCCCTGGCTACAAACGGCAGCAGCAGCAGTTGCAGCAGTTGAGTGTATCCGAGCCCTGACCCGGCAGCCAACTCCTCCGATCTGCTGTACAGCTTCCCACTCAAGAGATGAATGTGACTCTGTAAGAACTGCAGTGCACACCAGTGCCTCAAAATTTGGATTGGGTGGTGGTGGGGGGAGTGGAGAGGGCAGTTTTAAAACGATTTTTCCCCCAAGGAGTCTCTCAGGGGCCTGATAGTTGTCTATATATTTAACCGATCCTTTAAGAGTCAGTCCTGCATCCTCTTCCGTAGGAGCCTTTCTTCGTGGGATCGCAGAGGGAGACAGTTTGGGCGATGTGTGAAACGATTTGAAGATAAAACTCACCCTCGCGGTGATCTTCCAAAAGGGGCATTGGCCATTCGAGGAGGAGCAGTTTATTTGTTTTTCGAGGAAAGGGGTGGAGGAAAGTTTAGGGATGGATCACGGTCTCTGGTCGTGACTTTCAAAACTTAAAAAATATTAATTCGAGATGAATCGATATATATTATATCATAATTATCAGAATAATATACAATATAATCATTAAAATAATATATATCAGAAAGCCACATCCTACTGGAAATTGCTGCAGGGCTCGTAGGCATTTCCCGCTTCTGGGGGAAACGATTTTTTAGAAACCCTCCTGTTATATTTTGCAAACCAACTGTAACGCAAAGGCAGTAATAAGCAAATGTGAGACAAGATCATCGACTGTCTTCCCGATAGTGTAAAAATACACGGCTCCTGATTTGGGGAGAAACTGGTCATTTTTATTCCTCTTCGAAAATCACTTTCGTGTTTCGATCCTCCGTTCGGCTCAAAAAAAAAAAATAACCCACAGAATTGCTTTTCCTGATGTGAAGATTCGATCATAAAAATATCCACAGTGACATTTATGAGGGCGAAAAAGGGGTTTCATTTTGGGTAAGAAATGCTTGCATTCCGGCCCTCCTGACAGACGTCAAATCAAAGACACTTCCCCTCCTCCTCCGAGTCACAACCGAAAACTCTGGGAAACGCTGAATAAGAAAACGTTCAAAACGGGGGACTCGTGGTCCCTCCGTCAGTTGAAAGGAGACATTTCTCTTCGCCCTGACAGGCCTCAATCACCTCATCTGTAAAATGGGGATGAAGACTGTGAGCCCCACGTGGGACAACCTAATTACCGTCTATCTACCTCAGCTCTCAGAATAGTGCTTGGCACATAGTAAGCGCTTAAACAAATACCATCATTATTAGTATTTAGACGATGAAGTCGAGGGGAATCGAAGCGGCTTATTTCGGGGTTATTGGATGCGGATCGTTACTGTATTTTCCCCATGAAATTCACGGTGACAGGGGCCTTCGACATTCCTCGCCCTCACCCCTTTCGGGCCTGGTCACCTGCCAACCTATCCTCCTCCTTCTCCTTCCCCATCTGCCCCCCACCCCAAAAAACCATTAATAATTCAGGGTCTGGGCGGGCCCGGCTCCTGCCAACGTTTAACCCGTCGCTTCCCGGCCCTTGAAAGGTTCATTCATTCTATCATATTTATTAATAAGAACAATCATTATGGTATTTGTTAAGCGCTTACCAAAGTAATAATAAATAATGATGGCATTTGTTAAGCACTTACTATGTGCCAGGCACTGTTCTAAGCGCTGGGGATGGTGCAAAGTAATCAGATTGTCCCACATGGGGCAAATCAAAGACACTTAATCCCCATTTTACAGGTGAGGCAATTGAGGCACAGAGAAGTTAAGTGACTTGCCCAAAGTCACACAGTTGACAAGTGGAGAAGCCGGGATTAGAAGACATGACCCCTGACTCCCAAGCCCGTGCTCTTTCTACTAGTCATTAAATCGTATTTATTGAGCGTTTATTGTGTGCAGAGCCCTGTACTAAGCCCTTGGAAAGTACAATACAGCAATAAAGGGAAACAATCCCTGCCCACAACGGGCTTACTATGTACCAAGCACTGTTCTAAGCACTTTGGTAGATTCCAGGTAATCGGGTTGCTCCAACTAGGGCTCACAGTCTTAATCCCCGTTTATACAGATGAGGTAACTGAGGCCCAGAGCAGTGAAGTGGCTTGCCCAAGGTCACACAGCAGACAAGTGGTGGAGGCGGGATTAGAACCCACATCCTCTGACTCCCCAGCCCGTGCTGTCTCCATTAAGCCACACTGCTTGAGTGCTTACTGTGTGCAAAGCGCTTGGGAGAGCCTTCATTCATTCTGTCGTATTTATTGAGCGCTTACTATGTGCCGAGCACTGTGCTAAGCGCTTGGGAAAATATAATAATAATAATGGTATTTGTTAAGCGCTTATTCTGCGCAAGGCACTGTACTAAACGCTGAGGTGGATACAAGAAAATGGGGTTGGACACGGTTCCTGCCCCTCGTGGGGCTCACCGTCTCAATCCCCATTTTACAGATAAGGTTTGATGCTATTGATGTCTGTCTACTTGTTTTGTTTTGTTGTCTGTCTCCCCCTTCTAGACTGTGAGCCCGTTGTTGGGTAGGGACTGTTTCTGTCTGTTGCCGAATTGGACTTTCCAAGCGTCTAGTACAGTGCTCTGTCCACAGTAAGCGCTCAATGAATACGATTGAATGAATGAACGAATAAGGTTAATGAGGCAGGAGAAGTAAAGTGACTTGTTCAAGGTCACACAACAAACTGGCAGAGATCGGATTAGAACCCAGGACTTTCTAACTCCCAGGCCCGTGCAACAGACACATTCCCTGCCCACAGGGAAACCCCATTGGATCCCTCCGGAGATCCTATGGGTCTCCGGGAGTCCCGTGAGACTGGGAGGTCGGGAAATTTTTCCAGGTGGAGGAGCTGAAGCCCCGGGAAGGTGGAGGTTTGAGAGTGTCCAGGGTGCCCCTGGGACAAGCATTCCTTAGTCTCTCACCCTTCCCTGGCCTGGCTTTTCTTGTCTTTTCTTTTTTCTTTTCTTTTCTTTTTTCTTTTCTTTTCTTTTCTTTGATTGCTTTGCTTTTTTGTTCTGGAGACAGCGGGGGCAACTCCACAGTAAGCTGGTTAGGAAATTGGGTGTCGGCGGCGTCCTAAAACCCGGGCCATCGCTTCCCAGATAAGTGGAAGAGGATTTGAGGCCAGAATCCCCTTCCTCTCCACCCTCCCTCTTCCCCTCCCTCCCACCTACGCCAAGGCTACTTTTCTCATGAAAGAAAGAGCGGTTTAGTGGGCAGGGAGGGGAGGAGACTTGTATTTATACATCTGTAATTTTATAGCTTTATATTGATGTCTGTTTACTTTCATTCATTCATTCAATCGTATTTATTGAGCACTTACTGTGTGCAGAGCACTGTACTAAGCGCTTGGGAAGTACAAGTTGGAACATATACAGACGGTTCCTACCCAACAGCGGGCTCACAGTCTAGAAGGGGGAGACAGGCAACAAAACAAAACATATTAGCAAAATAAAATAAATAGAATAAATATGTACAAGTAAAATAAATAGAGTAATAAATACATACAAACATATATACATATATACAGGTGCTGTGGGGAGGGGAAGGAGGTAAGCCGGGGGACATGGGGGGGGAGAGGAAGGAGGGGGCTCAGTCTGGGAAGGCCACTTGTATTGATGTCTGTGTGTCGTCGCCCCTCCTCCCCCAGACTGTGAGCTCTGTTGTGAGCAGGGATTGTCTGTCTTTATTGCTGTATTGTACTTTCCCAAGAGCTTAGTATAGTGCTCTGCAAACAGTAAGCATTCAATAAATACGATTGAATGAATGAATTTGAGTCTGCCGCTGTGAATCGTGACTGCCTGTGCCTCTGTTTCCCCAACTGTAAAATGGAGCGGGGGGGGGGGGGGTGCAGGGGAACGGGGCAGGACACCTCCTTGACCTCTTCCAAGACTACAGGGAAGATTTGGGGGTGCTTATGACTTCCCTGGGGAGATCCAAAGTAGTTATTATTCCAACAACTAAATTGGGAGCTCGTTTTGGGCATGGATTGTCACTCTTTATTGCTGTATTGTACTTTCCCAAGCGCTTAGTACAGTGCTCTGCACAGAGTAAGCGCTTAATAAATACGATTGAATGAATGCATGAACAAGAAGGCGGCGATGCAGTCCAAAGGGGTGAGTCCATGGAGAGAGGGAGAGCGGAAGTAATCCCGGACTGAGAGGGAAGGAAGCAATGGCCCGGATCCATTGTCTGGTAGCACCTCCACCCGAAGGACCCTGGAGTCCTAGAGCCCGGTAAGTCTTCTTCCATACTCTGGGTCCCTGCCAGGGCCAGGCCTCCACCCCCACCCCCACTCCAGAGCTGGGGGAGTTTTTTGGGGGGAGGATCTGCCCCTGTCAAGAATATTAAAAATAGGATTAAAAGTGAAGGGAACTTTCCTTTTCATTTCCTGCTCCGCTATCCCAGCTAGGCCAGTTGTCTGCTGTGTGACCATGGGTAAGTCGCTTCACTTCTCTGGCCCTCAATTACCTCATCTGAGAGCCCCACGTAGAACAGGGACTGTATTCGTTCATTCATTTATTCATTCATTCAGTCATATTTATTGAGCGCTTGTGTGTGTAAAGCACTATACTAAGCACTTGAGAGAGTACAGTGCAACAACAGACACATTCAAGTCCACAACAAGCTCACAATCCAGCGGGGAAGACATACATTAATATAAATAAAGAAATAGATAGATAAATAAATATATGAATAAATTACAAATATATAAACATATGTGTTGTGTCCAATCCCATTTGCTTGTGTCCACCCCGGTGCTTAGTACAGTGTCTGGCACAGAGTAAGCTCTTAACAATCATCACAAATATTATTATTAACATTATTATTAGTCACCCCAGGATGCCTCCTCAGACCCTTTCCCCTTCCCTTCCCCTTGGGCCCTTCACCTCCACCTCCCTCGTTCTGTCTCGGTTCTGCTGGCGGATGGCTCTCCACGGTTCGGGGAGAGGATGCTTAGGAACTGGAGGCTGTCTTCCCCCTGCTATCTCCCAAAAGCAAGTTTGTCCTCCCCCCGAGGATTCCCCTTGCTGGCTCAGGCCCTTTGCCACCTCACAAAAACAATGCCTCCTCCAGTCTCCACCCCTCGGCCTGAGAGAAACCAGGCCAAGGCTCAGGGAGTGAGTAAACCAGGATCCTCTTGTCTTAACACTTCCAACTTCCAGCCCAGAGAGTTTTCATCAAATCGTGTGCTACTGCTACCCCAAACACATCTCACCTCACCCTCTGTATCCATCCTCCTTCAATCTAACCTGGTCCGTTCAATAGTAGGAATTTAAAACAGGTCTGGATATTCCACACTTTCAATTTTCCCCCTTCCTATCTGTTCCCCCTACTTTCCTTCTCTACTGTCCTCTCGAGTTTCCGGACCTATCGCTAACTGTATCTCCCAAGTTTTCTTCTCCTTCTTCTCCTCCTCCTCTTTATTCTTTTCCTCTTTCCACCTTTCCTCCTCATTTTCCTTCACCTCCAGCTAGCCTTTCTCCACCCCTCCCTTTTCCTTGTCATCCTCATCATCTTTCTTCTCCTCTCCCTTCACCTTCTCCACCTACTCCCTCTCCACCTCTCTCCCTCTTGCCTTCCCTTTTCCTCCCCCTCTTCTTCATCTTCCTTCTCCTCCTTTTCCTTCACCTTCTGTAACTATACCCTCTCCATCTCTTTCCCTCCTCCTTGGCCTCTTCCTCCTTCTCTTCTTCATCTTCTGCTTCCTTTTCCTTCAACTTCTCCACCTACACCCTCTCCATCTCTTCTCCTCTCTCCTCCTCTTCCTTCTCTCCCCAATTTACTCCCTCTATAGACCCAGCTGGTTAGCTGTCCTGGCTTGATGGCTCTTGTAATAGGTGGTCAGGTCCATGTGAGTTGCCCAAGGGGTTAGATGCAAGGTCTGTCAGCCTGCCCTGCCCCTGGGGCTTGCTGCAGAGGGTGATCTCCTTGGGAGGGGCATTTCCTGAGCAGGAAAGTACCTTCTACCAGTCCAAGGAAGGAAACATTTCTTCTAGGGATGATGTGAGGAAAGAAAAGAACATTTTCCAAAAGTCCAACTGCAATAAAGATTGAGTGAGTGGTTTTTATAAAGGTGGGGCAGTGTGTAGAGTTATGTGTTATTTGATCCTAAATGGCAGTCCTTTTATTATTGTTAATAACCTGGGCTTTCCATTATCTAAAAGTGCTTAAGAGATTTCAAGACAAAGGAGATAACACAAGCCATTTTTTAAGACGTCTGACAGTGCTACAGCATTAGCACTTGAAGTGCAAACATGGACCTTAGCCATGAAGAGAAAGTATTTCTAAGGTGTTCAGCCATCTACTTCTATAACTCTTCTCTCCCTCTCTCCTCCCTGTTTACTATGCTATTTTTTTCATTAGGGTGTTTCCCCACTAACCTACTCATCTTCTTCACATTATTTTACTGTTCCCACTTGGGAAATCTTTCTGCTTACTAAATTTTTCTATGTCATTTTTGATGAAAATGGGGAAAAAAAATAACCCACTCTTCATAGCGTGTTCAATGTTCTCTCTTCTTGAAACTCAGAGTAATAGGAAAACCCTTAGAAAGTTTGAAGATGTACTTCCCGAAACAGTACTAAAGATCATGTATTTGTGTATGTATGTTCTCACACATAACATAGACCCAGCATTTACATACTTTTCCCCTCTTAAGGTGATTCTGTGAAAAAGGAGCATCGGCCTGGGAGTTGTCATCATCAACATTAGTGGTATTTATTGAGTGCATACTGTGTGCAGAACACTGTACCTAGTGTTTGGGAGAGTATAATATCAAGAGTTGGCAGACACGTTCCCTGCCTGCAATGGGGTCATAAATTTAGGATTCTAGACCTCATTCTGCAGTTGAGAAAAACAGTGTGGCTTAGTGGATAGAACATGGGCCCGGGAATCAGAAGATTTGTGTTCTAATCCTGGCTGTGCGACTTGTCTGCTGTGTGACCTTGGACAAGTCACTTCAATTCTCTGTGCCTCAGTTGTCTCATCTGTAAATTGGGGATTAAGATTGTGAGCCATATCCCTTTGTATGGTAAACTCCTTGAGTACAGGAAACTTATCTTGTGCCTCTGTTGTACCTTCCCAAGTGCATTACATTTAGTAGATGTTCACTGAGTACCATTCTTAGTTCTATTAACTTCCCCTACAATTTGGCTGAGCACTGTACTAAGCACATGGGAGAGTTCAAAAGAGCTTATAGATACGCTCTCTAGAAACTCAGTTTCTAACAGGGGAGATGTTCATTGAAATTAATTTACAGATAGAGAAAGGGAGGATATGTATGTGAGTTACTCTCTAACTAATAGGGTATGCAAAATTTTTGTAAGATTTATAGATAGAGGCATCAGGAGGTTGTGTGGCCATTAGTCAGGTGATATAGAAGTGCTGAGGTGGAAGTTGGGGGATATAGCTAAGAAAGAGTAGAAATTAATCGAGGAAGGGAGGAGTTGTGATTTAAAGAATATGGGGAGATGTGTGATCTGTTGCATTTGAGATTCAGGCAGGAGGAAGAGATGCAGGGCAGCAGAAAAGGGGAGAGATCAGCACTACTGAAATAGTTTTGAGACCCAAAAATGTCTTTGCAGATGACTCCCAATTTCCCCACTGTTAAATGGGATAATTAATACTTGATGTGTAACTTTCCAGGATGTTTGAGTATAAAAAGAGATGAGAGATAAGTGCTTTGAATGCATAACAGCAACCTTATTAAAGGCTAAATCAGCATATATGGGTAATGCTAATGTAGGAGCCAGAATTGGGCCTTGGCTACCTCAAAACCTTGGGAAGGTTTGAGATTAGTACAGTGCTCTGCACACAGTAAGCGCTCAGTAAATAAGATTGATTGAATGAATGACTGAATGAATGAATTAGAACTATTCATCAACCTGGCATTTGAGAGTGCATCTCTGTATGAGTGACTTGAAAGGAGTAGGGGAAGAGTGGAATCAATCAATCAGTGGCATTTATTGAGCACTATTTGCAGACCACTGTTCTAGAGAAGCAGTGTGGCTTAGTGGAAAGAGCACAGACTTGGGAATCAGCAGTCATGGGTTCTAATCCAGACTCCACCACTTGTCAGCTGTGTGACTTAGGGCAAATCACTTAACTTCTCTGTGTCTGTTAAATCATCTGTAAAATGGGGATTAAGACTGTAAGCCCCACCTGGGACAACCTGATACCCTTGTATCTCCCCCAGTGCTTAGAACAGTGTTTGGCACATAGTAAGCGCTTAACAAATACCACCATTATTATTACTATTATTCTAAGCAGTTGGGAGAGTACAGTCCAAGAGAATTAGCAGATATGTTCCCTGCCCATAATGGGCTTATAGTCTAGAGGAAAGCAGCCTCAAATTCTTTGTTGCTGAATACCATAATAATAATAATGGTACTTGTTAATCAATCAATCAATCAATCATATTTATTGAACGCTTACTGTGTGCAGAGCACTGTACAAAGCGCTTGGGAAGTACAAGTTGGCAACATATGGAGACAGTCCCTACGCAACAGTGGGCTCACAGTCTAGAAGAGGGAGACAGAGAACAAAACCAAACATATTAACAAAATAAAATAAATACAATAGATAAGTACAAGTAAAATAAATAAATAAATAGAGTAATGAATATGTACAAACATATATACATATACACAGGTGCTGTGTGGCAGGGAAGGAGGTAAGATGGGGGGATAGGGAGGGGGACGAGGGGGAGAGGAAGGAGGGGGCTCAGTCTGGGAAGGCCTCCTGGAGGAGGTGAGCTGTGCCAAGCTCTGTTCTAAGCACTAGGGTCATTGCAGGTTAATCAGGTGGGACACTGTCCCTGTCCCACATGGGGCTCACAGTCTTAATCCCCATTTTACAGGTGAGGTAACTGAGGAACAGAGAAGTGAAGTGACTTGTCCAAGGTCACACAGCAGATGGGCGGCAGAGCCGGAATTAGAACCCAGGTCCTTCTGACTCCCAGGCCCATGCTCTATCTACATCATCATCATCATCATCAATCGTATTTATTGAGCGCTTACTATGTGCAGAGCACTGTACTAAGCGCTTGGGAAGTACAAATTGGCAACATATAGAGGCAGTCCCTACCCAACAGTGGGCTCACAGTCTAAAAGGGGGAGACAGAGAACAAAACCAAACATACTAACAAAATAAAATAAATAGAATAGATATGTACAAGTAAAATAAATAAATAAATAAATAAATAGAGTACTAAATATGTACAAAAATTTATACATATATACAGGTGCTGTGGGGAAGGGAAGGAGGTAAGATGGGGGGATGGAGAAGGGGACGAGGGGGAGAGGAAGGAAGGGGCTCAGTCTGGGAAGGCCTCCTGGAGGAGGTGAGCTCTCAGTATGGCCTTGAAGGGAGGAAGAGAGCTCCTTGGCGGATGAGCAGAGGGAGGGCATTCCAGGCCCGGGGGATGACGTGGGCAGGTTCTGTTGCAGGCTGCCTGGCATTTCTGGTTCCTGTTCCTGTAGCTTCTTATCTGCTGTATGATCATTGTCGTTACTGCATGTATTCACAGAATTGCTTAAATGGGGAAAGATAGACCTGGAACAATAAGAACCTAGCCTGTGAACAAGAAAAACAGATTCGGATTCCACAAGACAGAATGATAAATAGAAAAAACAATAATAATAATAATAATAATAACAATAGTAATTGTGGTATTTGTTAAGCACTAGCTATGAAACAAGTACTGTGCTAAGCACTGAAATAGATACAATACAATCAGATCAGACACAGTCTCTGTCCCACTCGGGACTCACTTACAAATTAAATACTACTTGAAGGGAGCAGATACTGGAGACCAAACAACCTTCAGTGGGAAACTGCCACAACTGTCTCAGTATTCTAACTGTTGCAGAGGTGTGAGCCCTTAAAGAGCCAAGGATCACATCTAATTCCCTTCCATATATTTTTTTCCGAGGCCTTAAAACGGCTTTGCATAGAGTAGGCGCTTAATAAATTTCTTCATTTTTTATGATATTTGTTGAGGTTATGTGCCAGGCACCACACTAAGCACTGGTCGATACAAGCTAATCACATTGGGCAATAATATCATAGACAATGGCACCACTGCTTCTATTTGAACAGTTGTATTTGCCCGGGATGACTATTTCTTGGTACTCAGTGTTGTCTTCAGGGTGACTTTGCAGTTCAGTCCGCTCCCTTCTTCAAATCCTGCTGGCCGTGTAGACCCTAGTCTACAGGGCATGTGGATTTCAGAGAGTAGGTTTCTTTAAAATTTGTACTCCTGAGAGCTCTACAGGAGCACAGATAGCCAGTGACCATGAGAATTAAGCATCCAAGGAACAAAGTGAGTCAGGTGGGTCACTATCATTTTAACTTTTTGAGCTTTGACAATTTCCTTTTTCACCTGGACAAGCAAGAAAATTCACAGCCAGGCTGGGTTTTCATCCCTCCCCATTATGCTTTGACATTCTTTTGCAATATAAACAAACTAAACAGCTGCTCGGGGTTTTGAGTTTCCTGCTAAACTCACACAGCACATTGGACTGTGAAGTATAGTTCTTCCTAGATTATTTCAGCTAGTCAGTCTTTATGTAATTTGTTTGCTGTTGAGGCTCTAAAAAGCAGGGTTAAAGAGCAGAATAAGGTGCTTGGGGACCACGGGGCAAGGACTTCTGCTCTGGAACACCCTCATGCTCAGTGACTTGATGAACGTAAAGTGGGATGTGGGGGACAGAGGGTTGTATGGAGGAGAGAGTGGGGAGATGAGACGGGAACTGGCTTCAAGTTCCCCATCGCACTTGAGTTCCACGTCAGCTGGGTGGAAATCACTTCCTCTCCATATGAATGCCTTTTGAGATTCTGCTTTGAAAATTTTCCAGGGAAATAATCCCATTCCCTCCCTGCTGCTACTCTTCCCTAGTCCAGTTCTCCCTGGTTCCTGTAACCTTCCTCTCTCCTCTTCCCACATCCTGAATTTATTCCTCTCACTCCTATTTCCCCTCACCCCATGCCCAGTCCAGCAATAGCAAGGTCCCTGGTGGAGCTTTGCAGTGTTAAATAAATAAATCATTTTGAAGAATGTTGATGATGATGGTGATGATGATGATGAGGAGGAGGAGAATGGTGTTTGTTAAGCACTTACTATGTGTCAAGCATTGTTCTAGGAGCTGGAGTAGATAGAAGCTAATCAGGTTGGACAAATTCCCTGTCCCTGGGTCTCACAGTCTTAATCCCCATTTTACAGATAAGGGAACTGAGGCACAGAAAAGTGAGGTGACTCGCCTGAGGTCACACAGCAGACAGGTGGTGGAGCCAGGATCAGAACTCTAGCCACTAGGCCATGCAAAGAAGAGAAATAGAATTAAAGGAGAGGTGTGGAAGAGCCAGGGAGACTCATACCGAACCTCCAAAAGGTTCCACGTCAGCTGGGCAGAAATCATTTCCTCTCAAAATAATTACTGCTTGGATTTCAGTTCCGCAAATTCCTTAGGAAGCACCCCATCCCGCTCTTCGCTCCTGCCTTACACACCCCTGGCCTAGTCCGTCTTGGTTCCTACAGTTTTTCTGTCTCCCTTCTCCACACCCCAAACTCACCCCCCTGTCTCCCCATTACTCTCAAACCCTCCCGCATTCTATTTCTAGTCTTTTAACTTACCCTGGATATTTTGAAGCTTTTTAAGTTTGAAATCAAGGCTGCTTTAGAATATTTTAATGTCCACCGGCAAACCAGTCGACCTCGGCGTCAGTTGGGGTCGGGGCACTAGTAAGGGAGGGAAGCAGTATGGTGTAGTAGGAAGCAGCATGATGTAGTGGTTAGAGCACGAGCCTGAGAGGCAGAAGTCTTGGGTTCTAATGCTCCCTCCACCACTTGTCTGTTGTGTGACCTTGGGCAAGTCACTTCGCTTCTCTGTGCCTCAATTACCTCATCTGTAAAATGGGGATTGAGACTGTGAGCCATATGAGGGATAGGGACTATGTCCAACCCAATTTGCTTGTATCTACCCCAGCGCTCAGTACAGTGCCTGGGACATAGTAAGCACTTAAAAACTACCAGAATTATTATTATTATCATTAAAAGTGAACCCAACTTTTGCTCTAATGCTTCCGGTCCTTGAACTGCCCCCAACCCAGGATCGAGTTAAAATGGGAGAAGCTCAGTAAGATTGTCCAGTTTCACGCACACCGTCTTGAATATTTCACACATTTTTATTCGGTATTCTTTGACCTTGGATCTATCCAGATAAAAAATATAATCAGAGCCGTTCTTAAGCATCCAAATGAATCTTAAGGACTTTCAGAATCTTTCCCAACCACTTCTAGTCTCTTTTTCTTTTTAAAACAATTTTTTAAAAAGAAAGCAAAGAGGCAGTGACCCTTGCACCAAAATAGCAAGAAATCTTCTCATTTCCTGAGTAAGAGGCCCTGAAAACGTGGCCTGAAGAGGCACAACGAAAGAATTGTTTGCAGTCCTCCTTCTGGGGATAGAGTAGCCAATAGGTCTTTGCTAGTCCTTGCTTCTGTGAGCAAATTTTCCATCAGTGGTGAGTCCATGAAAACGCTGGTAAACCAACAAAACCAGCTAAGATTTAACCTCTGAATGACTCCTTTACCACCAGAGAAGAGAAAAAAAGCTTCCTGATTAGCGTTTCCAGTGACACAGATTGCAGAATTCCTTCTTAATGATTTTTGATTCATATTTCTTGATTTAGTTTGCCCATCAGGGTCAGCTCTGCCTATTTTACCCTTAGAAAAAGGACTGATTTTCAGGTTTTCATAATATTTGTAGGCTCTAGTAAACTTATCCCATTTATAAATGGGATAAATGCCTTCAAAGACTTATTAAGTCAATCAATCAATCATATTTATTGAGCGCTTAGTGTGTGCAGAGCACTGTACTAAGCGCATGGGAAGTACAAGTTGGCAACATATAGAGACGGTCCTTACCCAACAGTGGGCTCACAGTCTAGAAGACTGAACTATTGAAGGCACGAGGCCTCCCAGACTAAGCCCCTGCTTTCCTCATCTCCCATTCCCTTCTGCGTCGCCCTGACTCACTCCCTTTGCCCTTCCCCCTTTATAGCCCCACTTCACTTATTCAGTTATTTATTTGTATTGATTTCTGTCTCCCCAGTTCTAGACTGTAAGCTTGTCGTGGGCAGGGAATGTGTCTGTTTATTGTTGTACCGTACTCTCCCAAGCATTAGTACAGTGCCCTGCACACAGTAAGCACTCAATAAATACTATTGAATGCATGAATGAAATTCGACCGTCACAGTAGACTGCAAAGGTGCTGATCCAGTCATGAACTAAGTCTGTTATAAAAGTAAAATAGATGGTCCAAAATTTCATTCACATTACAAAAGGGCCTTGAGAAATGTTTAGCTCTAAACCTGTTGTATCAGGTTTCTATCATCCTTGGATCACTTTTCAAATTTCTTCTAAACATGAATCTGTGCAAAACGAAACATCGATTTCCTGTCTCCCAAAATTGCCCACAGAATTGTGTTCACTGTTTTTCTCAACTACTGTGTACAAAACAGGGAAAATAAAAGGAAATTCAAAGTTTTTGTCCATTGAAAGCATTGAGAGTTTGTTCTAAGGTTTCTCTGTGGTTTCTTTTCATTTGAAAACATCCCCAGGTCTTTAGAGACACTGGCAAATACAGAAAATAGATAATTAATGAGTCAATGGGATACTGGATGTCCCCGCCTGTCCAATGGGATTGTCTGATGGCTAATTATGGACAGATTGTGATTAATGTGATTATGGATGGGATATTAATCTGATTCTCAGTTGATCTGGTTATGTTTTCGTCTGCTCCAAATGGTTAATTGGATTGGAGATAACAGAAAGCCAGCTTGTACCAGATTTTGCCACATCAGTGTGATGAAGTGTCTTTTGATCTGCTTGAGTTATGAAGAATAAATTATTTAAATCTTCTGGGGAAACTATGAGCTCAAACATCCCATTTAATTGCAAAGTCCTTTTAAGAGAGTAATACTCCATTCCATCCCTCTTAAGAAGCCTCATTCAGCAAAATGCCCATGTTTATCACCAAGAAAGGTGAGAAGAAAACCCTGGTGGACTAGTTTATTGGGAAAGAGGCATTGCAGCCTGGGGTTGATTTTGCCTCGTGGGCTAACACAGGTTTTGTCTTCATGTTTGTAGTCCCACTTACGACATTTCCATGCTCAGCTTTTGGTTTTGCCCATGGAGAACTGATGCCAAAGCAATGTTTTCTATTTTAAAATTCTTTTCTAAAACTATGCTTCTCTCGATGACCAATGACTCCCTGAAGGAATCTACTCTCAGTCCCTGCTTGTTGGAAACGTGGGGTAATATTGTGCAAATCCTTGTGTAATGTGGAATAGGGCTGTTGGGAATGCAATTCCATCAATTAATGTTTCGGTTGAGATCTATTGACTATCTATAGGGTGGTACTTGGGCACAGAATCATCCTTAGATCCTACCCATGGGATGTACGTGCATATTTCATGAAGGTAAAATATATCTACACATTTTTAGATATCAACTCCCTTTGTCTCTCCCTCCTGCCTGGGACGCATGAAGTCGACTTGGCTTTGCCAGCATATTCTGTTTCCATCAACCCCCTGAACAGCCTGTGCAGAATATGAATATTTTAGCACAAGTATCTGAAGAAAATATAAAGCTCATTTCCAAAAAGTCCAATAATCAGAATAACATTAGTGTGAAATCACAGAATTTTCCCACCCAAATATCTGTGCCTGGATATTCTGTCATAGGTTAGGATTTCACCATCTGGTAATAATAATGGTGCTACTTGTCAAAAATATGTCAGGAAAGCTGCTTTACCAGGCAGTGTGAGGGGTTTGGTGGTGAGTTTTCAAGGGTCTTCACTCAGGAACAGAAATGGCATCACTTAATTCTGCTTTAGACCATAAGCTCCTAGTGGGCAGGAAACAAGTCTACCAACTGTTGTACTCTCCGACTGCTTAGTACAGGGCTCGGCACATAGTAAGTACTCAATAAATACCACTGATTGATTAATTAATTGATATGAGGGAGCTGGTAGGTTCAAAAATAAATTTGGAAATGCCACCGTTAAATCACCTGTAGCTATTTTTAGATAGACAAATAGAAAAGAATCCAGTTGGCACATGTTATGCAGAGATAGGCCTAATTTTACTGCTCTGTTTAAAGTAGACAAAACGTCATTATGAAAAGATTATTGGAAAAGAAAAAAAAGTAAATGGATTTTTGGAAATACCCAGCGGATCTTAGAATCAACCACCTTTGGGATCTAGTCAGCACAAATGAAGCGGAGTGGCAATTAATTATCTGGTCAGTTTGGGCTGTGAAAAAGTCAGACTTGAGAATTTAGGGTCCACAGTTTATTTTTCACCCTGAATTTCTCTATCAATCAGTGGTGTTTATTGAGCACTTTCTCATAGTTTAAATTTACCTCAACCCTTGTCTTTGCTTTTGCAGATAGGCCTGACCTAATGGTCCCGACAGAGATTAATGTGTGCGGGATGTGCCCTTTACAATAAAATGAACTTTAAGGTCTTGATAAAGCATAATTTTTTGTCTTTCATCAACCACTTGCAACCTCCTGCTGTGCTTTCATTGTTGTTAAAGGAATGATATTAGGCCAGTGCGGCCTAATGGAAAGAGTTGGGGACTGGGAGTCAGGAGACCTGGGTTCTAATCCCAGCTCCGCCACTGGTTTAATATTCATTCATTCAATTGTATTTATTGAGTGCTTACTTTAGTACAGTACTCCGCACACAGTAAGTGCTCAGTAAATACGATTGAATGAATGAATGAATGCAAAGCTCTGTACTAAGCGCCTGGAAGAGTACAATACAACAATAAACAGTGATATTCCCTGCCCACAATGAGCTTAATAATAATAATTATGGTTTTGTTAAGTACCTACTATGTGCCATTCATTCATTCAATCGTATTTCTTGAGCGCTTACTGTGTGCAGAGCACTGTACTTAGCACTTGGGAAGTACAAGTTGGCAACCTATAGAAACGGTCCCGACCCAACAGTGGGCTCACAGTCTTGCGGTGGATACAAGCAAATCGGGTAGGATACAGTCCTTGTCCCACGTGAGGCTCGCAGCCTCAATTTGCATTTTACAGATGAGGTAACTGAGGTGCAGAGAAGTGAAGTGACTTGCCCAAGGTCATACAGCAGACAAGTGGCAGAGATGGGATTAGCACCCATGACAGTCTGATCCCCGCACAAGGTAAATGCATAAACAAATGCCATGATAAATTCTTGAAATCTAACATTTTTCTGTACCCTACCAGCAAGCATAATTTCCTCCTCTAAAGCGTGGCAGTTTGAAAAAGTAAAAGGAAACGGAATGGATACTGACTTCTGCTTTTAAAGCCTTTGGGATTCCAGCCTTGTTTCCAACCCAGTGAAAGAAGAGTTATAGTATTTTTGGTGTCACAATTCAAGATGAGTTACTTTGACTACATCAGGTTAGGCTTGCAGATTGTCAGCTCCTTGAGAGCAGGGAAATGTGTTTTGCTTCGGTTATTACCTTAGAACAGTGCTTTACCCTTAGGAAGTGTGCAATAAATACCATTGATTGTTTGGAGACAAGGCAGTGGTCAGGTAATGTGTGCTTCCTTGAGTGACCTGGAAATCTCTACTGGATGGACAGCTGATGAATGGGCTTGTTAGCAACCTGCTGCTCTCTCACCCCCACAGCCAACCTGTGTGGATTTGGGGGCAGTTCTGTGACCCTCCCAAGAGAGTCATCTTTCTAGCCACTCAGGGTGATGTACTAGAAATAGGTGGCTTAGTAGATAGAGCACAGGCCTAGGAGTCAGAAGGTTATGGGTTCTAATCCTGGCTCTGCCTCATGTCTGCTGCGTTACCTTGGGCAAGGCACTTTCCTTCTCTGTGCCTCGGTTACCTCATCTGTAAAATGGGGATTAAGAGTGTGAGCCCTCTGTGGACAGAGACTGTTTCCAACCTAACTTGAATCTAATCCAGTGTTTAGAACGGTGCTTGGCACATAGTAAACGCACAACAAGTTCCATAATTATTATTATTATTATTGATGCCAGGAGCAGGCTGGGACATGTGACCCAGTCAGTGATCATCATCAATCATATTTATTGAGTGCTTACTGTGTGCAGAGCACTGTACTAAGCACTTGGGAAGTACAAATTGGCAACATATAGAGACAGTTCCTATCCAACAGTGGGCTCACAGTCTAAAAGCTGCTAATGGTATTCATTTATGAAGATGGCATTACAGATGGTAAGATCCTACCCAAGTGCCATGAGAGAAATTCAGGAATGACCCTTAGGTGATCCAGGTTTGAGTCTGGTGAGGGAGGCAATGGTGAGGGCACCTTTTCTAGACCCCCACCCCCAATTTGGGGTGAGCAGTTGCCTCCTGAGTCAGGGCTGCTCAGACCTTAAGGATGTATCTGCTAGAAGCAGCGTGGCCAGTAGAGAGAACGAGAGCATGGTCCTGGGAGTTAGAGGGCCTAGGTTCTAATTCCAGCTCTGCCACTTGTTTGCTGTGTGACCTTGTGAAAGGCACTTCACTTCTCTGTGCCTCAGTTCCCTCATCTGCAAATTAGGGATTCATTACCTGTTCTCCCTCCTACTTAGACCACAAGCCCCATGGGAGATCGTAATATCTTGTGTCCATACCAGCATTCAGGATAGTGCTTGGCACAGAGTAAGCACTTAGCAAATACTGCAGTTAGTATTATTTATTCATTCATTTCATTCAATCATATTTATTGAGCGCTTACTATGTGCAGAGCACTGTACTAAGCGCTTGGGAAGTACAAGTTGGCAACATGCATTCATTCATTCATTCAATCATATTTATTGAGCGGTTACTGTGTGCAGAGCACTGTACTAAGCGCTTGGGAAGTACAAGTTGGCAACATATAGAGACGGTCCCTACCCAACAGTGGGCTCACAGTCTAGAAGGGGGAGACAGACAACAAAACAAAGCATATTAACAAAATAAAATAAATAGAATAGTAAATATGTACAAGTAAAATAGAGTAATAAATATGTACAAACATATATACAGGTGCTGTGGGGAGGGGAAGGAGGTAAGGCAAGGGGATGGGGGGGGAGGAAGGAGGGGGTTCAGTCTAGGAAGGCCTCCTGGAGGAGGTGAGCTCTCAGTAGGGCTTTGAAGGGAGGAAGAGAGGCGGATGTGCGGAGAGAGGGCATTCCTAGCCAGGGGGAGGACATGGCCGGGGGTTGACGGTGGGACAGGCAAGAACGAGGCACAGTGAGGAGGTTCGGGGTGGCAGAGGAGCAGAGGGTGTGGGCTGGACTGTAGAAGGAGAGAAGGGAGGTGAGGTAGGAGGGGGCAAGGTGATGGACAGCCTTGAAGCCGAGAGTGAGGAGTTTTTGCCTGATGCGTAGGTTGATTGGTAGCCACTGGAGGTTTTTGAAGAGGGGAGTAACATGCCCAGAGTGTTTCTGCACAAAGATAATCCAGGCAGCAGCATGAAGTATAGAATGAAGTGGGGAGAGACAAGAGGATGGGAGATCAGAGAGGAGGCTGATGCAGTAATCCAGTCGGGATAGGATGAGAGATTGAATGAGCAGGGTAGCGGTTTGGATGGAGAGGAAAGGGCGGATCTTGGCGATGTTGCGGAGGTGAGACCGGCAGGTTTTGGTGACGGCTTGGATGTGAGGGGTGAACAAGAGAGTGGAGTCGAGGATGACACCAAGATTGCGGGCTTGTGAGATGGGAAGGATAGTAATGCCGTCAACAGTGATGGGAAAGTCAGGGAGAGGGGAGGGTTTAGGAGGGAAGATAAGGAGTTCAGTCTTGGACATATTGAGTTTTAGATGGTGGGCAGACATCCAGATGGAGATGTCTTGAAGGCAGGAGGAGACACGAGCATGAAGGTAGGGAGATAGAGCAGGGGCAGAGATGTAGATTTGGGTGTCATCAGTGTAGAGGTGATAGTTGAAGCCGTGGGAGCGAATGAGTTCACCAAAGGAATGAGTGTAGATAGAGAACAGAAGAGGACCAAGAACTGATGAATAACTGATTATTATTATTAGATGTTGCTGCTTCATCAGCAATTGAATGGCCAAAATCCTGACTTTTGTTTAAGGGTAAGGGTCTGGGATATCCCTCTGACATTAGTACATTCGCTTCAATTGTGGGGATGGTTTGTGCAGAGCCATCCACACTCTTAGATTGTAAAACTCCCTAAGGGCAGGGATCATGCCTACTTAACCCATTGGACTCTTCCAAGGGCTTAGTACAGGTGCTGTACACAGTAAGTGTTCACTAAATGCTAGTGATAGATTGATTGATCAATCCTGGTGCCTTTGAGATCAGAAGGAAGCATTGCAAAGCCACTGATCGGTATCATCTGCGAGACTCAAACACCACTAATTTAAAAGGCGCATAGTATGAAGTTAACCATGGGCAGGTACATGGAAAAACTCAAATTTGTTTTTGAAAATTTACTTTCAGAAAGTCTGCTCGCTCAAGGCAGATTTATACATTTACGTTCAGTGGTGACTGCAGTGTGGCCTAGTGGAAAGAACACCAGCCTGGAAATCAGAGAACCTGATTTCTAATCCAGGTTCCGCCGATTGTCTGCTTTGTCACTTTGAACAGGTCACATAACTTCTCTGTGCCTCAGTTCCCTCATATGCAAAATGAGGATTCAATATCTGTTTTCCCTCCTACTTAGACTGTGAGCATCTTATGACAGTTAATTGTCTTGTATCTACCCCAGTGCTTAGTGCAGTGTCTGACACAAAGTGCTTAACAAATACCAAAATTTGTTTCTTCTTAATTGAATTTTTGATGAGTTACTCTTTCACTGGTCTCCCCTTTTTTCCTTTCCCCTGCCCACTCTTTAGCCAAGTGTTATTGGCTTTTTGTTTTTTTAATGGTACTCGTTAAGTGCTTACCATGTACCAGGCACTGTACTAAGCACTGGGGTAGAAACAAGGAAATCACTTTGGACACAATCCCTATCCCACACGGGGCTCACAGTCTAAATCGGAGGGAGAAGTGAATCCCCATTTTGCAGATGAGGTAACTGAGACACAGAGAAGTTAAATGACTTGCCCAAGGTTACACAGCAGGCAAGGGGCAGAGGCGGAATTAGAACCCAGGTCCTCTTAATCCCAATGCTCTTTCCACTAGGCCATGCTGCTTCCCTGATTCTATTTGTTCTGTTTTTAAATGAACTTGTCACATGATGAGCTGATCCTAATAGTTTTAACATTATTGGATTTTAACAGATTAGTACGCAAATCTCTTCAACTGTGGGTGTGGCTCCGAAATGAAGCTCTGGAGTTTACATCTTGACCGGTCTCCTGACACAGAAATTGCAGTAAGTGTTATGTGGGAGAGATCTCTATCCCAACTGCAATCTCCAAGCCAAAAAGCAGACATTTAAACCCATATTCACTCGTTAATTGATTTTAGCTCAAGCAGTTTTTGTGCTTTCTTTATTTATACTATTGGAAGATTGTCTCCCAAATTAAACCACATTACACTTCTTCCACCTGAGTTCTACACCATTTGAATGAATATTCTTCATATTTTGACCCTGCTACTTTAAAATAAGATTCATTTACAGTCATATTACACCCCCTATTACCCACTTAAAAAAATTCCTTTCTAATGAAGAAACTAGGTCATGGTATCCTAATTAAATAATCCTGGATAATCATAGCTTGGACGAAACAGCATGGCCTAGTGGATAGAACACAGAACAGGGAGTCTAAAGGACTTGAGTTCTAATCCCAGCTCCCCCACTTTCATTCATTCATTCATTCATTCATTCAATCCTATTTATTGAGCGCTTACTGTGTGCAGAGCACTGTACTAAGCGCTTGGGAAGTACAGGTTGTCTGCAGTGTGAACTTGGGCAAGTCACTTCACTTCTCTGTGCCTCAGTTACCTCAACTTCAAAATGGGGAATGAGACTGTGAGCCCCATGTGGAACAGGACCTGTGTCCAATCTGATTATTTTGTATCTACCCCAGGGCTTAGTACAGTGCTTGGCACATAGTAAGTGCATGGCAAATACTATAAGTAATTGTCTCTTTGATTATGATAACAATTCATTTTCATAGTAACAACTAATTTTTACTCTGACTTCTAAATATGCACTTTCAGTAGCCTAGTTTAAGTATTGTTTTATTCTTCTTTGCCTTTGTACTGATTATCTACAGAACCCCTGGATCTGTTGGAGCAAAGGTGAATTGTGTTGATTCGATCCCGATCTGATTACACATTATAAACTCCTAAAACACTAAACCTACTTCCTTTGTGCAACCAAAGGTTTTCCTCCTCAAGCCAAATTGAATAAAAGTTTTGGCTTTCTAAAGGGCCACGAAGGTTTTAATCTAAATTCAGAAATAAAATTTACTAGAAATCCTTTTCTGGTTCGAATTGACTAAGAAATTTATGAAGGGAACACAGGAAGTTGATCCAGTCAGAATGATCTTTATTTGAAAGATACATTGAAAGATCTTGAGTTAATTTGAGCAATGATTAACTAAACTATGATTGTCTTTTCCTTGTTGTGTAGTTTTCTTTGCGGGCCTGCTGCCCATCCTGTGGAAAGAGCCCAACTCTTGGAATCCAGAGGCCTGGATTTCTAGTCTCACATCTGCTGGCTGAGCCATGCCATCATGGGTAAGGGTTTAATTTTATTATTATTATTATTGTTAATAATATATTAATAACATATTCTGAAGGGAAGCAGCATGGCCTAGTGGATAGAGAACGAGCCTGGGAGTCAGAAGGAACAGGGTTCTAATTGTGGCTCCGCCGTTTGTCTGCTGTGTGACTTTGGGCAAATCACTTCACTTTTGATTACCTTGTATCTACCCCAGGGCTTAGAACAGTGGCTGGCACATAGTAAATGCTCAACAAATACCATTTTAAAAAAAGTCGGGGAAGGGACTGGCCTAACTATGAAACAAGGTTAAAAAAATGCAGGGTTCCAAGATGGGAGTAGAAGGGGAGACCAGGGGATGGGGAGGTTGGACTTGGCATGGGATTTTGGGAAACGCGTGGGAGCTTCAAGGAAATTGAGAAACATTTTGAAAAGCTGTAATGTTGGGGAGAAAAGGGAAAGAACATGTAAAGGACGGGAGAGGAGAGCCGTTCAGGAGAAGCTTAGAACAGGGAGAGGGTGAAAATTCCCAGGAATAAACAATGGCAGCAGCAACAGTGAAGGCTGCTGCTGTTGACCATGAGGAAAAGGATGCTAAGCAGTCTCTTCATCACTCCTCTGTTTCTCTGATGGTGTGTCACTGCCACGACAGCTATGGGGATTCTTTCACCATTCTGGGCAAAAGCAGGATCCTAAGGGCTTCTGTCCTGTGCTTTTCAGGCAATGGAGTGGAATCCTGAAAAGTAAAATGGAATCCTGAAAATTGTGACTGTCCTACCTCTATTTGGACATCGATGCTCTGCACACAGTATGCACTCAATAAATGTGATTGACTGATTGATCACCTTATGTCAATGAAGATGGCCAATATCGACTGTCTACTGCCTACCCTATTGCCTTCCCCAAACTCTGAAACTTCCTCCAATGCTGAATTGTAACCCCGCCAAACTGGGTGAATTGTAGTCACAGAAAGAAATGAAGTTGTTAGTAGGCATTACCAGAGACGAGCTCATTCTCTGTCAAATCTTTATTAAGCACCCTCAAGGTGAATAGCACTGTACTAAGCACTTCGGTGGAAGGAACCTTGAAGAACAGGCACAGCCTGTCCCCTAGGGCTTATAAGTTAATAAGATATATGAGACTGATAAATTCAGTGTCAATATAAATATGTTCAAACAGATACAGTACTTAACAAAATGAGAGGGGAAGAATGGATCAAACTGGGAACATGTCTACCAACCCTGTTGTATTGTACCCTTCCAAGTGCTTAGTACAGTACTCTCTGTTCACAGTAAACACTCAATACATACTATTGATTGATTAATTGATTGATTGGGTTGATTAATACAGTATGGGCCAAAATATAGTCGGCAGGAATAGGGTAAGAAGAAAGATGCATCTGACCTGCCTCCCAGCCCGCACCCTCCGCTCCTCTGCTGCTAACCTCCTCACTGTGCCTCGTTCTCGCCTGTCCTACTGTCGACCCCCGGCCCATGTCCTCCCCCTGGCCTGTAACGCCCTCCCTCCACACATCTGCCAAGCTAGCTCTCTTCCTCCCTTCAAAGCCCTACTGAGAGCTCACCTCCTCCAGGAGGCCTTCCCAGACTGAGCTCCCTTTTTCCTCTCCTCCTCCCCATCCCCCCGCCCTACCTCCTTCCCCTCCCCACAGCACCTGTATATATGTTTGTACATATTTATTACTCTATGTATTTTACTTGTACATATTTACTATTCTATTTATTTTATTTTGTTAGTACATTTTGTTTTGTTGTCTGTCTCCCCCTTCTAGACTGTGAGCCCGTTGTTGGGTAGGGACCGTCTCTATATGTTGCCAACTTGTACTTCCCAAGCACTTAGTACAGTGCTCTGCACACAGTAAGTGCTCAATAAATATGATTGAATGAATGAATGAATGAATTCTATCTGGCTGCCACCATGTCCACAAAGATAAACATATAATATCATCATTGCACATGAGAATACATAAATCAAGTTTACCAGCATGTTGAAAGTGTAATTTGGGAAAAAATTACATGAAAAGTGTTATTTAATATAATAAATATCAAAACAACTTTATTGATAGACGCCGTGAATTCCTAATATTTAATGAGTGGGATCCTCAACCACTTTCAGCATGTTAAGGGGCCCACTAGCCCAAATTATTGCCTACCCCCGGGGTAGCTGGTGAAAGCTTCTGGGAAGAGTTGGACTTTCAGGGCAGAGGCTAGGCAGAGGTGGCCTTAAGTGATGTTTGTCTCTTGGTATCGGCAGAGGACCAGGTGCACCTGACTATTTTAGAGTTTCTTCCAAATACATGAAGCCAGATGTTAAGGCTTTGAAAAAATGGACCTGGCTGACCATATCCAGGAACCGTGAAATGGTTACTTTTCTGGGGCTAGGCCGTGCCTTCAGAATCTCTGGTCTGCTGTGGTCTGAACAGATCTCTGGGACTAGTGTTCTTCAGTGGGGAGGTGCCCTAGCGATGACCTAATGGTAAAGTGCCTTATAATTCCTTGTTAAAATAATATTACTCACTTGTATCTGGAAGAAGCACCTTCCAAGAATAGTATTAGCGGCAGGGTGGAGTGTGTCTGGATCTGACCTTGCTGTTATGGCCTGAAAGCATTAGGTCATCCGTAGAGGTACTTCTCCAAACCTGATCTCTTCTCCCCATCTTATCTTTCTGCTTCCTCCTCCCTCTGTACTAGGAACGTGCAGGATCGTGCAACTCGGTTACAATTTAACACCTCTTGCATTCACTGGGCACTCACTGTATGTTCTTATATCAAAGTTTGTTTCTGCCTCTAGGCGGTATGCTCGTTTCGGTCAGGAAAAGGGTCTGCTAATTCTGTTGTAATAGTAATAATAATGGTGGTATTTGTTAAGTGCTTACTATGTGCCAAGCACTGTTCTAAGCATTGGGGTTGATGCAAGGTAATCTGGTAGTCCCACATGGGGCTCATGGTCTTAGCCTGCATTTTCCAGATGAGGTAACTGAGGCACAGAGAAGTTAGGTGACTTGCCCAAAGTCACACAGCTGACAATTGGCGGAGTCGGGATCTGAACCCATGACCTCTGACTCCAAAGCCCGTGCTCTTTCCACTGAGCCACGCTGCTTCTCTTGTACTCTTGTACTTGTACTCTCCCAAGTGGTTAGTACATATGCTCTGCACAGAGTAAGTGCTCAGTAAATGCTATTGATTGATTGCCTCCCAGGGTCTTTTTCCTAAAACTCCCTCATTCTCTTGGCCAGGGACGGGACAAGATGCGATCCAAAAAGATAGGCCTTTCCAAGGGTTTGGTCCAGCTAAGAGTGGGAAGGAGTCCTGAAGACAATGTCCATCCCTGAAAAACATTCTGAGTCTGGCTCCCGCCCTGAGAGGATGACAGCTTGGCATCTTAAGCAGGAGGCCAGATATTATTTGCTCAGAGACGGGAGAGAGGTCTAGGTGACTGAGGCCCCAATCCAGTTCAGCTCTTGAAGTTACACTCATCACCCTGAACTACACTTGGAAGCCAGGGGGGCACCTGGGAGAGTCGACAGGGTATCGAACATGTTTCATGTGGCTGCTGACGCTTGGAAGTGGAGATAAGAGGTGGGAGGACTAGGTGGGAGGCAGGGGAAGAGGTGGTAGGGTAGAGCTAGCTAGTACTTTCCCAGCAGTATTTGAGTACAGTCATTTAGGTTGGGGAGGCTTATTTGTTGCACTAGCATTTTAGGGATTAGTTTGGGCAAGAAGGAGGGTCTGAAAGCATGGCTCTTCCACCTTTGCAATTTTCCTGCTGTGTGACCTTGAGCAAGGCACTCAACTCTTCTGTGCCTGTTTCCTCACTAGTAAAATTGAGATTAAATACCTGTTCTCCTTCCCTCTAAAATAATGATGGTATCTGTTACCCGCCGTCGACCACCGGCCCATGTCCTTCCCCTGGCCTGGAATGCCCTCCCTCCACACACATCTGCCAAGCTAGCTCTCTTCCTCCCTTCAAAGCCCTACTGAGAGCTCACCTCCTCCAAGAGGCCTTCCCAGACTGAGCCCTCTTTTTCCTCTCCTCCTCTCCATCCCCCGCCCTACCTTCTTCCCCTCCCCACAGCACTTGTATATATATTTGTACAGATTTATTACTCTGTTTTACTTGTACATATTTATTATTCTATTTATTTTGTTAATGATGCGCACCTAGCTTTAATTCTATTTGTTCTGATGACTTTGACACCTGTCTACTTGTTTTGTTTTGTTGTCTTATGTCTCCCCCTTCTAGACTGTGAGCCCGTTGTTGGGTAGGGACCGTCTTTCTTTGTTGCCAACCTGTACTTCCCAAGCACTTAGTACAGTGCTGTGCACACAGTAAGTGCTCAATAAATACGATTGAATGAATGATTGAATTTACTATGTGTTACTGTTCTAAGTGCTGGGGAAGATACAGGTTAATCAGGTTGGACACAGTCCCTGTCTCACATAGAGCTCACAGTCCCCATTTTATAGATGTTGCCAACTTGTACTTCCCAAGTGCTTAGTACAGTGCTGTGCACACAGTACGCGCTCAATAAATACGATTGAATGAGTGAATGAATACATATTCTATTTATTTTATTTTGTTAGTATGTTTTGTTTTGTTGTCTGTCTCCCCCTCCTAGACTGTGAGCCCTCTGTTGGGTAGGGACAGTCTCTAGATGTTGCCAGCTTGTACTTCCCAAGCGCTTTGTCCAGTGCTCTGCACACAGTAAGCGCTCAATAAATACGATTGAATGAATGAATGAACTTGTACTTCCCAAGCACTTAGTCCAGTGCTCTGCACACCGTAAGCGCTCAATAAATATGATTGAATGAGTGAATGAATACATATTCTATTTATTTTATTTTGTTAATATGTTTTGTTTTGTTGTCTGTCTCCCCCTTCTAGACTGTGAGCTCGCTGTTGGGTAGGGGCCGTCTCTAGATATTGCCAACTTGTACTTCCCAAGCGCTTAGTCCAGTGCTCCGCACACAGTAAGCGCTCAATAAATACGATTGAATGAATGAATGAATGAATGAACTTGTACTTCCCAAGCGCTTAGTCCAGTGCTCTGCACACCGTAAGCGCTCAATAAATACGATTGAATGAGTGAATGAATACATATTCTATTCATTTTATTTTGTTAATATGTTTTGTTGTCTGCCTCCCGCTTCTAGACTGTGAGCCCGCCGTTGGGTAGGGGCCGTCTCTAGATGTTGCCAACTTGTACTTCCCAAGTGCTTAGGCCAGTGCTCTGCACACAGTAAGCGCTCAATAACTACAATAGAATGAGTGAATGAATACATATTCTATTCATTTTATTTTGTTAATATGTTTTGTTTTGTCGTCTGCCTCCCCCTTCTAGACTGTGAGCCCGCCGTTGGGTAGGGACCGTCTCTATATGTTGCCAACTTGGACTTCCCAAGCGCTTAGTCCAGTGCTCCGCACACAGTAAGCGCTCAATAAATACGATTGAATGAGTGAATGAATACATATTCTATTCATTTTATTTTGTTAATATGTTTTGTTTTGTCGTCTGCCTCCCCCTTCTAGACTGTGAGCCCGCCGTTGGGTAGGGACCGTCTCTATATGTTGCCAACTTGGACTTCCCAAGCGCTTAGTCCAGTGCTCTGCACACAGTAAGCGCTCAATAACTACAATAGAATGAGTGAATGAATACATATTCTATTCATTTTATTTTGTTAATATGTTTTGTTTTGTCGTCTGCCTCCCCCTTCTAGACTGTGAGCCCGCCGTTGGGTAGGGACCGTCTCTATATGTTGCCAACTTGGACTTCCCAAGCGCTTAGTCCAGTGCTCCGCACACAGTAAGCGCTCAATAAATACGATTGAATGAGTGAATGAATACATATTCTATTCATTTTATTTTGTCAATATGTTTTGTTTTGTTGTCTGCCTCCCCCTTCTAGACTGTGAGCCCGCTGTTGGGTAGGGGCCGTCTCTCGATGTTGCCAACTTGTACTTCTCAAGCGCTTAGTCCAGTGCTCCGCACACAGTAAGCGCTCAATAAATACGATTGAATGAGTGAATGAATACATTTTCTATTCATTTTATTTTGTCAATATGTTTTGTTTTGTTGTCTGCCTCCCCCTTCTAGACTGTGAGCCCGCTGTTGGGTAGGGGCCGTCTCTCGATGTTGCCAACTTGTACTTCTCAAGTGCTTAGTCCAGTGCTCCGCACACAGTAAGCGCTCAATAAATACAATTGAATGAGTGAATGAATACATATTCTATTCATTTTATTTTGTTAATATGTTTTGTTTTGTTGTCTGCCTCCCACTTCTAGACTGTGAGCCCACTGTTGGGTAGGGACTGTCTCTATATGTTGCCAACTTGGACTTCCCAAGCGCTTAGTCCAGTGCTCTGCACACAGTAAGCGCTCAATAAATACGATTGAATGAGTGAATGAATACATATTCTATTCATTTTATTTTGTTAATATGTTTTGTTTTGTTGTGGCGCTCAATAAATACGACTGAATGAATGAGGTTCCCAGGCCCCCGTGACCTTTGCCCTACTCCCGGGGTCCGCCAAATCCGCCCGGCTCCGGTCACCTCCGGATTGGCCGCGCGGCCGACCAATGGGGCGGGGAGGATTTCGGAGCTCGCGCGCTCCGCTCCCGTTCTCGCTCCTGGTTCTCGCGAGAGTTCGAGGTGGAGGGAGGAGGGGGCGCGTGAGCGCGGGTTGGGGCCGGGGGCAGAGGGGGCGCGGCGGGGCTGAGGTGACGACGACGGCCGCCATTATCGTCGTCATCGTCATCATCGTCATGTTCCGTGTGGCGGCTCCCCAGCGGCTCCGGCGGGCGGTGAGTCCGGGGACGAGGGCCGAGGTGCAGTAAGCGCTCAATAAATAATAATAATAATAATAATAATAATAATAATAATAATAATGGCATTTCTTAAGTGCTTACTATGTGCCAAGCACTGTTCTAAGCGCTGGGGAGGTTACAAGGTGATCATCATCAATCGTACTTATTGAGCGCTTAACTGTGTGCAGAGCACTGTACTAAGCGCTTGGGGAGAACAAGTTGGCAACATAGACAGTCCCTACCCAACAGTGGGCTCACAGTCTAAAAGGGGGAGACAGAGAACAAAACCAAACCAACTAACAATATAAAATAAATAGAATAGATATGGACAAGTAAAATAAATAGAGTAATAAATATGTACAAACATATATACAGGTGCTGTGGGGAAGGGAAGGTGATCAGGTTGTCCTACGGGGGGGGCTCACAATCTATCAATCAGTCGTATTTTTTGAGCGCTTACTGTGCGCAGAGCACTGGACTAAGCGCTTGGGAAGTACAAGTTCATTCATTCAATCGTATTTATTGAGCGCTTACTGTGTGCAGAGCAATGGACTAAGCGCTTGGGAAGTCCAAGTTGGCAACATAGAGAGACAGTCCCTACCCAACAGTGGGCTCGCAGTCTAAAAGGGGGAGACAGAGAACAAAACCAAACCAACTAACAATATAAAATAAATAGAATAGATATGGACAAGTAAAATAAATAGAGTAATAAATATGTACAAACATATATACAGGTGCTGTGGGGAAGGGAAGGTGATCAGGTTGGCCTACGGGGGGGCTCACAATCTATCAATCAGTCGTATTTTTTGAGCGCTTACTGTGCGCAGAGCACTGGACTAAGCGCTTGGGAAGTCCAAGTTGGCAACATAGAGAGACAGTCCCTACCCAACAGTGGGCTCACAGTCTAAAAGGGGGAGACAGAGAACAAAACCAAACATACTAACAATATAAAATAAATAGAGTAATAAATATGTACAAACATATATACATATATACAGGTGCTGTGGGGAAGGGAAGGTGATCAGGTTGTCCTACGGAGGGGCTCACAATCTATCAATCAATTGTATTCATTGAGCGCTTACTGTGTGCAGAGCACTGTACTGAGCGCTTGGGAAGTCCAAGTTGGCAACATAGAGAGTCAGTCCCTAACCAACAGTGGGCTCACAGTCTAAAAGGGGGAGACAGAGAACAAAACCAAACCAACTAACAATATAAAATAAATAGAATAGATATGGACAAGTAAAATAAATAGAGTAATAAATATGTACAAACATATATACATATATACAGGTGCTGTGGGGAAGGGAAGGTGATCAGGTTGTCCTACGGGGGGCTCACAATCTATCAATCAGTCGTATTTTTTGAGCGCTTACTGTGTGCAGAGCACTGGACTAAGCGCTTGGGAAGTCCAAGTTGGCAACATAGAGAGACAGTCCCTACCCAACAGTGGGCTCGCAGTCTAAAAGGGGGAGACAGACAACAAAACCAAACATACTAACAAAATAAAATAAATAGAATAGATATGGACAAGTAAAATAAATAGAGTAATAAATATGTACAAACATATATACATATATACAGGTGCTGTGGGGCAGGGAAGGTGATCAGGTTGGCCTACGGGGGGGCTCACAATCTATCAATCAATCGTATTTATTGACCGCTTGCTGTGTGCAGAGCACTGTACTAAAGCGCTTGGGAAGTCCAAGTTGGCAACATAGAGAGACAGTCCCTACCCAACAGTGGGCTCACAGGCTCACAGTTTTAATCCCCGTTTTCCAGATGAGGTAACTGAGGCCCAGAGAAGTGTGAGCCCACTGTGGGGTAGGGACCGTCTCTACGTGTTGCCAACTTGTACTTCCCAAGTGCTTAGTCCAGTGCTTTGCACACAGTAGGCGCTCAATAAATACGGTTGAATGAATGAATGAGTTTTCCAGGTGAGGTAACTGAGGCCCAGAGAAGTGTGAGCCCACTGTTGGGTAGGGACCGTCTCTATACGTTGCCAACTTGTACTTCCCAAGCGCTTAGTACAGTGCTCTGCACACAGTAGGCGCTCAATAAATACGATTGATTGATTGATTGACTTGCCCAAAGTCACACAGCAGACAATTGGAGCCGGGATTTGAACCCACCAGGATTTGAACCCATGACCTCTGACTCCAAAACCCGGGCTCTTTCCACTGAGCCACGCTGCTTCTCCAATAATGACGTTTGTTAAACGCTTACTCTGTGCAAAGCACTGTTCTAAGCGCTGGGGGGGATACAAGGTGATCAGGTTGTCCCGCGTGGGGCTCACACTGCATGGCTCAGTGGAAAGAGCACGGGCTTTGGAGTCAGAGGTCATGGGTTCAAATCCCGGCTCTGTCAGCTGTCACTTCTCTGCGCCTCAGTTACCTCATCTGTAAAATGGGGATTAAAACTGTGAGCCCTCTGTGGGACAACCTGATCACCTTGTACCCTCCCGAGCGCTTAGAACAGTGCTTTGCACATTCATTCATTCCTTCAATCGTATTTATTGAGCGCTTACTGTGCACAGAGCACTGTACTAAGCGCTTGGGAAGTACAAGTTGGCAACATATAGAGATGGTCCCTACCCAACAGTGGGCTCACAGTCTAGAAGTACATAGTAAGCGCTTAACAAATACCATTATTATTATTATTATCATCCCCATTTTACAGATGAGGTAACTGAGGCTCTGAAAAGTTAAGTGACTTGCCCAAGGTCACACAGCAAACATGTGGTGGAGTCGGGATTCGAACCCATGACCTCTGACTACAAAGTCCATGCTCTTTCCACTGAGCCACGCTGCTTCTCTAAATACTTTTGATTGAATGAATGGGGCGGGCTTGACCCAGCGGCCTCCCCCCCCCCCCCCCCCCCCCCCCCGCCTCCAATGATAAATGATAATAATTATGGTATTTGTTAGGCACTTACTATGTGCAGAGCACTGTTGGTTTTGCTAAGTGCTTACTATATGCTAAGCGCTGCGGGGAGATGTAAGGTGATTGGATTGTTCCACGCCCGGCCTGGGGAGTCAGGTCATGGGTTGTAATGATAATAATGATGGCATTTATTAAGCGCTTACTATGTGCAAAGCACTGTTCTAAGCGCTGGGGAGGTTACAAGGTGATCAGATTGTCCCACGTGGGGGCTCACAGTCAATCCCCATTTTACAGATGAGGTAACTGAGGCCCAGAGAAGTTAAGTGACTTGCCCAAAGTCACACAGCTGACAGTTGGCAGAGCCGGGATTTGAACCCCTGACCACTGACTCCAAAGCCTGTGCTCTTTCCACTGAGCCACGCTGCTTCCAATCCCCGCCACTTAATAATAATAATAATGATGGCATTTATTAAGTGCTTACTATGTGCAAAGCACTGTTCTAAGTGCTGGGGAGATACAAGGTGATCAAGTTGTCCCACGGGGGGGCTCACAGTCTTCATCCCCATTTTAATAATTATTATAATAATAATAATGGCATTTATTAAGCGCTTACTATGTGCAAAGCACTGTTCTAAGCGCTGGGGAGGTTACAAGGTGATCAAGTTGTCCCACGGGGGTGGGGGGGCTCACAGTCTTCATCCCCATTTTACAGATGAGGTAACTGAGGCCCAGAGAAGTTAAGTGACTTGCCCAGAGTCACACAGCTGACAAGTGCCGGAGCCGGGATTTGAACTCATGACCTCTGACTCCAAAATCCGTGCCCTTTCCACTGAGCCACGCTGCTTCTCCAAGCAGCACCCACTTGTCTGAACACGTCGCTTTGCTTTTCTGTGGCTCAGTTACCTCCTCTGTAAAATGGGGATTAATAATAACAATGATGGGATTTGTTAAAAAAAAAGATGGTATATTTTAAGCGCTTACTATATGCAAAGCACTGTTCGTTCATTCAGTCATATTTAATGAGTGCTTACTGTGTGAAGAGCACTGTACAAAGTGCTTGGGAAGTACAAGTCGGCAACATATAGAGACGGTCCCTACTCAACGACGGGCTCCCAGTCTAGAAGAGGGAGACAGACGACAAAACAAAACATGTACACAGGTGTCAAACTCGTCTGGGGAGGTTACAAGGTGATCAGGTTAACCCTCAGGGGGCTCACAGTCTTCATCCCCATTTTACAGATGAGGTAAACTGAGGCACAGAGAAGTTAAGTGACTTTCCCCAAAGTCACACAGTTGACAATTGGTGGAGCCGGGATTTGAACCCATGACCTCTGACTCCCAAGTCAGTGCTCTTTCCACTGAGCCACTCTGCTTCGCTAAGCGCTTACTATGTGTGAAGCACTGTTTTAAGCGCAGTAAGCCCCTTGTGGGACAACCTGCTGACCTTGTATCTACCCCAGTGCTTAGAACAGTGCTTGGCACATAGTAAGCACTTAACTAGTACCACTATTATTATTATTAGGCCTGCCTGGGTCACTGCTCCTGATTAGTACAGTGCTCTGCACACAGTAAGCGCTCAATAAATGCAATTGAATGAATGAATAACCTCCGCTCCGCGAGTCCCAAAGGAGAGCCAGGCCCGGCACCCCAAAGGGCCTGGGGACCAGTGGGGTCGGACACCAACCGACTTCCCTTCACCTTCCCTGCTCTGCCCTCCTCACAAATGGCCTGGCCCCCAGTGGCAAGAGTACATGCTTGGGAATTAGAGGTCATGGGTTCTAATCTCTGCTCCGCCACTTGTCTGCTGGGTGACCTTGGGTAAGTCTCTTCGCTTCTATGGGCCTCAGTTCCCTCGTCTGTGTAATGGGGATTATGAATGTGAGCCTCCTGTGGGACAGGGACTGTCCAACCTGATTACCTTGTATCTGTCCCAGCGCTTAGAACAGTGCTTGGTACATAGTAAGTGCTTAAATGCCGTTATTATCATCCTCATTATCATTTCCTTTCTTCCCCTATCCCTCTCCTCCCTTCTCTTTTCCTCCCATTCCTCCCTCCCCTCTCCTTCTTTCCTTTCTTCCTTTTTTCCTTCCTTCCTTCCCTCCTTCCTTCCCCAGCATAATGAGCTCCCATCTTTTCCCAAGCAGAACCCAAGTAGCCTTGACTCCCTACTGGGTGCCTCTTGGTGGGCTTGGTTCGTACCTCTCAGGCTTATACCCTGTCTGGTGGTTTTCTCCTCCCATTCCCAACTGCGCAAATTGCTGTAATTAATAATTATAACAGTACTCTGTGCCAAGCATGCTCTAAATGCCGGGGTAGGTACTAGTTAATCAGGTTGGACACAGTCCCTGACCCACATAGGACTCACACTTTTAATCCCCATTTTAAAGATGATGTAATTGAGTCACAGAGAAGTTAAATGATTTGCCCAAGGTCCACAGCAAATGTGGTGGAGCTGGGATTAGAACTCAGGTCATTCTGGCTTCGATGCCTGCGCTCTATCTGCTAAACCACCCTGATTCCCAGCAGATGATTGAGTAAAAAATTGCATCTATGACAATAATTAGGGCACTCTTATTCATAATAATAATAATAATAATAATGTTATTTAAGTGCTTACTATGTGTTGGGCCCGGTACTAAGTGCTGGGATGGATACAAGAAAACTGGGTTGGACGCAGTCCCTGTTTTATGTGGGGCTCACAGTCTAATCCCCATTTTACAGATGGGGTAACTGAGGCCCAGAAAAGTGAAGCTACTTGCTCAAGGTCACACAACAGACAAGAGGTGGAGTCAGGATTAGAACCCATAATCTCCTGACTCCCAGGCCCGTGCTCTATCCACTACTCCATGCTGCTTCTCATTAAATCTAGGCCCAACAGCAAAGAGGTTCAAATTTCCCTGTAAGTAAAATTGAATTGGCAGCATTGGCCCCACCTGCTTCTGGAAACATCATCCAACCTCAGTTTCACTGACAGTATCCCTCCTGGTTCTCCTCCTGTCTCTTTGGCTACTCAGTCTCTTTTGCAGGTTCCTCCTCTGCCTCCCGCCCCCTCACTGTGGGGGACCTTCAAGGTTCATTTCTGGGTCTCCTGCTATACCAATTCCCTTGGAGAACTCATTTGCTCCCATGGTTTCAACGACCACCTCTGTGTGGATGATATGCGAATCTACATCTACCAGCCCTGATCTGTCTCCCTCTCTGCAGTCTCGCATTTCCTTCCTCCTTCAAGACATGTCTACTTGGATGCCCTCCCGTCACTTAAACTTAACTTGTTCGAAACAGAACTCCTCATCTTCCCAACCAATCTTTGTCCTTTTTCTGACTTTCCCATTGCTATAGACAGCACCACTATCGGATTTCCTGTCTCACAAGCCCTTATCGTTGGCATTATCCTTGACTCTTCTCTCTCATTCAACCCACATATTCATTCTATCAGTAAGTCCTATTGGTTCAACTTCCAACAACATCACTAAGATCTGTCCTCTCTGTCCATCCAAACTGCTACCAGGTTAATCCAAGCACTTATCCTGTCCCACCTTGATTACTGTATCAGCTTCCTTACTGACCTCCCTACTTCCTGTCTCTCCCCACTGCAGTCCATACTTTGCTCAGCTGCGTGGATCATTTTTCTACAAAAAAATTCAGTCCACGTTTCCCCATTCCTCAGGAACCTCCAGTGGTTGCCCATCCACCTCCTCATCAAATAGAAACTCCTTACCATCAGCTTTAAAGTACTTAATCACCTTGTATCATTCTTAATTAATTATTATTATTAATTAATTAATTATTAATTGTTATTAATCACCTTAATCATTCTTGTATTCTATTCTTCCTCTCCAACTCAGCCCACACACTTCGCTCCTCTAATGCCAACCTATTTACCGTAATTTAATATTGTCTATATTGCCGATGACCTCTCACCCACGTTCTGCCTCCAGCCCTCCTTCCTCAAATCCGACACTGACTCTCCCTTCTCCCAAGCCATACTGAAGGCACATCTTCAAGAAGCATTCCCTGACTAAGCCTTTTTTCCCTTTTCTCCCTTCTCCCTTCTGCATTGCTCTGACCTTCTCCTTTTATTCATCCCCCTTCCCAGCCCCATAGCACTCATGTATGTATCTGAAATATGTCTGTCTCCCCCTCTAGACTGTAAACTCGTTGTGGGCAAGAAATATGTCTGCTTATTGTTATGTTGTACTCTCTGAAGTGCTTATGTTGTACTCAAGTGCTTAATACAGTTCTCTGAGTACAGTAAGCACTCAGTAAATATGGTTTATGTAATGGCCTGTAGTTTTTTGAATTAGGAATGAGGCAATGTTTGGACTGTCATCAGAAGAGTTTGAAGACCTTTGTGCGGATTGACTTTCCCCACGCTTTAGTGGATTGAAGCTTTGCTTTGTTTGTTCCACAATGGGCTCTGCGGCCAGGTTGTGGAGAAATTGCGGGTCAGGTGGTTTCTGGCCCCTGTTAGAAGTTAAACTTGGATGGATTCAGAGGATTTTCCAATTTATATTGAGAAGTTGAAAGGAGGGAAAACAAGAGGCACTGCTAATGATATGTATCATGGTATCTCCAAGACTCCTGCTCATTCCCCTGCTCTCATCTTAAAGTAAAATCCAAGCCTTTTGTTCTTAACTTCCCTTCACCTCTGTCACTGATCCTTCTCCCTACAGGAACCCTAAACACCATGACAGATGTTGGGAAGCCCTGGGGAAAATAAAGTCTATAGTGTGCTTTTCTGAATGGAACAGGTGCCAAATTGTCATTATGAGTGGTGGAAGAGAGGGGGTCATAAAGAGGTGGGATTTTAGGGGCCATCAGAACTGGGAGAAGGACAGGCTTCAAACAGCTTATAGACCAGAAATCCACCTTTTGGGATCTTTTCAGCCCTGATTGGAAACCCTCAGGTCTTGTTAGAGACCTGAAATGGACAAGACTTGGGGGTTCAGCTCACAAAGGTATTTCCCTGCCCAATGGAGTGGGCAATGAAATAACTATAACCATGAAAAATAAGTCTTTCTTATAGGAGGTTGTGTAGGAAGAAGGTGAGATTTGGTAATTATTAGGTGGTAAGCATGTGAAGGGGAGAGGATTATTTTGGAAAATTTTTGTAAAGTTCAGCGATTGGAAAAATGGCTGACCAGATTTTGTATGTGCCTTTAATAAACATTTGTCAGAAGAGTTGGTGTTAACTGATCTGTTGAGAGTATTCAATAGGAATTTGACCTTGGATGATTATTTTTAAATTTGGAAGCTAGAGTAGTACTCTATAGCACTCATTCATGACTTATGCCCTAGATAAATTTAAATGCTCTTGGAGCATTCAGTCATTTATTTATTGAGCGCTTACTGTGTGCATAGGACTGTACTAAGCGCTTAGGAGAGAGAAGCAGTGTTGCCTAGTGGATAGAACACGGACCTAGGAGTCGGAAGGATCTGGCTTCTAATTCTTGCTCTGCCACTTGTCTGCTATATGACCTTGGGCAAATAACTTTTTCTGTGCCTCATACCTCATCTGTGAAATGGGGATTAAAACTGTAAGCCTAATGTGGGACAGGGACTGTGTCCAGTCCAATTTGCTTGCCTCTACCCTGGTGATTAGTACCTTGTCTGACACATAGTAAGCGCTTAACAAATACCACAATTATTAGAACTAGAATGGTCTAGTGGATAGAGCATGGGTCTGGGAGTCATAATAATAATAATAATGGCATTTATTAAGCGCTTACTATGTACAAAGCACTGTTCTAAGCGTTGGAGCACTGTTCATAAGGAACTGGGTTCTAGTTCTGGCTCTGCCACTTGTCTGTTGTGTGACTTTGGGCAAGTCACTTAACTTGTCTTTGCCTCAGTTATCTCAACTGTGGAATAGGGATTAAGACTTCAATCTATACTTCATGCTGCTGCCCGGATTGTCTTTGTCCAGAAACGCTCTGGGCATGTTACTCCCCTCCTCAGAAATCTCCAGTGGCTACCAGTCAATCTGCGCATCAGGCAGAAACTCCTCACCCTCGGCTTCAAGGCTGTCCATCACCTCGCCCCCTCCTACCTCACCTCTCTTCTCTCCTTTTACAGCCCAGCCCGCACCCTCCGCTCCTCTGCTGTTAATCTCCTCACCGTGCCTCATTCTCGCCTGTCCTGCTGTCGACCCCCGGCCCACATCATCCCCCTGGCCTGGAATGCCCTCCCTCTGCCCATCCGCCAAGCTAACTCTCTTCCTTCCTTCAGGACCCTACTGAGAGCTCACCTCCTCCAGGAGGCCTTCCCAGACTGAGCCCCCTCCTTCCTCTCCCCCTCATCCCCCCCTTTATCCCCCCATCTTACCTCCTTCTCTTCCCCACAGCACCTGTATATATGTATATATGTTTGTACATATTTATTACTCTATTTTACTTGTACATATCTATTCTATTTATTTTATTTTGTTAATATGTTTGGTTTTGTTCTCTGTCTCCCCCTTCTAGACTGTGAGCCCACTGTTGGGTAGGGACTGTCTCTATGTGTTGCCAACTTGGACTTCCCAAGCGCTTAGTACAGTGCTCTGCACACAGTAAGCGCTCAGTAAATACGATTGATTGATTGAGTGAGTGATACCATGTGGGACATGGGCTTTGTTTCTACCCCAGTGCTTAGAACCGAGCTGGACGCACAGTAACAGTAAGCACTTAACAGATATAGTCATTGTGTCTACCCAAGTGCATAGAACAGTACCTGACACAGAATAAGTGCTTAAGTGCCATGATAAATTATTATTATTTCTAACTTGGGCTACAGTGACCTCTAAGTCTTGCTAAATGCTGGTGCTGTCTCTTCAACAATCAAAACACAAAAATGTGTTTGGCTGCCTACTTTCAGGGGACTTTTTAGGGTTGGGTAAGGGGTGTGACAGCGTTAGCAAGCCATACCTCTGACATTTATTTCCAACCAGTTGGTGGTATTGATTGAACAGTTATTATGTACAAGGTACTGTACTAAATGCTTGAGAAAGTGCAATACAGTTGGTAGACGTGATCCTTGCCCACAAGGAGCTCACAGTCCAAAGAGGGAGACAGTCATTAAAATCAGTTACAGAAAGGGGAAATGGCAGTGTAAGGATGTGGACATAAGGCCTTTGGGGCTGAAGGTGGGCTGAATATGAATATCAAGTGAAGTGAATATCAATATGAATACCAGAGAAGCAGCATGGCGTCGTGGATAGAGCACAGTCCTGGGAAGTCATGGTTTCTAAACCCGGCTCCACCACTTGTCTGTTGTGTGACCTTGGGCAAGTCACTTCACTTGGCTGTGCCCCAGTCCCCTATCTGTAAAATGGGGATTGAGACTGTGAGACCCGATTTGGTTGTATCCACCCAGCGCTTAGTAAAGTACAGTGCCTGGCACATAGTAAGTGCTTAACAAGTACCATAATCATTATTATTATTATTAAGTGCTCAGGGGGGACATCATGGTTTGCATTAAGCCATCTAAGCTCTGTTGCATGGATCCCTGATGGCTGATGATTTTCTCGTTGACAGCCAGGGTTAGTTAAGGGTAGAGTGACTCCAGTACAGAACACATCTGGGCCCGTTTTTCCTGAAGTAAACTCCACAGGTCCCTCATTCACTTCAGGCTTGAATGTATAATTTCAACTTTTAAGTTCTGTAGCAATTTGGGGGCCGTTGTTTAGGCAAATGGAATTCAGTCTCCAGGATCCTTAGGTAGGGATGAACACCAAACAAAGACTCTTTCACCCATAATAATGATGGCATTTATTAAGCACCTACTATGTGCAAAGCACTGTTCTAAGTTCTAGGGAGGTTACAAGGTGATCAGGTTGTCCCACGGTGGGCTCACAGTTTTAATCCCCATTTTACAGATGAGGTAACAGGCACAGAGAAGTTGTGACTTGCCCAAAGTCACACAGTTGACAATTGGTGGAGCCGGAATTTGAACCCATGACCTCTGACTCCAAAGCCCGGGCTTTTTCTATGGAGCCATGCTGCCTCTGTTCTCTTCCCCATAGTACTGCCCAGTGCTGTAGTAAGCGCTGGGGTACATGCAGGACGATCAGGTGGGACACATTTCTGTCCCACCCGGGGACATGTGATCTTGGTAGGTATTTAATTCCCATTTTATAGTTGAGGAAACTGAGGCACTGAGAAGTTCAGTGACTTGGCCAAGTTCACACAGTAGGCCAGTGGTGGAGCTGGCACAGACTCTAACCAGGGTCTTCACACCTCTGAGTCCTGGGCTCTTTTTCACCAGACCACATTGTCTCCTCTAATTTGTGTAGATATTAATGAAGGGGAAAGTTGAATATTAGGAACAAAATTAAACTAGTCTTAAATTTTTTGAGGCGCCTCTTGATAAGCTGATGAGAGGGGCCTTAGTGTTAGAGCACCTGTTGGTAGAAGGTCACTGTATAGTTGACAAAGTGCATGTTTAAAGTGAGCACTTTTTATAGATATTCAGGGCTCTTTATCTAACCTCCCTTTAAAGAGTGTGCAATACCCCCTGAAAATTTTAAAACTCCAGACTTCTAGGAGCAGGAACCAATTTATATTTTGATAAGACTATAAATCGTTGCAAGTATGGGCCATTTGCCACAAAATTATGGATTTATTCCTCGAATGGTGACTAAAATCTCATAACTTTTATAGCAAATGATGTATGAAACATAATCAAAAATATGGTGTCTGAAATATATTGGCAGTAGTTTGTACCGGCAATTCACTTGAAATGATCTCTAGGTAGTAAATCATATTAGGTTCTTAAATACGTAAAAATGAATCCCCAGAGCTTTACAAGATCCCATCCCATATTCTGACCAAGATCAGTGAGCCATAAACATCATCATAGGCAGGTGCTATCATTATGGTTTACTGGTAGACTTGTAGATTTTATTTGTGGCTAGTTATACGTAGTGTGATATCCATTTATTCTTCTGTACATATAGCCAGTTTTACCTCACCCATGGCAAATGGATTTCCTGCTGCTAATTGCTGTATGCCTCTCTTTGCTCTGGAGCTCTATTCCACTATTTTCATCACTGTTTATTTGCTGTGAAAGTAGTTCTTATCAGTCATTGTGGAATCATGAAGAGCAGGCGGCAGCATTGTGAAATGTTCATGAATTGCTTTCACTCTCTGCCCATTAAACACCATAGTCTATAAAGGCCCACACTCACCGTGCCCCATGCACACCCCATTGCTTGTGACCAAGACCCTGCATTGACAGGGTCTTAGATGTCCAGAGGATGAAAACTATTTGTCATTCCAAAATAGTATTCCATGCAATATATAGCTGAAAATAGCAAACCTATTTGGTGTCGAGTTTAGACATGTAACCTATCAGCACACTGTCAGACAAGTCTGGCCAAGAGGCTACTGTTGATAGACTTTAATTGTGCTTGTAAATTGTAAATGGGCAGTTTTACCAGTTGGACAAAAGAAGCAGCTGATTTGGCCTATTGCCTTCAAGACTCCCTTCCTCCTCCTCACCCCCGCCCCTTCACCCCCCAGATCCTCCCAGCCAGGACCCCCTACTTTCATACCTTCACTGCAACAACTGCTGGGCTAAAAATATCCTCAAGAGTGATGGGGAAGGGAGTGTGAGCATGGTGGTAGAAATGGACAAACACTCCTGGGACGTGAGGGAACTTTGTTTCATGAGATTTTTACTGTTCTAGGCCCACCTGAATCTTTATTATTATTATTATTATTATTATTATTATTATTATTATTATTATTATATTAAGCACTTACTATGTGTCAAGCACTGTTCTAGGCACTGAGGTAGATACTAGTTAGGGTGATCACCAACCCTGTCCCACAAGGGGCTCAAAGTCTAAGTAGGAGGGAGGATTTCCTCATCTGTAAAATCCCCATTTTACAGATGAAGAAACCAAAGCACAGAGAAGTGAAGTGGTTTGCCCAAGGTCACACAGCAGGCATGTGGTGGAGTTGGGCTTAGAGCCCAGGTCTCCGGACTCCCAGGCGTGTGCTCTTTCTGCTGCCCTGCAGACAGAACAATAGGACTTTGAGTGCACGGCAAACAGACTGTAAGCTCCTTGTGGGCAGGGAATGTATCTACCAACTCTGTTGAATTGTACTCTCCCAAGTGCTTAGTATTTAGAGCTCTGCACACAGATATCAGTAAAAGTACCATTGGTTGATATCTAATTGCATATATGTGTCCTTCCTTCCTACTCAAAGTAGGTGCCACTGACAGTGAAATTCACTTATGGGTGCATGCCCAGAGTGTAATACAGAAAGCAAAAATCATTCTTGGACAAGAAGCGCATCTGCCTGGGAGTCAGAAGCCTGGGTTCTAATCCCGGCTTCCCCAGGTGTCTGCTGTGTGACCTTAGGCAAGTCATTTAACTTCTCTGTGCTTCAGTTCCCTCATCTGTAAAATGGGGATTAGGAGTGTGAGCCCCATGTGGAATAGGGACCATGTCCAACCTGAATAATTCTTTCTGCTCCAATGCTCGGAACAGTGCATGGCACACAGTAAATACTTAACAAGTGCCGTAATTATTATCATCAGATAATTCTGTTGTATTGTGCTTTTCCAAGCACTTAGTGCAGTGCTCTGCACATAGTAAGTGCTCAATGCATAATCATTCAATAAATACCACTGATTGATTCATTGAATGTTCAGCATTGAACAGGTCCTTAGAGAATTACCAGAATTTGCTTTCAATTCCAGTGGCTTAGGTGAAGCATTACATAAGAGCAGACCCAGAAATGTACTAAGTCTCCACTTGCTTTGTAACTTAGATGAGGTGGGATTGCTTTTAAAGACATTTCTTGATGGATGCTGGAAGAATTCTTCTAACAGTTCCTCCTGAGAGTGTAATATGAAAAATGCCCCCTTTTATCACTAATAGGCAATGCACTCATCATTCTAATCCGAAAGGAGAATTGTTTCAACACAGTAGCTTGCTTGCTTGTTAGACTTTGATGGACACTTTTCCCAGGAACACTTTCCCCAGCTTTCAATTAAAAGAAATACTAGAGAATACAGTCATACACAGCGATCATTTCATTGTAGTAGATTATTCTGGTTTTTCTGGCAAGGCCTAGTGGAAAGAGCAAGTGACTGAGAGTCAGGAGACCCAGGTTCCAGTCCCAGCTCTGCCATGTATCTGCATTGATTAGGAGGGCTTCAAAAGAGGAGATTTACGTGATTTGGAGGGAGGGAGGATGTACCACGTAAGGGGAGTGCTTCATCATCCCCAAAGACCTGACATTCCCAAAATATTTTGTTGTTGCTTGTGGTTGATGGTCATCAAATATCCCAGACCCAAGAATCACTGGGGCTTATGCAGCTGCCTGCTGCTCTCATCTTTGGCAGTCACATGAACCACATTCCCAGGAATGATGAGAACTAACTTCTCTGCTGGAATTGCCATTGATTGAGCTGTTGAGGCTACCATTTGGTATGAGCTGGCTTCAGGGAAAAATGTGGTCCAGGCAGTGAACATCTGACTGCATGCTGATTTCGGTGCTGAAGATGCCGGCACAACTGCTAGCATGCACGACTTTGTGGCAAGAGACTTCCTGAATGGATTGTTGGGGCAAAGTGGTCTCTGAATAGATTTAGATTACATTGTAGGGTGTTTTGAGAGACTGAGTAAACCCAGTCTGTTAGGCAGTAAACCCTACACTTTTTTTTTATTACTGTCTTTTGGATATTCTCTTTACAGCTCTGCATCAAATGAGAGAAACTAGGTGTTAGTGATAACCATAGTTTGGCCATTCCTAATTTTAGAGTTGGTGAGTTCTACTGATAAAGGTCGTTCAGCCCGTCCAGTGTTCTCTTATGTAGGAGTGTGTTCATGGGAAACTCCGGAAAGTATTTGGTAGCATTTCCAGCTCTGGGTAATTAATTTGACACTAATTAAAATATCCAATTAGTTGATTTAGTAATGGGCTTCACGCCTGTCTGTTATTGTCTTTAAACAGATGACTATTAATGTAGTCTACAAATTCTAAAGTTCTCCACCCAGGGGGACATTTTCATTAGAGCGTATGTGTTTGCTGATGAGTCTTAAAACTTGTTTGGCTTGATTTTTTTGTTGTTCTTTAGTATAAGTAGCTTAACCTTTCTTTTTCCCTTTTTTTTGTACTCTGTCCTAGGCTTCACTCCTGCGACATCAGAGTACACTGGTAATAGCTGAGCATTCAAATGATGCAGTAACACCCATCACACTAAATGCCATTACGGCAGCCAAGCGCCTAGGGGGCGAAGTGTCTTGCTTAGTGGCTGGGACCAAATGTGACAAGGTGAGAAACCGTTAAAGTCAACACAGTAAGTAAAATACCCATTTATATCAAAATCATTCCCTGGGGACTGAGATCTACCGAGCGTCACTAATCGGAGCTGAGTGCAAATTCTCGGGAAGATTTGTGGGTCGTGAACTTGACTGAAGATGATGGAAGAATTCTCTCTTCAAAATGTTGATCTTCTACACGAAGTAGGATCCTTTATTGAATTTGCAGCTGTGTCTTTACCAGCTACTGAGGTGTCATGACTCATTTATATTTCTTGGGTTTTAGTTTCTGTAGGAGCCCATTGTTGGGTAGGGATTGTCCCTATTTGTTGCTGAATTGTACTTTCCAAGCGCTTAGTACAGTGCTCTGCACACAGTAAGCACTCAATAAATACGATTGAATGAATACTAGTATCTGTTTGCTTCCCCCCTGCCCTTTAAGCGACCTTCCTTATAGTGCCCTCCAACCCCCCTTCCCGGTCCGGTCCTGACTGACTCTCCCCCCCACCCCACCCCCACCCTGGGAAAAAAGCCCTTGTTATCACCAAGTTACATTAACGACAACCTCATTTGCACCTACTCCTCCTTCCTGTCCCGCCATCGACCCTGGCCCACATCCTCCCCTGGTCCTGGGATGCCCTCCCTCTGCCCATCCGCCAAGCTAGCTCTCTTCCTCCCTTCAAGGCCCTACTGAGAGCTCACCTCCACCAGGAGGCCTTCCCAAACTGAACCCCTTCCTTCCTCTCCCCCTCATCCCCCTCTCCATCTCCCGCATCTTGCCTCCTTCCCTTCCCCACAGTACCTGTATATGTGCATATATGTTTGTACATATTTATTACTCTATTTTACTTGTACCTATCTATTCTATTTATTTTATTTTGGTAGTATGTTTGGGTTTGTTCTCTGTCTCCCCCTTCTAGACTGTGAGCCCACTCTTGGGTAGGGACTGTCTCTATATGTTGCCAGCTTGTACTTCCCAAGCACTTAGTACAGTGCTCTGCACACAGTAAGCGCTCAATAAATACGATTGATTGATTGATTGATTGTCCTTCCTCCTGCTGCTTCTATCTGTCAACGATTATTGTCTGTCCTTTCCCTATGGGAAGAGTGTATGTTTTGCTTCTGGTGTACTTTTGCAAGTGCTTAGCACAGTGTTGTGTACTCAGGTGTTAAAGACCATATTTGAGTGCTTACTGTGTGCAAAGGTTTGTACTAAGCGCTTGAGCACTGTGAGTGCTAGATGATGGATATTTTTCCACATTGTCCCAGCAGTGATTCCATTTTTACATAATGTAAGCAAATACTAATCAATGTCATCTTTTAAAGTAGTTTTCTAGTGTCTTGACTTATTGGATTTACTTTTATGTGTGACGTTTTAATGTTATTTTGAAATAGCAATTCTTTTTCCTGTGGTCCAACCAGTCTAACAGTACAAACTTGTTACAGAATTTAAAAAATCAGCCCTGCTTGTAGTTTACCAATATTGATATCTAATACTGTAGGAGGGGTTATTGCTGAAATCTACCAGGCCTGAATCTATAAAGGCAAATCGCTTTTGTTTCAGGCATTCACGATCTGGTAACATATATTTCTAAAATATAACATTTGGTATTTTATTCCTTTCTCATGCTTAGTTTGCAGTTGTTGCCTTAGGAGCAGTATAGTTGTGTAGCCGCACACAAAGTGGAAAATGGGTAATTGTCTATTCTTCTAATCATAGGTGGCAAAGGATTTGAGTCAAGTAGCAGGTGTGGCAAAAGTTCTCGTGGCTCAACATGATACGTACAAAGGGCTCCTTCCAGGTGAGGCTTCTCTGTTTGAGTATGCTGTGATTTACTTCTGCCAAAGAAAAAAATAACAGCATGTAAAATTGCAGCCAAGCATGTGAATTTGCAACTGTTCTGAAGCTTGTCAAATGTGTCTTTTTCTCAGAGGAACTGACTCCATTGATTTTGGCAACTCAGAAGCAGTTCAATTACACGCACATCTGTGCTGGAGCATCTGCCTTTGGAAAGGTGAGGAGACAAAGGGAAATGTTGAAAAATCTGTTGCAGCTGCTTGGAAGACAAAAAACCCATTACACATGTTGATTCAGCCAAAAATTTGTAGGGTGCTCTTTGCTTTCTTTTGGAGAAAATCAGTAGCACTTGTGAAGAGTTGTTATTGCAAAGCGCCTGTCATTGTTTTATATCTTATTTCCTAAATTCTGCTGCAAAAACTCACTGTAAGCAGGAGTTGAGCAGATATTTGAAACAACTAAAAAAGAATTTAACAATTTTTTTTTTTTTACTTTTTTTGGTCATGTGTACTTGATTGCTTGGGATCTTAGAAATGGAAATGAAACCTTTCATCTTCGGATTTCTTAGTCATGTCCAACTCTGGTAATTGCCAACCATTTTATAGACATTGTCTCCATAAATTGGGAGACAGCATGACCTAGTGGAAAGGGCACAGCACAGGGACACAGATTCTGCTTCTAGTCCTGATCCTTCCACTCCTTCCAATCCTTCCATTTGTCCCCTGGGACAAATCACTTCACTTCTCTGGGCTTCAGTTCCCTCATCTATGAATTGGGGATAAACTATCTTCACTTCTTATCTTTTGACTATGAGTCCTTGTGTGGGACAGGATTTGTGTCTGATCTGATTATTACCCCATCGCTTAATGCAATTCTAAGCACATAGTATGTCTTTAATAAATACCATTATTGTTATTATTACTATTATTATTAATAATAACAAATGGGCCAATGAGCTTAGTTTTCTCTGTGGTAGGCAGACTGTAAGCTCCCTGTGGACAGGGGACGTTTCTACTAACTCTGCTATATCATACTCTCCTAAGCGTTTAGTACAATGCACACAGTAAGTGCTCAGTAAATGCAGTTGATTGATGTTTGTGTAGCATAATGCCGGTACCATGTTGGCAGTCTTAGCAGGAAGCCCCATCTTAATGCTGAAGGTGGCCATTTCATTGGAGTTAATGTGAAACAATATGGGGAAAATTGCACTAATGGTCTGGGCAGTAGAGTGAAGTATGGACTGGAGTGGGGTGAGAAAGGTCAGTCAACAAGGACCCTGATGCAACAGTCAAGATGGGATAGAAAAAGTGCTTGGATCCATGTGGCAGCCATTTGGATGGAGAGGAAAGGACAGATTTTAATAATGCTGTGAAGCTAGATCTAGCAGAATTTGGGGACAGATTGAATGAGTCATCGTCTCATTCTCAGCTTTCTTTGCAGGCTCCTTCTCTGCCTCCCACCCCCTAACTGTGGGGGTCCCTCAGGGTCTAGTTCTGGGTCCCCTTCTATTCTCCATCTTCACGTACTCCCTTGGAGAACTCATTCACTCCCACTGCTTCAATTACCATCTCTGTGTGGATGAGACCCGAATCTACATCTCCAGCCTTGCTCTCTCTCCCTCTCTGCAGTCTCACATTTCCTCCTGCCTTCAAGACACCTCTACTTGGTTGTCCTGCTGATACGTCAAACTTAACACATCCAAAACATAGCTTCTTATCTATCTCCCCACCCAAACCCTGACTTGCCTATCACTGTAGTCAGCACCACTTTTCTCCCTGTCTCACAAGCCCATAATCTTGGTGTGATCCTTGACTCCTCTCTCTGATTCAACCCACATACTCAATCTATCACCAAATCCTGTCAGTTCCAACTTCCTAGCATTGCTAAAGTCTGCCTTTTCCTTTCCATCCGAACTGCCGCTACCCTGATCCAAGCAGTTATCCTGTCCCGCCTTGTCTACGACATCTGGCTCCCTGACATCCCCGCTCTCCGTCTCTCTGCATTCGAGTCCATACTTCACCCTACAGTGGTGGCAGATGAGTTTCTGGATATCAATCAATCACTGGTATTTATTTAGTGCTTACTATGTGCAGAGCCCTGTATTAAGGGCTTCAAAGGGTACAACAGAAATAGTGGATCCGTTCCCTGCCCATAATGGGCTTACAGGGCTTTCTTCTTTCCCTGCAGGTAGTTTTGGTGGACGTCTTTCCCCACCAGCGTCCGTGTCACTTCTCCCTGTTGGATGCAGCTATCCCTGACTGCACCCAACCGATTCTGAGCCTCTCTTCCCAGGACCCTAATCTCCAGAACCCCAAAGTGAAGTCTGTCTTCTCCTACAGTTGTTCATCCCCAACTAGTCAGTCAGTCTGTTGTGTTTATTGAGCACATACTGTGTGCAGGACCTTGTACTAAGCACTTGGGAGAATACAATATGAGCAATATAACAGATACATTCCCTGCCCACAGTGAGCTAGCCCACCCCTTTTGTCCTTAGTGCCAACCCCCTCCCACCCAATTGGCTTTATTCCCCTGATGCCCTCAGGGAGCGACAGGCTTCTTAGTAAATTTTCCTTTGTGATGGTACTGGCAGGAATAAATAGGTGTTTTGTCATGTTCTGGTGTACGTGGAAGGGCCAGCTTGAATGACCATCCTAGTCTGTGCATACACCCAAACTCATGCTCTCTCATCTCAGTCATTTTAAACCAGTGAAGCAAATCTCACACCTCATAACTGAACAGTTGAATGCTTATTATGAGACTTGTAAAATTCTCTTAACATTAACATCAGTGGTAGGTTTTCTATAGCCATGTTCTAAGACTATCCTTGAATGACCAGAGAAGGGTATAAAATATTTTAATTAAAAATCTTTGCACACACATATAGTAATCCTCATCTTACTTATGTGCAAAGCTTTCATCGTTCATGTCTGTAGCTAACTACTTATTGTCATTTCAGAGCCTTGTGCCCAGAGTAGCTGCTAAGCTTGATGTTGCTGCAATTTCTGATATCATTGAGATCAAGTCACCTGACACTTTTGTCAGAACTATTTATGCAGGTGAGTGAGCAACCAAAGGGACTCTTTCATTAGCTTACTAAACTTAAATGGGTTTTAAAACCAGAAATACTGTAAATCAACCAGTAGCATTATTGAGCACTTTCTGTGTGTAGAGCAGTGTATTACGCTCTTGAGTTAGTACACTAGATCAGTTGAACAGTGGTGTTTATTGAATGCTTACTGTGTGCAGAGCACTATACTAAGGACTTGGGAGAGTACAGTACAACAGAGTGGGTAGACACATTCTACCCGTAAGAAGCTTACAGTCTAGAGGGGGACACATTAAAATAAATTCTGGATATGTACATTAAAATATGTACATACGTATTGTGGGGTTGAAGTGCTTAAATATCAAGTGCTTAAAGGATGAAGATCTAATTGCATAGGTGACACAGGTGGAAAATAGGGGAAATGAGGGCTTAGTTGGGGAAGGCCTCTTGGAGGAAATGTGATTGTAGGAGGGTTTTGAAGGTGGGAAGAATGGTGGTATTTCAAATATGAATGGAGAGGGAGTTCCAGGCCAGAGGCAGGACATGGTTGAGGGGTAATAAAGTAGATTTGGTAGCTAAGTTGGTAGACTCGATCCCTGCCCACAAGAGTTTTACAGTCTAGTATTTTCAGAAAAAACTTTGGCACATAATTTTGACTTCAGTATCCATAGGAATGTATGGGCATGCACTTAGATCATTATAAACTGAAGATTTTACTTGTAACTCTGAGAGAGTTCCTTGAGTATTGGTTTAGATGCTAATTTCAGTCCCGATTTTAGTGCTTGTAGCAACTCGTGATCCATGGTCTCATTTTTATTATAAATTACACTGGAGTAATAAGCAATCAGTCATATTTATTGAGCTCTTACCGTGTGTAGAGCACTCTACTAAGCACTTGGGAGAGTACAATATAGCAGACACATTCTCTGCTCACAGCAAGCTTAGTCTAGGGTAGTAATGTCACGCAACCTAAAGACAGGGCAGCCAGTGATCCATGCTGATGTACTTAATGCTAATTGATACATTAAAGGGCAGAAATAATTGTTCCTCAGGCTCTTGTACTGATTTTGGAAGTTTTCTCGTAATAATTTCTTTGTCACTCTATTTTCCATTTTCATTCAGAAATTTGCTTTAGTGCCCCCGCTCCCTTTGACTGATCCATCCCTAAAGATGCTTGTCTCTGGGGTCAGGAGACAGCCTTTGTTCTTTCTGATCAAAGTAGTGTGTTTCCATATAAATGATCAATTCTCAGAATTGGACCTTTCATCTTCAGTAATGTTTGGGGCAAAACATTTGGTCATAGTTTAGCTCACTTTTAATGTGATCTCTAATCCATAGGAACTGTCTCAGACCCTTTTAAAATCTTGGCATGTCCGCAATTCAAGTTTGTGCCATGTTATTGCTATCAAATACACTTCTTCCGCCTTCAATGTAGTAACATTAATTTATTGAAGTTAAAATTGTTGAGTTCTAGGTTTCAGAATGGGTGTCAGTCTGGAAAGTAGGCCTGTAGGTACTACTTATGGTCAAAAGAACAACCCTGGTAGTAAAATTCCGATATGTCACTGGATATGAGGATTTTTCACTGTCTTGGCAAAAAAAAGAAGCTAATAAATCATTATCTCTTTTAGGTAGGTGCTCCATACTTATTGTATTTTAGTGCTTCCATTCTAGGTTGCTCATGGATTTTTAATATAGCCCTAAACATGCTTTCTCAAATGTTTCTCAAATGTCAGCTCTCTAGATTGTAAACTCCTTTTGGACAGGGAACTCATCTACCAACTCTGGTATATTGTACTCTCATTCATTCAGTCGTATTTATTGAGCGCTTACCGTGTGCAGACCACTATACTAAGTGCATGGAAAGTACAGTTCGGCAACCGTATAGAGACAATTCCTACCCAACAACGGGCTCACAGTCTAGAAGGGGGAGGCAACTAAACAAGTAGACAGGCATCAATAGCATTGTGCTTAGTACAGTGCTCTGCATACATTAAATGCTCAATAAATACAATTGATTGATGAACTCACTTCCTGATACAGCTGTTGTTCCTTAGCCTATCTAAAATAGCCTTAATTTAATTCTTCTTTGATTCTCTTCAATTGGTTTTGTTTTCTCTGTCACTTTTCCCCGAGATTGACTTCTAGAGTCTTTGCTTTTTGAGTCATGACTGATCCCTGTGACCGAGTGTTTTCTGTGGTATTTTTGCTGTGTGTCCCCTGCTTTGGAGTCCTTTGTGGGAGGGAAGAGGAGTGTAATGTTGAAGCTAATGGGCCCCACCCCCACTGAGCACATGCCCCTTGCTTTATGCCCACCCTTCCCAGTTAGACTAGGGAGCACACTAAACCCTGGAAAAACATCTACAGATTCAGATGCTCAGGCAGCGAGAGAGAGAGTATGTTTCCCAAATTCCCATCTTTAAAGCCCTTCTGAAAAGTCACCTCCTCCAAGTGACTTTCCCGTACTGTTTTTCTTCTTACCAGGTCTCATCTTTCCCGTCATTTCAGCACTTTTGCCACCACCTTAGCACTTTCCCACTCACAATTTCGCAATGCACTTTTGTGCCAATTGATTTAATATTTAAGGACTGTGTCTCACTATTTTATAAATTTTTTTCATGTCTAGCTCCCTGTTAGATTGTAAGCTCTCTGTGGGCTAAGACCACTTGTCTTCTACCTCTACTGTGCTGAGTAGGCACTCAGTAAATACTTTTGATTGATGGCTGACCTAAAACTGCAGTACTAGAGATTCAGCTATTTTCTTGCTTTTGTGCTCTTGATAATTTATGTGGTTAACCCAGTGTTATTGCCTGTTTGTAAACAATAGATTGTGTGTTCTAGGAAATGCTTTATGCACTGTGAAGTGTGATGAAAAAGTAAAAGTGTTCTCTGTGCGAGGAACATCATTTGAAGCTGCACCAACAAGTGGAGGTAGTGCCAGTACAGAAAATGGTAAGGATTTTTTTTGTTTTTTTTCATTTGGTCGTATGAAATTAAATTTTGTGGAAAACCTCACTGGAATGGGGAAACTAAACATTAAACCCATGAATAATGTACAATCCAAAAAGGCCCTAGGCCCCCACAATACAGAAGGACAGTTTTCATTCTGCCCTGGGTTTTTCTATGGGATGAGGGCAGTTGAAGTTAATAATAACAATAATAATGACAGTAATAATGATAATGGCATTTGTCGAGCACTTACTACGTATCAAGAACTGTTCTAAGGGCTGGGGTAGATACAGATTAATCAGGTTGGACACAGTCCCTGCCCCACATGGGACTCACAGTCTTAATCCCCATTTTGCAGACGAGGGGACTGAGGGGCAGAGAAATGAAGTGACTTTCCCAAGGTCACACACTAGATAAATGGTGGAGCCGGGATTAGAACACAGGTCCTTCCGATTCCCAGATCAGCGCTCTATCCACTAGGCCATGCTGCTTCCCATAGGCTATGTTAATAATAATAATAATGGTGGTATTTGTTAAGCACTTACTGTGTGCCAAACACCGTTCTAAGCGCTGAGGTAGATACAAGGTAATCAGGGTGTCCCACGTGGGGCTCACAGTCATAATCCCCATTTTACAGATGACGTAACTGAGGCACAGAGAAGTTAAGTGACTTGCCCAAAGTCAAACAGTGGCAGAGCCAGGATTAGAACCCACGACCTCTGACCCCCAAGCCCGTGCTCTTTCCACTAAGCCATGCTGCTTCTCTGATAACGAAGATTGTTATCTTTAAGATTGTTAACAAAGATTGGAACTGGTATAAGTTTTTCTAAAGGTCCTTTTTCCATTTTTCGTGTTGAAGAAATATATATGTGGGTGGGTTTTTATAACAGTTTGTAGAACTCAGATTTTATTTCATTGTTCTAATATGGTGTGTTGATGTGGGCAGCTCCAAGCTCTTCACCAGCTGGGCTTTCAGAATGGCTTGACCAGAAACTAACAAAAAGTGATCGGCCGGAGCTAACAAGTGCAAAAGTGGTGGTGTCTGGCGGTAAGTAGAGATTTGCTCCTTCTTGCTGTTACTAGAGGTCGCATTGGATTTATTTGGGGCTTGTGTGTGGGGAGCACAGGTCCCCACAAAATGATCCTGTGGTGGGAGTTCAGGTATTATCTGAATGTCTTTGCTGAAACTGAAGCAGATAGGGAAGAAATATGCTTGGCATTTCACAATTCATGTGTCCTTTTTGGCAGCTGCCTTTGCAGATCTGTGTTGGCAAAAGAGGGAGCCCTCTCTTAAGATGTATTTATAAAACTTAAACAACAACCTGGTCATTTTGCCCTGTGGACTCCCACTGTTCTGGAGAAAGTCATGGTGGGTTTAGTTCCTTGAGTCATGGGATTGAGAGGAACTTCAACAATCATCTTAGTAGCAGTAGTGGTGGTGGTGGTAGAAGTAGTACTAGTATTCATTAAGTGTTTGTGGCAGTGGGTGGTAGAACCCCAGGGCCACCGTTGGAGACCAGATTTGCCTGCGACCCACCCACCTCATCCCAGTGTCTTTTCAGGAGGCCTTCTTTTCCTACCCTTTCTTTTGGGGACTTCTGGATTTTCTCCGCATCACTTTTAAGTATGGAAAACAAAATGAACCCACTACTCCAACAAGGCTGGGTTAAATTAAAAAAAATCTATATTAAATAATGTGCAAGAGTAAGTTTCCAGTGCTTGCATATCATAAACCTGGTAATAATGCCAGTATTTCTTTTGCTTTTGTAATAATAGTACTGCCTTGCCAGCTGATTTCAGCTGTGATTTCCAGATAATTGTCAGCTCTTCAGGAATTAAAGGAATGATTTTAGCTTCCTGTGCAGTTTAGAATAAAGTCACATTTTAATATTTTAGAAAAGTTGTGCATGGCCTGCTGACAGAATGTCATTGGTGTGGGATATGACTCAGTATTTGTAGCAAAATGGGTGCTTGTAATTTTTGAGTGTACCCTGGTAAAGTGCTCTGCAAAAAGTAGGCACTCAGAAAACACTAGCACTTAGTACAGTGCTCTATGCCAATTATTGACGGTGATCTCTATTTTCCTCTCTGTTAATAAGGACGCGGTTTGAAGAGTGGTGACAACTTTAAGCTATTATATGACCTTGCAGATCAACTACATGCTGCAGGTAAAGCTATTTTGGGGTAGGGAATGCTCCCTTTATTTTTTGGAAAGTACTGCTGTCTCAGTATCTTAATCCAACATATTGTACGTTGAAATTGCTTTGCTTCTCCAAGTCTTTCCGGCATTTCTCTACGAAGCTTACAAAAGGGTTTTTCCATTCCATGCTGCAGTAAATTTTGAACACGTTATTTTCTATTTGCAAAAAATTATTGGTTGTTTTATTCTGAGTCTCCATCACTGACACAGGATTCTTTCAAAAGTAACAGCGCAAAGAAGGAGACTTAGAACCGTGTTTTATTGTACAGTCATCAGTAGAGAAAGAAATCTGGCTGGGCTGCATTTGAAAAAAAAAATGACAAATATTTCTCTCCTTAGTTGGTGCTTCCCGTGCTGCTGTTGATGCTGGCTTTGTTCCCAATGACATGCAAGTTGGACAGACGGGAAAAATAGTAGCCCCAGTAAGTACTGAAATGAGATACCTCTTGTAACTTTTCATAGAATTGATACCTTAAAAAGAAACGGACTACCGTTTTTAATCTAAATACAGTAGCGAGTTGCACAGTGAGTCAAGACCTTTTTGTAAGTATTCACCAGGGCTAAGGGATCTTTCCTCCTAAAATGGTCTCTGTGTTTTCTTTTATTGTTTTTTTTTAAGGCCAGCAAAGTTTTTGGTATGAATAAAATGTTGGCAAGTTAAGTATATAAGCAGGAGCCATTAATTCATTTCTTCCGCCTCATGAAGGGTTGATTGAGCTTGCGAATCATGAGGTTCAGGCCAGGCTCGGACCATTCCTCCAAATGGCTTCTTCCCACCTCCTGCCATCCCATCTCTTGCCATCCCATTTCCCATGCACCATTAATAATAATGATGATGGCATTTGTTAAGCGCTTACTATGTGCAAAGCACTGTTCTAAGCACTGGGGAGGTTACCAGGTAATCAGGTTGTCCCAGAGGGGGCTCACAGTCTTCACTCCCCATTTTACAGATGAGGTAACTGCGGCACAGAGAAGTTAAGTGACTCGCCCAAAGTCACACAGCTTATAAGTGATGGAGCAGGATTTGAACCCCTGACCCCTGACTCCAAAGCCCATGCTCTTTCCACTGAGCCACGCTGCTTCTCTAAAGAAAGTCACCTATCCTGGAAGTACTGCAATACCAGACCGATGCATGGAGGGGACAGAGCAAGCTCCCAACCCACCTCCTTTCTCCAAAAAGCTGCTTAACATCAAAGACGTATCAGATATTAAACTGATAAGAACAGATACTACACTTGATCTTAGCCCTATCTTGAGGACACAGTAACATTTATGGCCTGAAGATTTTGTCATTGGACGCATTTAACACATTTTCAGGCTTCTGTGTGGCATTTTTGACTCGAAATTCGAATGGCAGTAGAATCATGAAAGTTACTTCTGTTTCATACCTGATTTAGTAAAGTCTACCAAATGTAAAAACTTGTAGAAAAACATTTTTCACAGACAAGTTCCAAGTGGGTGTGAGATTTACTAGGGGAGTTAAGTATTGCTTCTCAACAAAAAGTTAAAAGCGAAGTGAACACCCCTACCATTTGGCTTTTGGATTTGTGCCAGAGTAGCAGCATTTTCTAAGTGGCTAGCCCAGATGTCGATAGCCTGCCAAAGATTGGCTTTCCAGCTCATTTGGCTTACCTGGAAACTCCAACATTCACTTATGCATCTGTCACAATTCCTGATTTGCTGCTGACTTAGCCCTTCCCCCTCCTTGGAGGGGGAGGGACTGTCTCTATATGTTGCCAATTTGTACTTCCCAAGCGCTTAGTACAGTGCTCTGCACATAGTAAGCGCTCAATAAATACGATTGATGATGACGGAGAAGCAGCGTGTCTTAGTGGAAAGAGCATGTGCTTGGGAGTCAGAGGTCATGGGTTCTAGTCCCCGCTCCGCCACTAATCAGCCTTGTGACTTTGGGCAAGTCATTTAACTTCTCTGTGCCCTGGAAAATGGGGATTAAGACTGTGAGCCCCTCACGGGACAACCTGATAACCTTATATCTACCTCAGTGTTTAGAACAGTGCTTGGCACATAGTGCTTAACAAATACCATTGTTATTATTATTATTCCCGTAAGTCTCCTCACTTGCCCACCCAGGCCTACAAGTGGCAGTTGTGGCTACACTGCGAACACAAGCCTTACAGGAGCCCAGAGCCCTGGACCCACTTCCTGTAACTCTCTCTATCCTCCCCACTCCTTTTGTTGCCATCGTGCCCCAAGTCAGACACAGCATCCATTCCCAGTTGCCTAGCTACTGTGGGTGGGAGTGCGATAAACAGATCTGTTCACTATGCTTCCAGCCAACATAGGACTTTTCATAATGGACTATTGACATATCTTCCAAGGTACTGTATGGTTTTAAATGATTGAGGCCATTTCCCTTTGGAGAGTTGGACCATTTAATAAATGTCAATATTAAAAAAAAAAAAGGGGCCTAGCGAGCAGTTTACATTTCCCTTTCCCATTTGGGTTTGTTGTTGGTGCTTTTTTCAGTATTTTTTAGGTATTTTTCCCAAAGATGACTTATGGCATCCGTTCTTATTCCTAACAAAACCAGGCATTCTAAAGGTGTCCTCATTGATGCTTCGAGTCTTTCCTGTTGTTTAGTCAGTGAACATTTCTCTTTTCTTCCAAGTGTTTTGTAGAGTAGTTAAAACAAAGATTAGCCTGTTTATGTAAGATACCCTACTGAATCTTTGCCATGCTCTGGAAACCTGACCTTTAATGCTCTATTCATTTTAGTGCTTTCATGGCCAGGTTATGTTGAATTGATCTTGCAAGTAAGAATTGGTGAGGTACTGCATTGAGATAGATTAATACCTGAATCTACTCCGTTTTCCAGTTTTATACTTTAGTTAAGGAAAAGATTGTTTTTTCCATGTATTTACCCTTTTAATGAATTTGTCATTTCCAATTGTTTTTTAAAGACTTATAGGTTTTTTGTTAATGTTCTCTGACTATCAAGTGATTCCAGGCTTTTTTTTTTTTCTTGGAGGAGTGAAGACTGGTGTTCCTTTTTTTAACATTCAGTTTTTTCATCTTCACAAAAGTCTTCCTTTTGCCTTACTAAACAATGGGTGTTCAATAAATATTACTATTTTAATTCATCAGCTGAATTTTCAAGGTACTTCTAGATTTGGTCTGGTAGACATGGTTATTTCTGCAGTGTTTTATCTCCACGTTCCTCTGACTGCCTTTCAGAAGTAGAGTACGCTTAGCAGCATATTATGCCCCTTTAAACTTTTTGGTAATGTAGCTCATGGTGGAAATGCGTTGTTGTCACACTTCTAGTTGGCGTCTTTGCGAGAGTGTGATATTTGCCCATTTCATGTGGGCATTTTATTAACAGACCAGCAGGTGTGTTTGGCATTATATGAGTGGTTGAGTGACGACCATTTGGCAGTTTCCATATGGGGGAGCAGTATTGGGAAAACTGAAGAAGCTTGGGAAATTTGTTTGCTTGGGTATTTCTTTTGAACATCCACTGATGTTGAAAAATCTGTGACAGCAAACTTTTATAGAGCTGTTGGTATGCAGCTGGGACCTAATTTACAGAGTACCTTTCTCTGGCTTGCTAAATAGCTGAAGATTGACAACCCCTTTCATACCGCATTATCCAGCTTGGCTTTTAACTCCAAGAGAAAACCGTGTTCACAAATTGATGCTGTGTTCCTCTGGGGTTGGTGCAGAAGCATTAAATTGTACTAAAATATTCATATGTGAGTGCATTTAGCTGAAAGCAATTGATGTTCTGTTCCCAAGAGAGCAAAGAGAAATGCTGTATGGACCTGCACTCCAGAAAACACCCTAAGCACGCTCCTTAAGGGTAATTACATGGCCTGGATGATCAAAGCCTTTAAAATGATTCTTAAAGCGAAAAAGGATTAGAACAAGGTGAAATTGTAGCAGTAGATGCCATTGTTCAAATGTTGACTCTTACGCAGTCAAACGCACAGCTAAATTGTCGTAGTAAATTAAGAAATAGCAATGTGTGCATCCACAAACTGATGTATTGCCAGGTAGCATTTATTAAGCTAAAAGTTTGTATCCATGGATTTTTTTTTCAGGATGAATGAAGTCTCTTGTTCCTGTGCCATTTTACTATATAAAGTTAAAATTTTAAGTGACTGAAAGTTCATCGAACTCTTTCAACATAAATACTCTTAACTGTTTAAAAGCATGCCACTTGGATGATGATAAATTGATATGCCATGAGATAATCAATGTAATTTAAAAGCTGGCATGAAAATCAATAGGCGTAGACAGCACATCTGCATAGTGGCTACCTCACTGTATATCACCTGTGAAGCACATTAAGAGACAAAATAGTATCCAAAGTTTTCAGTCTCACTTACCTTGCTTTGGTAATTCTTCATACGGTATAGTTTATTGCTTTGAGATTATTATCAGTTTTCCATATAAAACTTGGCACAAGCCTGTTTGAATAATTGCTAATTTAGAGTATGTAACAAAAGTAGATAACAATGAAATTCATGACCGAGAGCATATCCTATAGGAGAACATTTTTGTCACTCAGTTTTATATAACCTTTCAGCCTGAAAAGGAGTTTAAAGGTCATTTTTGGGGGAGGGAACAAATACCTATGATGCAATGAGCTGACTTCTCCCCTCTGCCCCACCTTCTCTTTCTGCTTCTAACCTGCCTCCTTTCCCTGCCCAACTAACAGTGACAAGAGCAGCAACTGGGAAGAAAGCTTTCCTCTGGGACTTCAGCATCTACTTAGAAATGTGTCAGTTTGGGCTGTAGTATTCTAGGGAGAATACGCAGTCACCTGTACAAACCAAGCTATTTGTTAAAGCCTAAGTGGTGTCAAAAGAGGAGGTCTCCCCCAAGACTTACAAAAGTCCTCTAGTACCACTGATCTCAAAATCTAAGATTCTTCAAGAATGTTGAAGTTCGGTTATTAGTTTTCAGGCTCCAAGGTAAACCTTGTAAAATTGCTGGGATCCAAATTAAGCCACTGATAAAAAGTAAAACCAGCCTTCAGAAGAACAGCCAGGCTCTCAAATAAACTCTTTTTTTGAGGGGGTGGGGCTGCAACCTAATTTTAAGTTCCCTTCAAAGCAAACCAAGTGCAGCTGAGGAAGTGAGAGAGAGACACAGGAAAGAAGGAAGAGTTCTTGGAGTGCAGAGATGATTTTGTCTTGCTAGGCCAGAGAAACAGTCAATCAAACATTTATTGAGTGGTTACTCTCTGCAGGGCACTGTTCTAACTGCTTGGGAGAGTAAAGTATAACAGTAAACAGACACATTGCATACCCGCAACAAGCTCGCGGTCTAGTGAGGGAGACAGACATTAATATAAATAAATTGCAGATACGTACTTAAATGCTGTGAGGTTGGGAGCAGGGGAGAACAAAGGGAGCAAGTCAGGATGACCCAGAAGGGAGTGGGAGAAGAAGAAAGTGGGTGTTTAGTCAGAGAAGGCCTTGTGAAGGAGATGTACCTTCAATAAGGCTTACATCTTCCCACTTTTCTGTTTTCAAGCTGTATTTTATTTATGGACCCGTAATGTTTCTTATTCAGTTTTCTTTTGCAGTTGTACATTCTAGAGCACTTTGTACGTCTCCTGATTATTTTGAATTAGGATTAGAGTAGTGCTCAGTGTTAAACTCAGTTTTCTTAAAACAAGGGGATCCTGTTCCAGACGGACACTACATAACAAACAACTCAGAAACAGTGCTGACATCGTGACTGGTGCTGTGTATATGGGCTCAGCTGTTATTTCCATCATTGCACCCTGTTCTCTTCAGCCAATCTCTTCACATTCCATAATTCCCCAACAACATTCTACGGAAAATGCTTAATCATCATCAATCGTATTTATTGAGCGCTTACTATGTGCAGAGCACTGTACTAAGCGCTTGGGAAGTACAAATTGGCAACATATACAGTCCCTACCCAACAGTGGGCTCACAGTCTAATGAAAACACATGCTATGGAAGAACTGTCTATAGTTTGTAAGGAGTAGAGAAATAGCAACGTATTTGTTAAAGAGGAAAAATGGTTGGAAACTGTCAACTTTTCATTTCCAATATCTTCCATTTGTCTACCATTGATTTTCCTGTTCCATTTCTAATTGAAGCTTGACAGGGTTTCTCCTTATTTGCACACAAGCTCAGATAACTGGCCCAAAAATCTTTAACCATAGACTCCAACCAGTTCAGTGATTAAGTACATATGCATAGTTTACTGGAATTGCAAGTCTTAGCTTATTAGTACTACTGCAATTTCATTGATTTTTCTTGTATCGATTTTGTACTGATTTTCTTGTATCTATCCCAGCGCTTAGTACAGAGCCTGGCAAATAGTAAGCAGTTAACAAATACCATAATTATTATTTCTGTGGAGGATGGTGGATTTGACACAAGTGGTGAAGTCATCTGTCAAAGTAGGTGGCGAGGAAGGGAAGGGAGCTCCCAGCCTATTCATTTTTGTGACCCTTAGTTAGTGTCTAGGCACGTGGAGTTCATTCATTAATCAATCAATCAATCGTATTTATTGAGTGCTTACTGTGTGCAGAGCACTGTACTAAGCGCTTGGGAAGTACAAGTTGGCAACATATAGAGACAGTCCCTACCCAACAGTGGGCTCACAGTCTAGAAGACTGTGAGTCATCTTGGAACAGTTCATGATGGAAAAGGAAGAGTGTTTGATTTTTTTTTTTTAATGTGGAAACTCACTGGGTATTTTTGCATAATCTTTTGTTAATGATTAATTATAAGTCCTCTAAATATGATTGCTTAAAATGTACTAGTCTAGTGGCATAACACAAGTCCCAGACCTCCTTCAGCCCCCACCACGTTTGGGTTTCCCTCTAGACGGTCAGCTCCTTGTGGGCAGGGAATGGATCTACCATCTCTGTTTGTATTGAACTCTCCCCTTCATTTACTGTAGTGCTCTGCACACAGTAAATGTTCGGTAAATACCGCTGAGTGATGAATTGAGCTGCTGGAGATCTCTAGACTTCGCCTAGAGGTATCGGAGGAGGGAGGGTGGGTGTCTGCGCCAGCTTCCCTGAACATGAAAGCATCTGGTTTCTTTAGAATTCTGGTTTTGAGCAGAAAAACAGACGGTCCTACTCTAAAAACACAGTCCTGGAGTATGATCGTGATCTCCAGCCTTGGGTAGCACTTCACAGTATATCAGGTCCCTCTTTTCTGTCTTCTTACCTGACCAGGTCCATCCAGAGAATAGGGTGTTTGGTTTTTAACTTCTGAGTACTCCCATATCGTTGCTCCCATTTGGAGTCCTCATTAGTAGTTAGAGGTAAAAAGCCAGAAAGAAGTTGGAAAAGCAGTTCAGTACGATCTTTAAGTGATCAGACTCTGTAATGCTTATGGGGGAAAACCCACTGTCCTTTCAAAAATGTAACCTGAAATGATATTTTTTTTGAAGTGAAAAAGTAGTATCGATGGTATGTTGGGTGGAGGTTCCTTCCAAAAAGATGACTTTAAAATAAAATAATTTGGCCATTTAAATGAGGTTCAAGAGGTAAAATTTGATAAAAAAAAGACGCACAGTTTATCAGTTATGTAAAAAAGTGACAGTTTGCTTATTATGATACATTCTATGTCCATTGTTTACCTTGCACCTGTCCTTTAATTTCATATCCAGGTTTAGTAGCGGTAGTTATGTCTTGAGATCACACGGTTTTATTCCCCTGGGAAAAATAGCGTGACGGTAAATTCTGAAAATCTTATAGAGGCTGAGCATTCCTAAATAAATTATTTCTGAGCTTAAATCCCCAAGTAAATCGGGCAGTCTGATAACCTCTTATGTTCATCCTATAAATTGTGTATCTTTGTGCTTCAGTGTCTTTGAATAGGCTTCTAAATTTTTCTTTCTTGTTTTTAATCCACTTCCTCTTGACGGGATGCCACCAGTATAGAGAAAATTAAAAGTTTGCTTTTTAAGGAGTGGAAGAAGTATTAGCCTGGTTTCTTCTTCCATTTCTTCAGTTTTAAGCACTCCACTCTTTTCCTCTCTATTATAAACACAAAGTAGATGTTTAAATCTTCCCGTTTTACTTTGTTTTAAAATGGTGCAAATCCGAATCTGCTGTTGGCAAATTCAGATTCCTGAAACAGATAAGTTGTGCATTTGCTCTGTTTTCATCCATGTATACATTTTAAAATCTCAAGTGGGTAATAATATGGTTAATCCTGTTACTATAATTATTACTGCAAGTATTTGAGTGCCCATGAGGCCCAGAACACAATTCCACACCCTGGGGAAGTGTAGTAGATAGTGCACCTCAACATAGTTCCTGCCCTCAGGAGCTTACGGTGACACATAGGAAACTGTAACTTTTATCAACAATAAAATTTAAGCAAGCCAGAGAAAAGCAGCACCCAGCGAATGGATAAGGATGCTAAAGGTGGCTCTTCTGAATCCTTTGAAATTCTAAAAAAAGTTTCCTAATGATCTGTTTCAAGTTTCTTATGTTTTAGAAGGATTCCCCTGGCCATCAATCAGTCAGTGGTATTTATTGAGCACTTACTGTATGCAGAGCACTGCCCTGAGCACGTGGGCGAGTACAATATGGTAGAATTGGTAGATGCAGTCCCTTCCCTCCTCTTTCTACTCCCGTTCTTGGCTTATGGTGAACTTCCTGGGTTTCCCAACTCCACACCAGGGGACTTAATATAGTAGTAATGGTAGTCATATTTATTAAGTGTTTATTTTCTCTAAAACTCTTTGCGCTAAGCACTGGGGTCATTGCAAGCTAAACAGATTAGACCAAATCTGCTATCTAGACAAGCAGTGTGGCTCAATGGAAGGAGCACAGGCTTGGGAGTCAGAGGTCGTGGGTTCTAATCCCGGTGCTGCCACTGGTCAGTTCTGTGACTTTGGGCAAGTCACTTAACTTCTCTGTGCCTCAGTCCCTCCCCTCATCTGTAAAATGGGGATTAAGAGTGTGAGCCCCATGTGGAACAACGTGGTTACCTTGTATCCCCCTAAGCACTTAGAACAGTGCTTGGCACATAGTAAGCCCTTAACAAATACCACAGTTATTATATCCAGGATGTGCACTGTACCACCCTACATCGTGATGCCTGTGCTAGCATATTCAGTCAATCAGTGGTATTTATTGAGCACTTACTATGCGCAGAGCACCGTACGAGCACTTGGGAGAACATGATACAACAGAGTTAGCAGACACGTTCCCTCCCCAAAACAATCTTAGAGTTTAGCAGGGAGGACAAGCATTAATATAAATGAGCCACATGAATCAATAGTATTTATTGGGTGCCTACCATGCCTGACCCAAGCACTTAGGAGAATGCAATTGAGTTAAGTAGACAAGATTCCTGTCCTCAGGAAGTTTACAATCTAGTGGGGTAGACAGGTACCAAAATAATTTACAGGTAGGAGGAAGAAAGAAAGAGGGGCATGCTTCTGAAGTAGTGCTTAATAGGGTCTGTAAGATTAGGTATAAAAGGGCTACAAGAAGTGGTGAGTCCATAGGTTCAGTGGTGGTTCAGAGTACACAAGTGGCAGTTGAGTGGGATAAAATAAATTCATTTGGAAGGCCTCCAAATGAAGGAGTTGTGACTTTAGAAGGGTTTTGAAGTTGGGGAGAGCTGTGATCTGTTGGATTTGAAGGGGGAATGAGTTCCATGCAGGGGGAAGGGCATGAGCGAGAGGTTGGCAATGGGAAAGGTGAAAATGAGGCACAGTGGGTAAATTTGCATGAGAAGAATGAAGAATGCAAGCCGGGGATGGGAGAAGAGAATGGGTAAGAGGGAGAGAACTGATGGCCTTAAAGCCAGTGGTCAGGAGTTTCAGCTTGGTGCGATGAGGAATGGATGGCAATTGGAGGTTTTGGAAGAGTGGGGAGATGTGTGCAGAATGATATTGGAAAAGTGATACAGGCAGCCAAGTGAAGTATGGATGGGAGTCAGCAGGTCAGTAAAGAGGCTGGTGGCAGCTTGAGTATGGGGTTTGAAAGAGTGAGCGTCAGGGGTAATGCTAAATTTAAAGGCTTCAGAGACGGGTTAGAATGGTGATATTAACTCTGATAGGAAAGAGGTGGAGAGGGTTTGAGAGGGAAAATGAGTCCAGTTTTGACATACTGAGCTTGAGGTGCTAGCGTGTCATCCGTGTGGCAATGTCACGGACGCAGTAGGAAATGTACGATTGCTGAAGTGAGAAGGTGCATCAGGAAGAGAGATTTGGTCGCCATCTGTGTAGAGTTGGTTAGTGAAGCTATGGGAGCAAATGAGCTCCCTGTAGAGTGAATATAAAGTGAGAGCGAAGGGAACCCAGAAAAGAGCCTTTGGCTGAGCCAACAAAAGAGACTGAGTGAAAGTGGCTGGTGAGATAGGTGGAAAATCAGGGGAGAACTGTGTTGGTGGGAAACCAAGATTAGGCGTCAAATGTCAAACAAGGCTGAGATGCCAAACAGGACTATGCTGGAGTAAGTAATAATAATAATAATAATGATGGCATTTATTAAGTGCTTACTATGTAGAAAGCACTGTTCTAAGCGCTGGGGGATACAAGGTGATTAGGTTGTCCCACGGGGGGGCTCACAGTCTTAATCCCCATTTTACAGATGAGGTAACTGAGGCACAGAGAAGTTAAGTGACTTGCCCAAAGTCACACAGCTGCCAGTTGGTGGAGTCGGGATTTGAACCCATGACCACTGACTCCAAAGCCCGGGCTCTTTTCCACTGAGCCACGCTGCTTCTCAACAGTTTGGCAAGGAGGGGTCATTAGTGACCTTGGAGAGTGGAGTGAACCAGATGGGAACCAGGCTGTGATGAGTCAAGGAGAAGTGGAAACAGTGGGTTTATACAACTCTTTCTTGGGGTTCAGACAGGAATGTGAGCAAATAGGGTGAGATTGGGAGCAGTGGGATTGAGAGAGGGCTCTTTTAGTATGGAGAAGACTTGAGCATGTTTGCAGATGGATTGAAAGAAGTCAGCTAAGCAACTGAAGATGGCTGTTAGGGAAAGAAGTATGGGAGGAAATGGGGTCAGAGGCACAGGTAGGAGGGATAGGTTTCGAAAGCAGTTGGAATTCCCTGAGAGTTGCCTGGGAAGGAGGAGAATGTCTTCAGTTTTGTTTAAATAGTTTGGGAGGTTGTCAGGGGCAAGAGAGGGAAAGGAGGGGTCGTTTATAATTGTACTTTACAGAGGAAAAGGTTAATGCCATGATGAATTTGTCTTTACCATAATTTCAAAGTGGACACACCCTGTTTAGAGGAAAATCTTTGCCTGTAGTTACAGGTGGTCCTTGAATTGATGAACTAATTGGTCCCTGAAGACTGTATCTTACAGGCAAAATATTGTATATTGGAGCCCACTTTCCCATAGAAACAATATTATAAATAAGGGGATGGTTCCTGAATTAAGATTAAATATTGTTTTTACTAAAATTACCTAGAATTGGGTTCCTATGACAATTTGCAGATGATTAACTTAGCCACATTGTTTTTAAAGAGGCTCTTTAAAAGGTTTTACTTCATTGAAAGTAGTGGTGGTCGTAGCATTTTTGAACACCCACTTAATACAAAATAATTGGCATATTCCGTGCCCACAAGGAGCTTACAGTTTAACTGGAGCGACAAAAATAAAAATATTAAAACCGAAGTGGTCAAAATAAATTGAGCAAACAGAGTACGTCAGTCCTAAGGAAGGTGTAAATAAGTACACAAGTCGACAGGGAATGTGTCTACCTACTCTGTTATATTGTACTTTTCCGAGCACTTAGTATAGTGCTTTGCACACAGTAAGCACCCAATAAATATGATTGGTAAGTGCTAGAATTGGCTGAATGAGTGATGTGGCTTAGAGTGGTGGAAAATAAATTGGGGGAAGCTCGTTCAAGGAGCTGGAAATTTAGGAGGGATTTGAATATTGGGAGAGCTGTGATTTGTCTGAGAGGAGTAAGATAGTTCCAAGCAAGGGAAACATCTTGAGTGAGGGGAAGGAAGTGGAAGAGTCAAGAGCTTGATACAGCTAAAAGATTGGCTTGGGAAAAATAAAGAGTTGGAAAATATATGAAGAGAACAGATAGGTAAGGTGGAACCAGTAGGTGTAGAGCCGTGAAGCCAACTGTGAGGAGTTTTTGTTTCACTCGAGCCGGCGGAGGGTTTTGATGAAAGGCGTGGGCCAACTGATACTTCAGGAAGATGATCCGTGCAGCAGTGCCTAGTGTGATTGGAGTGGAGAGGATGGAGACTGGGAGACCAGCAAGGAGGCTAATGCAATAATTTAGCTGTGGCAAGACCCGAGTTTCTACCAGGGTGGAGTCTGTTTGGGAGAAGAGGAAAGGGTGGATCCAGGAGATGTTGTTCAGGATATAGACCATACAGTTTTGGCAGTAAATGGGACATGATAGCAGAAAGTTGTAGGATGATGACTAGGTTGTCCATTTCTGGGCTACAGAGGATGGTGGTGGTGGTGTTGACAGGTGATAAGGTTAGAGGAGGGAGTGGGTTTGGGGGAAAGAGGAGGAGTTTTGTGTTTGACATTTTAAGTTTATGTCATTTATTAGGATTTAAGTGGAAATATGACAGGTCATTTAAGTGGAAATATATTGTGGACAAGAGGAGATGTTGGATTATGGGTCAGATGAGAAGTCAGGGCTAAAGAGGTAAAATTGGGTGTCTTCCCCAAAGAAGGGGTAGCTGAAGTCAGCAGATGAACTCCCTGAGAGAGTGAGTGTAAAGTAAGAGTAAAGAACCCAAAACAATAAGAGGATGAGAAACAGGAGAAGCTAGTGAAATGAAACTGAGAGGGAGCAGTCAAAAAGGTAGAAGGAGCACTAGGATAATTCTGGGACAGTCACTTCCCGGGCCATTACCCGTGCCACCCAACTGGGTTTTACCATCAGTTTTATCCAGCCATCGTAGTTAAAGTTGGCTTTATTTCCTAAACTCATTTTCTGTCCCTCATCTAACAGAATCTTAGTGTCTTCAGTTCTCCTTGCCCTGAGTAGCTGCAGCTCATGCACTAGAACCAGGGATAAAGCTAGACCTCCTTTCCCCTCATCTAACTTGTGCGCTCCGTGGCCTCTCCCTCTTAGGCCTTTTCCTTTTAGCTCATTCCCGTACTCCCTCCTGATCTTCCAGAAGCAAGCTGCCCGGTACTGACCCCTGAGAGAGCCCCTGGAGCCTTGCAGCAGACATTTCAAACACCTCGCCCGCCTGCTGCTCCTGTCAGGTCAGGGCACTGCTTCTATTTTAAGCTGTGGAGCCATGCAGCATCCTTGCCTCTCTAGGTTGGTCTGGGGCTTTGTAGAAAGCTTGTAAAGCCTAATTTTTGTAAAACCATGGCCTCCAACTGGAATGGAAAAGAAGTCTCTTGGGTCCCCAGGCTTTAAACAGAAGCCCTGCCTGCTCAAAGCAGAGTAGACCAAACGATCAGCTTCGAAGTGGCCACTTTCCCTGAATTACCAAAGGGAAGCAGAGCCCCCAAACTTTCCCTTGGGGGTCGGGGGTAGGGAACTTCACCTTCCACCTTGATGCCTCAATCAGGAGGTGGAAGCCCAGCCACCGAAGCAAATAGGGGAATCATGACTGCCACGAGCCACGAGGGACAAACACCCTTGCCGTTGTCTGTCCAACCACATTCTTCCTTCTTCTCCTACCCACCGCCGTTTTGCCAGATGTTCTGCCATCCAGATCTATATGGCCTGGCAGTAGCACCACAGCAGTGACAAGAGCAGACATGAATGTGTGCATGTATGTATGTACTTATCTACCTGAATATATGGAAGGGTGCATGCGCCTGAATGCCCGTACTTCCTGAGTGACCCAGTGTTGGTTTTTGTCAGTACTACAGTTCTCCTCCTCCATCTCAGACATTTGAGTGCCTGCTGAAAATGCCATCGTCAACCTGAACCGAGCAATGACTAAATTAACACCAGGCTTTTTGGGTAATATTCTTGGGGAGTAGCTAATCAATCATTGCGGTGTCAGCCTTCATCGCCTCGTCCATATATTTTAGTCTTTAAAGATTTAGCTGGGTTTTTCCAAAGCATTGACATCTAATACACATTTGTTTCTTATCTCTCGATCTTTTTAACTGCTCCTTTTTAGTTTCTTTTGCAGGTTTTTCCTCTGCCTCCCAGCATCTTCTCTACTTAAGGCTGGCAGTCATGGCATTATCCTTGACTCCTCTTTCATTCCCAATATTCAGTCTGTCAACAGAGCTCCATTCAAACAGTCACAACACTGGTCCAGGCACCTGTCATATCTCGGCTTGACTACTGCCATCGCTTCCTCCTCCTCATCCTCACTGGTCTCCCTGCCTTCAATCTCTCCCCTCTCTAGTCCACACTGTACAGTGCTGTCCAGATCATTTTTCTAAAATGTCATTCTGCACAAATGTTCCAGTTCCTCAAAAACCTCTAAAGGTTACCAGGTCCTCTCTATATCAAGCACAGACTTTTGGCCACTGACTTTAAGGCACTCAGTCAGCTCTTAGTATTAATAATAGCAATAGTACTAATAATAACAGTAATTTTACTATTTAAGGGCTTACTGTGTGCCAGACACTGTCCTAAACACGGGGTAGATACAAGTCAGTCTGGTCAGACAGATTAATTTCTGATCTCCCCAGATTTTGTACCTCACCAACTGCACTTCAGCGCTGTGCACCACTAATACAGTTGTGGATTCATATATCCTATGGAACGTATCTCACGTGCTCCATGACTTAGGCACTAACTTCTCATACCTACCTCCTTTTCCTCCTCCTTCCTATTTTTGAATTATTTTTGTATTTTGTATCTAAACTCCTCAAGGGCAGGGATCTTGTCTGCTAACAATCATCTCACAGCAGTTAGTTCAGAGCTTTGCACACAGAGGGCTCAAATACTATTGATTGATGTGCCCTCACCCAGCTAATATTTCTTTTCTTCTTCGTTAAGCCACAATTACTCCTGCATCTTGCCAACATTGTCTCCCCATTTTCTCCCTTGATTATGTTTGCATCAGTCTGATTTAGGATGTAAGCTCCTCAGGCTAGGGATGGTCTTTTTTTATGTTTGTAAAGTCCCGTCTAAAGTGCCCCATAAATTAGCAGTTGTAAAGTACTAAGGTAATGCTAATTGTTATTATTGAGTAGCAGAGATGCTTTCCTGTACAAAAAATGAAGTGTTGTTGGCATACTCACCTCATTGTGTATACATGTTTGAAAAAACTTGCTTTTCCTCATTCATGTACAAATCATTGGGAAATTTAGTCCGGTAACTGGAGATTTGGTATGGTTTTTTGCTATTTAATTTCAGCAATTGATTAGGGGACATTGGCCCTACTTTTACAAGTGGTAAAGGGCGCTCCAGTTAGTTATTTAAACATTTTAGAGCTCTTTAAGCAGAGGTTAAAAAAAAGGGGTTTAGAGATGTCCATTAAATGTGCTCTTGATTTACCTGGCTTACCCAGGATTCTCATCGTCACATCAGTGGCATTTATAGCTTTGAAGTCTTCAGTTCCTTGGGATTTTAGTTGTAAATTAAAAGCAAAAATCATTTATAATTGTGTTTTGTGTGGGTGCGTAATTGCCAGAGTAGATCAACCTTTTCTAATGTTACCAATGGAAAGGATTTTAAGATGGGATAGATCCATTTCTTATGAAATATATAGCAGAGGCACTTAGGGTACTATTGATTGCTTCCAAAATGCTTTGGGTGTGTGCTTTGCCTTGTTGATCTTCTGGAGTGCGGGGAGATCCTTGCATGCCCTTCCCTCCCTGGCACTTTGGGACCTATATTTATATCACTATCAGCAACATATAAATGGGTTAGCATGGGTGGTGGCAGAAAGACCAGAAGCAAAAGCTGGGTATAGCTGTTTTCAACATTGGAAGTCTTCTCTCACAGGTATTGACTCCCCCTTCTGCCCCCCAATCTCCTCCACCAAGGCTGGTGAGACCTTGGAAAAAATAGCCTCTGTACAGGAAACAGCCCCGATACCTCTACCTGGTAGTCACAGAAATAATAATAATAATAATAATAATAATAATAATAATAATAATAATAATAATAATGGTGGTATTTAAGTGCTTACTTTGTGCTACACACTGTTCTAAGCACTGGGGTAGATACAAGGTAATCAGGTTGCCCCACATGGGGCTCACAGTCTTAATCCTCATTTTACAGATGAGGTACCTGAGGCACAGAGAAGTTAAGCGGCTTGCCCAAAGTAACTCAGCAGACAAGTGGTGGAGTCGGGATTACCACCCAGGTCCTCTGTCCCTCAGGCCTGGGCTCTTGCCACTAGGCCATGCTGCCTCGCAAAAATTGGGTTGGACACAGTCCCTGTCCCACATGGGGCTCACAGTCTCAAGCCCCATTTTACAGATGAGGTAACTGAGGCACAGAGAAATGAAGTGACTTACCCAAGGTCACCCAGCAGACAAGTGGCAGAGCAGGGATTAGAACCGATGACCTTCTGACTCCGCTAAGACCTCATGGAAGCATTTGATACCATTAGTAGATTTGCGCTCTGGGTTGTTGCTTAGCAAATGTGGCTGTCCTGACAAGTTCAGGGAAGCAGTGTGGCTTAGGGGAAAGAGCATGATGGGCTTGGGAGTCAGAGGTCGTGGGTTTGAATCTCAGCCCCACCTCTTGTCAGCTGGGTGACTTTGGGCAAGTCACTTAACTTCTCTGTGCCTCAGTTACCTCATCTGTAAAATGGGGATTGACCGTGAGCCCCACGTGGGACAACCTGATAACCTCGTATCTACCCTAACACTCAGAACAGTGCTTGGTATATAGTAAGCACTTAACAAATACCATCAAAAATAAAGTTTGAAAACCTTCTGAGGCTACTTCGGCATGGCATGACTGGCCGGATTATTACTGAGGGCGCCTTGCCCATCTGTTCCCATTTATTACTCTATTTATTTATTTATTACTCTATTTATTTATTACTCTATTTATTTATTACTCTATTTATTTTACTTGTACATATCTATTCTATTTATTTTATTTTGTTAGTATGTTTGGTTTTGTTCTCTGTCTCCCCCTTTTAGACTGTGAGCCCACTGTTGGGCAGGGACTGTCTCTGTATGTTGCCGATTTGTACTTCCCAAGCGCTTAGTACAGTGCTCTGCACACAGTAAGCGCTCAATAAATACGATTGATGATGATGATGATGATTGCCAGTGGAGCAAGGCAGGGAGGCGCAGAAGACCCAGTCCTGTTTGACCGATTCTATGTAGCCAAGTAGAAAGAAGCATTAAGAGATCTGAATGTAAACTCCTTCTCTAGACTGTAAACTTGTGGGCAGGGATCAGGTGCACCCACTCTCTTGCATTGTCCTTTTCTAAGTGCTTAGTCCAGTGTGCTTTGCACACAGTAAGTGCTCAGTAAATACCTTGGATTGATTAATAGGTGTAAGGAAATGCCTCCACAAAAGGACGCTCTTTGGGCTAAATCCAAAGCCCTAGAGACTGACATTCAGGAATTGCCATATACAGGTGATTGCTCCATAAAGGCACATGTCTAAGAAGATATGCAAATGATTGGGTAAATGTAGTGTCCAAATCGGCCAGGTGTTACAGGCTGACCATAAATCTGAAGAAAACCAAAACGATGTGTCTTTCTGCTCCAGGGAAGTCGAACACCAAATCGCAAATTTATATTGGCCACATACAGCCAAATGCCGTCCTAGAATTCTGTTCCTACTGAGAGAAAATTGCTTGCACACTGAGCCAGCATTACCTTATACCTGGTCACGCCGATGTCCTCCTGTCAGTTTTCCCCTACTTACTAGCTCTGAGACCTTCCTAGAATTTACAATAATAATAAAAATAATATAATTTATTAAAAATATAATTAAAATTAATTATTAAAAATAATTTATTTACAATTAAAAATAATTGTGGTATTTGTTAAGCACTATGTGCCGAACACTGGGGTAGAATCCAAATGATCAGGTTGAACACAGTCCCTATCCCACGCAGGACTCACAGTCTCAGTTGGAGAGAGAACAAGTGCCTAGGGAAGCAGGGTAGCCTGATGGATAGAGCATAGGCCTGGAAGCCAGAAGCACCTGGGTTCTAATCCTGGTCCCACCATTTGCCTGCTGTATAACCTTGGGTAGAACACCTATATTCTTTGTGCCTCAGTTACCTCATCTTTAAAATGGGGATTAAGATTGAGCCCCATGTGGGACAGGGATTCAACCTGATATCAGTGCTTGGCATATAGTAAGTGCTTAAGAAATATCATAAAAAAATTATCCTGCTCATCATTCTTTCTACGACTGGTATTTATTGAGCACCTACTAGGTGCAAAGCAGTCTACTAAATGCTTGAAAGAATACAACAGAACAACAGAAGAAAGGCACATTCTCTACCCATAAGTAGTTTACAGTCCAAGGAGAGTGATGGACAGAAATAATTTACAAGTACAGTGCAGAGTTGGAAGAAATCATTTTGCGCATACATGCTGTATCCATCATAGTTAATACTACAATGCACGTTTTCCTTAATGTGGAACTGCAACAATGCGACCCCTGACTTATAAGGAGAACTAGGAGAAGCAGTGTGGAGAAAGCCTTGGCCTTGGAGTCAGAGGACTTGAGTTCTAATCCCAGCTCTGCCAGTTGCTCGCTGTGTGACCTTGGACAAGTCACTTCACTTCTCTGTGCCTCAGTTTCCCCATCTGGGAAGTGGGGATTCAATCCCTGTTCTCCCTCTTACTTAGACTGTGAGCCCCATTTGGGACAAGGACTGACCAACCTAATCGACTTGTATCTGCCCCAGTGTTTAGAACAGTGTTTGACACATAGCGCTTAATAAATACCATATAAATATATATATAAATAAAAACTGTATATACTCCAATTACTGTTCCCCTAGCTTTCATATACAGGTGAATCTGAATTGGGCAGTGTAGCAGTGAGATGCCACATAAATGAAAACATTAATAAATGACATTTTTAAATGGTGTTTATGGAATGCTTACTGTGTGCAGATCACTGTACTGAGCACTTAAAAGAGAATATGCAGCAGATTTAGTAGACATGTCCCCTACCCACAAGTAGCTAGCAGTCTTGAGGGAGAGACGGACGTTAATATAAATAAATCGTGGATATGTACGAAATGCTGTAGGGCTGAGGGCAGGGTGAAAATCAAGGGCTTAAAGGTACAGATCCAAATACGTAGGTGACATAGAAGGGAGAGGGAGTAGGGGTAGAGTAGAGAAGGCCTCTTGGAGGAGATGATTTCAGTAAAGCTTTGAAGGTGGGGAGAAGGGGAGGGAGTTCCAGGTCAGAGAGGACGTGAGCAAAGGATCAGCAGCGAGTTAGACGAGATCACGGTACAGTGAGCAAGTTATCCTAAGAAGCCATCCAAAAATCAGGAATGGGCACCTAAAAACAATATTTATAGGTGTGCAAATGTTTGTGAAAATGTTGGCTTGGTCTGATAGAATCGAATGACTGTTGTACTCTGGCCAGTGTATGGAAATTGGAAAATGTTGAGACGGGGAACTACCTTCTTTCATTCTTTCTTGTGCTGAGGCTACATCCCCTAATTTTTGTTGGAGTGATTGGGTATCTTAGGGAGTAATCCAGTACAGCTTCCCGATTGTCTTTCAACTTATTCAGTGGGTCCTCAGTGACCTGAAAACAGCTGACCCTATGGGATAAACAGTTTATCAATCAAACAATGGTATTCATTCATTCAATCATATTTATTGAGCGCTTACTGTGTGCAGAGCACTGTACTAAGTGCTTGGAAAGTACAATTCAGCAACAGAGACAATCCCTACCCAACAATGGGCTCACAGCCTAGAAGGGGGGAGACAGACAACAAAACTAAACAAAACAGGTGCAAGTATATGTATCAGGATGAAATCACTGAATAAACAGCTGAATGTACTGTTGAATATACCCAAGTTATTGAGCACTTAGTATGTGCAGAGCACTCTGCTAAGCACTTGGGAGAGTTCAATACGAAAGAACGAGCAGATACGTTCCCTGCCCATAATGAGCTAAAAGTCTAGAGGGTGAGACCACAGAATGGCTTGCTTTCCAGATTAACAGGCTTTTAAGCGCTTTGTACAGAGTAAGTGCTCAATAAATACGATTGAAATACGATTGAATGAATCAGGCCCAAAGACACACCAGAATTGTCTTAAATGCTGTAGCATTAGATGGCTGCTATGTTTATCAGAAATTTCCAATAGTTTGCAAATGTCCAGTTTCCAATTGAGCAATTATTAAATCGAGTCCACAGTAGAATTTGGTGGGCTCAGCAAAAGTGTATGTGAGCACCCAAGATGTGAAAAATTTTCGCCATTTAGTGACTCTGGGAACGACTTTCTTTTGTCAGTTGGGACAGACCAAATTTTAAAGTTGTGGGTGCTTTTAGCAGTGTGACTACATGTTAGATGTCTCCCCTCCCCAGTGGAAATACAGGTTGTATCTTTTTCATTTAAATGTTTACCAACTGACCTTGGACACATTTCAGTAATGCTCTCTTGAACACGTACTTATGAAACCAGCCCGGTCCATTTTTTTCCAAAGTCAGATTGCTTCTTAAAGTAGGTGTGGACGTTCCAGGTTTTTAGGATGGAGGTGACAAATAATCAGGCAGGGAACAGCATTCAAAGCCACCCCCGTCATAGCAGTGACCTCACGTACGTCAGCCTGTAGTGGTCTTATTAAGAGCTGTTATTTATTGTACACAGGAGCATCCTTTTACCTATTCAAGAAAACCTTGTTTTATTTATGGCCTGATTGAAAAGCTATTAATTATGCTGTTCATTTGGAAAGAGCTGTTACAATATGCTGTGTAAAAGTATGACTAATAATTTAATTTATTTTTTGTTTTAGGAACTTTATATTGCTGTAGGAATCTCTGGTGCCATCCAACATTTAGCTGGAATGAAGGACAGCAAGGTAACTGTTTGCCCTGCCCATAAATACCAGAAGCAACAGCTGATTTCTTCAGATTTTTAGATTAAATTGATAAAATGCTTTTCAGCTGTTCATGAGGGTCAAAATAGTAATTTTTAAAGCTTGGTAGTTGAACCAGTCATAGAAAGAAACATAATCAGAACCTAAGAGACATTGAGTCCGTGTTAAAAAAAAAATTGGGGTGAACGCATGGAGAGTTTAAAAATTAGAAAAAAAAATTGGCGGTTGAGGTTGAACTACCGCCATTCACTCAGTGGTATTGAGCGCTTACTGTGTGCAGAGTATTGTAGTAAGCGCTTGAGAAAGTACAATACGACAATGAACAGTCACATTCCCTGCCCACAATGAGCTTAGAACATCCTGGTATTTGACAGGAGACTTGTGCAGTGGCCGACACTATTTGGGAATGAGGAAGGAGCCAGAGGCATGGCCCCATCCTATCCCGTTCCCATCTCTCAATGTTGTTATCCAGGATAAGAAACTTGGTGTCACTGAGAGGAGAAGCAGCATGGTCTAAGAGAAGCAGCATAGTTTAGTGGAAAGAGCCCAGGCCTTTGAGTCTGTTAGTAGGGACTGTCTCTATATGTTGCCAACTTGTACTTCCCAAGCGCTTAGTACAGTGCTCTGCACACAGTAAGCGCTCAATAAATGCGATTGATTGATTGAGTCAGAGGATGTAGATTGTAATCCTGGCTCTGCCACACGTCTGCTGTGTGACCTTGGGCAAATCACTCCGTTTTTCTGTGCCTCTGCTACCTCATCTGTAAAATGGAGATTAAGACTGTGAGGCCCGTATGGGACAGGGATTGTGTCCGACCTGATTACCTTGTATCTACCCCAGCGCTTAGAACAGTGCTTGGCACGTAGTGCTTAACAAATACCATTACTATCATCATCATCACTGGAATTTGCCCACCTGATTGGGTGAGATCACCCATCCCTGTTGGTAGTATATTCCTGCTACTCCAGTACTGTTCTCCTCCCACCTGCTGAAGCTCACCGCCTCAGATTCAGCATCCCTAACACAACTGGGGGTGGTGGTGTTGGTGTTAAAAAAAAAAAAAAATGCAGACTGAAAAAGTTCATGGATCTCTCCTCAAGGCTTCTCTACTTTTATATCTCTGACTTATAAAATGACATTCTGAAAATAGATTTTAAATACTGAAATATCTGCATCTGATGGTTGCAAAGGGATGTGTAAAATACTATGATTGACTTATTATTTAAATCAAACCTGGAAATTCTCTACAGTGATTCCACAAACGTTTAATTCCGAATGTGACTAGTTCATTTATGCTGAACAGTGTTAATTTGCATTTCGAACCACCTATTCCATGAAACCATGGTTGTTTCTGTCACTTTTGCATTTATCCATTGGAACGGAAGCGTGATATGAAATGATAATAAAACCTTAAAAGGTTTAACTCCTTACTTGCAGAAATAGATCCAGGGTGCCCTTCAATCCTGTAAATGGTATTGTCCGACGTTCACCTGTAATCAGATTTCAGAGTAGATTGGAAGGTTTCTGCCAGGAGTTCAGAAGCAGATAGGGGTAAGACTTCTTAAATTCCATTTTTTGGCAGTCCGAGTTGAGACCTGACTAGCCCCAATCCTGTTGCCAAAATCCAGCCACAGGTTGCCGTCCTCACTTTGCGAGGGTCTTTCCGCCTCATGGTCATTTCCTCTTTGCGTGCAGATTTAGCCCAGCCAGGGGCTCTGCTCTCTTGGACCTAACAGTGGCCCCTTTGAGGCAGAGTAGAACAGACCACACACTTGCAGAGCTCTGCCAATCCTTCTCAGTGCCAAGCCGAGCATCAGGACACTCAACAAAACCATGCACGTGTCTGCTGTTAGCAGCCTCGGAGCTGGAGGAAGCCAGGGAGGATTTGGCTCAGACTTCAAGTGGCTTGGCAGCGTCACACGCAGGCGAGATCTATCACTCACTACATCAGTAGGTCTCAGGAGGACTTAGCTCTTCTCAGATGACACAGCCAAGCCACACACCTGTCTAATCCAATCGACCAGGGTTCTAGGGGAAGGCACTCTCGTTTTCCGCATTTGTATAGCATTTTTATGTTTCCAAGACTTCTTTACCATCAGTTATCTCGTTTTAGCCTCAGACTGTCTCTGTGAGGTAGGCATTATCTCCATGAGGAAATTGAGGCACAGATGGGATAAGTGACTTGCCTGGAGCCACTCAGGTGGCCAAGCTGGGATTAGAACCCAAGTTTCTTGACTCCCAGCCTGATGCATTTTCCCTAGACCTTGAGTTTGGGCAGTTGAATTTTGGCACCCTTAGCCCTATCAGTTATTACTGCTTGAGATGTAGGGGCCGTGCACGTTCCCCTGACCCATAGCCAGATCTCTGTCTCTGAACCACCTGGGGGGGTGGTTCAAAGCAGAATTTTAGAATCCAGAATCCTTACCATGAAAGATCAGTTTAACCTGCTACAGCCTTGAGAGAAAGATGCCATTATGGTTTCAGGTTCCCACACAGAACCAAAACACACTGACTCATTGTGTCAAAACTCCCATTTCCTCCTTTCTTTTCCTAATCTCTCAATTTTAGCCCATGTCCAGGATGCTTCCACAGCACCCGTGGCCATCAGTCCAGTTCGTCTCCATTTGTGGGCATGACCTTTTTTCAAGATTTTCACTTCAAATTAATTTTCTCATTCAGTCGAGTGACTTATTTTTCAATTAATCGTATTTATTGAGCACTTACTGCGCGCTGAGCACTCTGATTTTTTTTTAAATCAAGTATGCGATGGTAGAGGGATGGAGTGCTTTTTTGTAAGCAGCAGTTTGTGATTTAAGATTATTAATTTGACTAGACTTTAAGCTCATTTTGGGTAGGGAACGAATCTACTAACTGTTATATTGTACTCTCCCAAGCGCTTAGAACAGTGCTCTGCACACAATAAGTGCACGGTAGAAAGGATAAATACCATTGAATGAATGATTGACTCTCACATATTTAGTATGTTTCTCCAAAATGTGTTCGTTTTGGGGAGGAGGAGAATGAAAACCTCACATCCTCTTTTGAAATTCCTTTGAAGCACCTGGTATCTTAAAGTGCTTCATTTTATTGGAAAGTAGCCTTTGTTTTTTTGTAATAGAATTATATTAATTTGACTTCATGCCCACTAAACCATAAAGCTACAAACTAAAAATGAGTTTGCAAACTTCTACTTGAAACAGTGACCTAGTTTTGGGGCCAAGACACATGGGTACCTACTTAGTGGTGACTTGCAGAAAAAGACCAGATTTTTACAAATATAAAAAAAAAAATAGTAACCATGGCAAAGGGTCTCAAGTGAATACTTTTCTTCTGCTGTGAATTATCTGGCGTTGTGAATGCACTCATTTAAAGAATATGTTTTCAAAAGAAGTCCATAAAGCCTTTTCAGGGCATAATGCATAATTTATTTGTGCTTTTACAATTAAAAAATTAGTTTTGTGGAAGATATGCTTTGTGTTGTATTTATCAATTCAGTTAATTTTGCTCCCAAGGTGTTGGATTTTTTTGTTTTGTTTTAAAACTCAGTTACGAAATCCACATTTTATGTTGTAAAATAAATCATTTTTCTGGATGTTGAAATTTGTGTGGACTACTCTTGCTGCAGATATGGAAAATGGTGGCAGTTATGCTACAACTAGTCCATGGAAGAAGTAGGATCCGTTATGGTTTTTACTTGCCTTGATTTTATCCAGTAAAGGCTCAATATGAGAAATGGAGAATGAAAATATTTATGAATTAAAATTTATGATAGAGGCTATTGTTCTACCGCATTATCCTCTTCGTAGTTTAAATTTTTCTTTTTAAAGAGTGCAGTCTAATATGGAAATTGAAATAGCTTTCCACATTTATCATTGCATTAGACTAACAAAGAGCTTTTAATAATAATAGTTATTATTACTTACTGTATGTTAAACACTGTTTTAAGTGCTGGGGTAGAAACAAGCTTATCAGGTTGGATACAAGTGTCTGTCCCACATTGGGCTCACAGTCTATGTAGGAGGGAAGACTAGTATGAAATCCCCATTTTCCATATGAAGAAACTGAGGCCCAGAGAAGTTGAATGACTTGCCCATGGTCACACAGCAGGCAAGTGGCAGAGCTGGGTTCAGAATTCAGAACCTCTGATTCTGAGGCCCTTGATCTTTCCTTTAGGCCACACTGCTTCCATTTAATGTATTAAAACTGTCATCCCAGCATTGAGCCTAGGTGTGAAAATAAGCAATTACGATAGGCAAAAAAATTATAGACCAAGTTGATTAAAAATTTCAAAACATATTAAGTTTAGTAAAAAGAAACCAAAACTCTACAAAAATGATGAAAAGAAAATTAGATTTTTAAATCTAATCAAATGGTCTAGTGGAAAGAGCACAGCCTTGAGGACAAGAGGACTTTGGTTCAATCCTTGCTTCGCCACTTACCTGCTCTGTTACCTGGGGGCAAGTCTTGTGTCTTCTCTGTGCCTCTGTTTTCCATCTGTAAAATAAGTATTCAATACCTTTTCTCCTTCATACTTAGACTGTGAGCCTTATGTGGGACAGGAACTGTGGATCACCTGATTATCCTGTATCTGCCCCAGCACTTAGTGCAGGCTTTGTCACATATAGTAAGCACTTTGCGAATGCCACTGTTATTTAAACTGAGAATTTTTTTTCCACTACATTGCTAGCATTTCAATGAATTGTCTTTTGAAACCAGTTATTTTTTGTGAAAAGTGAACCTTTTTCAGCACGTAAGTCCAGTGGGGAGCACGGAATAGGAAGATGCAGTTGGCCTCTCAGGCAGATTTACAAGCCATTTTGTCTGAGAATGGCTTCCCTCCCTGGTTGTTGTTAAGTTATTTTTAGCACGTGAATAGTTGTGGTGGAGATAAGGTCCAGGAAGGAGGGTGATGCCCTTCTTGGGGTGGGCCTCCTTGAGGCAACCCCAGAGTCCAGGCTTCATCCTGCTTTAGTTTGCTTATAGATTAAAACCCTCGAAGAGCCGACATCTGTGTTTTTCAGGGACTGTTTTTGCTCTACATCAGTCTGGACCTTGCTTTACCTAAAATAGAAGGATAGAACTGCTAGGTTGCTTAAAGAAGTAGAAAAGATCGGCCGTATTTATATGATATTTTTTTCTTTTTCAACCCTCTAGTGCATATTAGTGATTCATTTTCCCATTTACTTTGCAGACCATTGTTGCCATTAATAAGGATCCAGAAGCTCCGATTTTCCAAGTGGCAGACTTAGGAATAGTTGCAGATTTATTTAAGGTAAGCTCATTTTAAATTTTCAATCTATCGATGGTATTTGTTGAGCACTTACTATGTGCAGAGCATTGTACTGAGCGCTTGGTAGAGTACAATACAACAGAATTAGACATGTTCCCTGTCTATAACGAGTATACAAGCCTAGAGGGGCAAAAACTATCATTCAGTCATATTTATTGAGCGCTTATTGTGTGGAGAGCACTGCTCTAAGTGCTTGGGAGAGTGCAACCTAACAACAAACTGACCTATTCCAGCCCACAGCGAGCTCACAGTCTAAAGGATCCGATACTTTGTCAAGGATTCACGTATTAAAGTGTCTTCATATCCTTTCCTCTTGCCTGAGTCTTTCACAAAGTATAAAGTGTATTTAACCATCTTTTTCTGCAAAGGTAGTAAAGGGATACACCATGTGATCATGATCATTCAGGTAGCCACTCCCAGGTACCTTCAGTTCTCTTCTTGGTAAAGGTTGGGGGGTTGCCTCTCTGGATAGTAGAAAGCCTGATCAGAAGGAGGCCAGAGTTGAAGTGGCTTTAATGATTTTCCTACCTCCGGGTAAGGACTTATTAATTGTGAAAGGAGGGTCTGTCTTGTCTTTCCATTTTCCATGCAGGTGAATTGCCATTTGAGAAGCAGCATGGCCTAATGAATAGAGCATAGGACCGGGTGTCAGAAGGACCTGGGTTCTAATCCCAGCTCTGCCATATGTCTGCTCTGTGACCTTGGGCAAGTCACTTAACTTCTGTGCCTCAGTTACCTCATCTGTAAAATGGGGATTAAGACTCTGAGCCCTGTGTGGAACTTGGACTGTGTCCAACATGATAAGTTTGAACCTACCTCAGCACTTAGTATGATGCCTGGCAAGTAGTAAGCACTTAACAAATACCTTTTTAAAAAAGCCCTGATCTAGTTTAGTTCAGGATGGTGATGGTGCCTTCTAGTATCCTTATTAATAAAGATTTAACCAGAATGGCTTTTGTGGATTATTGTTACTACCTGAGTGGCTCTTCTTCCTGGAGATGACTTCGCAGAGAATGCAACATCCCGCCCGCACCAAGAACCAGGCCCCAGAATGACATGGAACTTCATTGCCTTGCTCGGGGAAAATCCTTAAAAATACTTTCTTGTTATTTAAAAAACAGCACCACCCGGCTGGTGGTAATATTTCAACTCTAAAACAATAAATCATTTTATTTATAACATCTCAAGTCCAAAGGGACTGAATTTTGCTGAAAGTCAATCAATAGTATTTGTTGAGCACCTGCTGTGTACCCAACCACATACTAAACAGGTTTAGGAGTTTGCAGTGGAAATAAAAGTTATAGTCCCTTACTTCGAGAAGTTCATAATCTGATTTTTTTACCAGATAGTAATATTGGTAAATAGGGAAAGCAAAAATTCTGCTGGTGCTGAATGAGTGTGGAAATATAAATAAGTGAATTCCTAGAGTGTATAGATTCAACCATATGTAGAGAAGCAGCGTGGCCTAATGGAAAAAAAACATCGGCCTAGAAGCAACAGGACCAGGGTTCTGGTCCCAGCTTTGGCACTCACCTGTCATGAGACCTTGGGAAAGTCGTTTTACTTCTCTGGACCTGTTTCCTCATCTGTTAAATGAGAAGTAAGTAGTTGTCATCCTTCCTGCTTACACTGTGAGTGCCGTGTGGGACAGGGATTTACTGGATCCAATCTGATGGCTTTTAGACTGTGAGCCCACTGTTGGGTAGGGACTGTCTCTATATGTTGCCAATTTGTACTTCCCAAGCGCTTAGTACAGTGCTCTGCACATAGTAAGCGCTCAATAAATGCGATTGATGATGATGATAATGTCTACCCCAGTGTTTAACAGAGTGCCTGGCAATAGCACTTAATAAATATTGTTATTATTATTCTCATCATCAATATACATAAATGCTGAGGATGACTTTTGGGATGACTCAACCTGAAGTGGTGGAAATTAATTAGGAAATGCTTCCTGGATGAGGTAGGATTTCAGATTGGATTGGGTAAGGGAAGGGCTGTGGTTTAGTGGGTTTGAAGAGGAAGGGAGTTTCAGGCTGCGTGAAAAGCTTGAACAAGGATTCAGAGGAGGGAGCGGTAAGAATGATGTACAGTAGGGAATTTAGCAACCCTTATGTCTACTCCTACGTTGTGGAAAAAACAGTGGCAGGGTGAAAGTCACAAGAACAATGGGAGAAAAATCTTCTTATCGTCCAGTTTGAGATGTACTGAGAAATGCAGTTTAGTGTAAAGGAAAGAGCACAGGACTGGGAATCAGGAGACCCGGGTTCTAATCCAGCCTCTGCTGTTTGCTTGCTGGGTGACCTTGGATAAGTCACTTAACCTCTCTTTGCTTTAGTTTCCTCCTCTGTAAAATGGGGAATAAAGGCCTGTTCTCTTTCCTTTGTAGACTTTCAGCTCTGAGTGGAACAGGGACTGTATCTCACCTGGTTATCTTGTTGCCTACCCCTAAGTACATAGTAAGCGCTTAATAAATACAGGAATGTATGCCAGCTAGCTTTAGTTTTGGAAAGCAGAAAACAAAAACTCTGAATTATTGACTTGACATCTCCATCAGATGTCTTTCTTACCTACCTATGTTATTTCCCAGCGCTTAGAACAGGTGCTTGGCACATAGTAAGCCCTTAAAGAATACCATCATCATCATTTCACTTTTTTATCTTGGTGCACCCTGGATTGCGTTCTTGGCTCCTCCCAAAATTAATATTCTTCCGTCTCTGACTCATGACTTACATTTGAAGCGGCGTGACGTAATGGAAAGAGCACGGGCTTGGGAAGCAGAGGATCTGGTTCTAAATCAGGCTCTGTACCATGCCTGCTATGTGACCTTGGGCAGCTCACTTAACTTCTCTGGGGCTCAGTTCCCTCATCTCTAAAATGGTGATTCAGTACCTGTCCTCCCTCCTACTTACAATGTGAGCCCTGTGTGGGAAGTGGTTAACTTGTATCTACCCCAAGGCTTAGTGCAGTGCTTGGCACAAAGTAAGTGCTTAACAAATGCCACTTAACCCTCCGCACATAATTTCCCCCCTCTCCAAATCATGATTTTCTCCATTTTCAAAGCCCTCCTAAAAAGTAACCTTCTTGAAAAGCCATTTTCTGACTAATCCCCCAACTACCTATTTAAGCCAGTCACCCCATCAATCCCCTAAACTTTGATGAGTATAACCCCTGATCAGTTCATTTAAAATAGCTTACTTTTGACCTTGGGCAGGTGGGGGTTGCCACATACACTCGAATTGTCCCTTCCCATATAGTTTTCTGAGATATAAAGTGGACCATTGTATTTTTAGTGAAGTATATCTACCAAGTTGTTGGTGATAATGTCAACTGTAAATACAATCTCTTTAAAATTAATGATTCTTCTCTTATATCTTATGTGATCCTGTAATCATTGTGTATAAAGTTTATAATAAGGGATTTGATTAGGTGAAAATAATGGTTTCTGTGCAACAGATTATTATTCTTAGATTTCCAGCAATATCTGCTGTCAGTGACCTCCAGATCTATCACATATGATCCCTTTTTTCTGAACCGGTACTTTGGGAAGTTTCACAGATAATCAGTCGTATTCATTGAGCACTTACTATGTGCAAAGCACCATACTAAGTGCTTAGGAGAGTACAGTACAACCAAATTCACTGGAAAGATCACTTGTTTCACTAGTAAACTCACAGATATTTGGGAATAGCATGAGATCTAATGTTTTCTATGTAGCCACTGACCACCTGAATACAAATGCTTCCATGCCTTGTATTTGGGAAAAGAATGTTGCTAAATTAGAAAAGGAAAAGAACTGCCTCTTTTTCATAAAAATTCTCATTTGGTAGGTTTATAAAATATTGGGAGATAGCTTACCTGAAGAGGAAATAATTCTTTTTTGGGACTGAAACCAGGGTTGTTTCATTTTATAAAATATTTATAAGCAGTATGATCTAACAAAGCTAGCAAAGAGTTTATACTCATTAATTTTGTTTGCAGATTTTGACTCTTTAACTGAACTCAACATTTCTTGGCTCTTAATGAGTAGGAGTCACCATGTTTAAAATAATTAAATGGACGTCAAGACCATTTTGCCCTGTGATACCATCAAACCTATATAGTAAATAAGTATCTAAGAATAGTAAATATGTGGTACTGTGATACCATCAAACTTATATAGTCAGTAAGTATAGTAAGTCTTTGCACTGAAAGAGATGGCATTTTTTCTCTAGAATAAAAAGGAATCCTGGAAAGTTTGAATGCAGCATGGCTTATGGCTTAGTGGATAGAGCATGAGCATGGGAGTCAGAAGGTCCTGTGCTCCACTACTTGTCTGCTTTGTGACCTTGGGCAAGTCACTTCACTTCTCTATGCCTCAGTTACCTACCTCGTCTTTAAAATAGGGATTAAGACTGAGAGCCCCATGTGGGACAGGGACCGTGTCCAACATGATTAGCTTGTGCCTATCACAGTGCTTGGAACGTTGCTTGACTCATAGTAAGCACTTAACAGATACCATTAAAAAAGAAAAAAAAATCGGTATTAGATTTAACTCCTGCAAATTACATGGAGATGGGGGTCAATATATACTGTATTTACTTAAATAATTTCCTCCATGGCATAATTTCACATTCACCCACTTCCTCCCTCAACCCAAATTTTTGAGAAGGATATAAAACATTATTTAAGTAAGCAGTGACTGCTACAGATACAGGCTTGGGCTGGGGTAGGAAGAGTCCGAATGGACTAATGCCAAAGATGCAAGCTTGTGCAGGCGAAGGAGTTCCTTCATTGAGTCATGTGCACTCTCAAGGAGAAAGAGGACTGTAATAGCCGCTCCCCACCCCCCCAATTTTGGGTTGCAAAAATTATGCCAAAAGTGGGGCAATTTTGAGAGCAATACTTCATTGGGGAAAAAAAATTTTAATCACGAGAAAAATCTTTGAGCACCTTTAGGAGAAGTTGGGCTCTAAAAGGTTCATCATAAATCTTCAGCCCTGTTACAGGTCACACTTGAGGATCTATTAGCATGTAATCTGTGTGCCTGGCATGAGCTCATAGTATATCCACTAAGGAAAGCCAGTAGAAACTCCTGCCAGAATTTAATGCCATTCCTGAACTAATGCCTGCTGGCTCGGCAGTAAACATGGGCCTTTTAATAAGCTGGAGACAAAGTGACATTCGGAAGAAACAACATGTAGACAATTTCCTTAATAAATTTTGTACGAACACATTATTTCCACCTAATGGAAATGTGGATCTCCTGAATAATTAAGAGGCTATATTCATCACTGGTGAATTCAGCTGGGATCTCTGCAGGGGCAACCTGCAAGCCCTTGAAAGACAAGGTAATTGATGTTTTATACAAGTGGCTGGGGTTGGTTTTCAACTGTGTGCCCTATGTAATATCCACCGACTGTTTACATGCCCAACTACTCCTTATTGTAGTAGTCAAAAGTACAAAGCTGCTAAACTTGGAAAGCCTGAGTTGTAAGTGACAGACTTGTGGAAGTTGCCATGGATTGGTATTAACTCTCCTTTTAACTGGAGCCAACTAAATCCATTTTCCCCTTTCCGTGTTTTTCCTAATACTAATTTCCTGTCTCCCAGAGTCCTGATTAACATCTGTATTTATGTTCGAATGCCTACTTTTCACTGCGGGGATTTTGCAACATTTACTCTTCATTTCATTTTCTTCGTTTACCCTTTTGTTCTGGGGATGAGCTGTATTGTTGAAAATTAATTTTCCCTTGTTTGGGATTGCTTCTAAGACGTTCAGAAACTCTTGCGCCTGGTAAAAACAACAACAACAAAAAGTACTGAGGTTAGAAACATTTTGTAACATCTGAGGCATATAATTTTGAAGCCTCCGAGGCCAGTGATTAACTTTGAAGCAGATCCTTGGTTTTCAGTTATTACAGTCTCACATGTGCTTATTATAGTGCATGGGGGTTTTTCAACCAATCACAATAGAAGCACTTAAAATTAACTGTCAGTGGGGTTTATTGAGCGCTTACTGTGGACAGATTACTGAAATATGTGCTTAGTAGAGTTGGAAGGCACATTCCCTGCCTTTAGTGAGCTTACAGGGTAGAGGGAGCATCCAGTCCTGTTGTTTATTATACTTTCTAATGTATGTTATGGGGGAAAACACCCAAAACCTTGTCAGCCACTTTATTTCCAATTTCTCCACATGACAAAGGACAGGAAGCAATGGCTTGTTATGTTGTCGCAAACACACACGAAACCTGTGAGAGTTGCAGTCCTATAAAACCTGACGGGTTAGGAAACCGTGCACTGTAGCACTTGCCTGATCCAGTGCAGCACATACGTAGTTTCTTCGGTAACGCAGCACACCAAGCCCAAAAAGCCTGTGTTTTTGGAAGACCGTCCCCTAATTCCTCTCTAACAAAAATACAAATTGGTGACAGGCGTTTTGGAAGGATTGAGGGTAGAGTCTGGGTTCCCATCCTCCATGGGAAGTGGTCCATGGGGATACATTCATTCATCCCATTGTATTTATTGAGTGCTTACTGTGTGCAGAGCATTGTACTAAGTGCTTGGGAGAGTACAAAATAACAATAGACAGACACATTCCCTGCCCACAAAGAGCTAAAAAAAGTTAGGATTTTGAAGAAGACCTCTGTGTTTCAGAGAGAGACAATAGCCTTCAGGCTAGTTTCTCATTTTGCGCCAAGTCTTTCTATTAACTCATCAAAACCCTTCTTCCAGTGACTTTCTCCCAAAGACTTCTGATTAATATTTGTTTGTTTGCATTTTTAAATTTGCAGGTAGTTCCTGAGCTAACTGAACTGTTGAAGAAGAAATGAATCATGCTTTTAAGGGGAAAGTATCCTGCTGAAATCACAGAAATTCAGGGGCATTGCACAGAAATCATTCAGAAAGCGTAGACATCTAATGGTATAATTTCTTTTTCAAATTGCGAGATGCCTGGATTTCTTTTATGAGAGTATTAACATTTTCTTTTTTCAATCATTTTTGGTTCCAAACATAATTATTTTTAGAAGTTTTCTAATTCTGTAATAAAACTTATAATAAAATACTCTATGGCCTTAAATCTGATAATAGAGTTCATCTGTGTTATTTAGCTTCCTAGAAGCCAAAATAGTGTGGTTTATGTACGATTATTCATTTAATACCCATTTTTCTTAATGTGCTTTACTGCCTCCTTTCACTGCAAGATCTTTGAATACTTACATGAGTCGACACTTCTTTTTTCAAAAGGCAAATGAAATGGAAACATGTAAATTAGGTTGGCAGATACAGAGTTAAAACTAGAATTTTCTAGTGAAACTTGGATCAAATGGGTTCAGTATTATCTTAAATTCTTGTCTTCCCTGGGTGACCATAGCCAATGTAATATAAACACCGATTTGAACTCTGAAATTTTAAAATTAATTTGGCTTGTATTCAATTTAATTTTGCAGTGTTATAGCACTTGTCATCTTAAAAATAATTTGTAGGGGCCCACAAGCAGTTGCTTTGACCAAGGATCTACTATAAAAAAGTATTTGGGAAACATTAATGTGTAAAAAGTTTTTTGAAGGATGCATTGGCTTCTTACTTGCCCTTATGATCTGATCTGTTCTGTTAACTGAGTCTTTGTTAGAACCTTTGGAGGCAGCCACGTTGTTGCAAACCTTGCCACTCAACCTCCCCTTAGCAAAGCAAATTTCCAAAGAAAACGATTTAGAAATGATGGAAGTAGAGGAGCAGCATGGCCTAGTGGAAAAAGAGCACGAGCTGGGAGTCAGAGGACCCTGCTGTTTAACCTTGGACTGTTCTAAGCGCTGGGGTAGATACAAGGTGATCAGATTGTCCCACGTGGGGCTCACAGTCTCAATCCCCATTTTACAGATGAGGTAACTGAGGCACAGAGAAGCTAAATGACTTGCCCAAGGTCACACAGCTGACAAGTGCCGGGAGTAGAACCCATGACCTCCGACTCCCAAGCTGCTTCTCTAAGGCCATCCTGCTTCTGTCAGGACGGGGGAGGGAGTTATAGGCCAGAGGGAGGACTTAGGCAAGAGGCATCACACCTCCTTCCCTTCCCCATTCATTTATTCATATTTATTGAGCGCTTACTGTGTGCACAGCACTGTACTAAGCGCTGGGGAAGTACAAATCGGCAACAGCACATCCCCACAGCACCTATATATGTATATATGTTTGTACATATTTATTTATTTTACTTGTATATATCTATTCTATTTATTTTATTTTGTTAGTATGTTTGGTTTTGTTCTCTGTCTCCCCCTTTTAGACTGTGAGCCCACTGTTGGGTAGGGACTGTCTCTATATGTTGCCAACTTGGACTTCCCAAGCACTTAGTGCAGTGCTCTGCACACAGTAAGCTCTCAATAAATACGATTGATTGATTTACTCTATATACGTATATATGTTTGTACATATTTATTACTCTATTTATTTTACTTGTACATATCTATTCTATTTACTTGTACTTCCCAAGCGCTTAGTACAGTGCTCTGCACACAGTAAGCGCTCAATAAATACGATTGATTGATTCCCAAGTGCTTAGTACGGTGCTCTGCACACAGTAGGCGCTCAATAAATACGATTGATTCCGTCCTCTCCCCCCATCACCCTCTCCATCCCCCATCTTACCTCCTTCCCTTCCCCACAGCACCTGTATATATATATGTTTGTACATGTTTATTACCTTATTTATTTATTTATTTTACTTGTACATATCTATTCTATTTACTTGTACTTCCCCAGTGCTTAGTACAGTGCTCTGCACACAGTAAGCGCTCAATAAATATGATTGATTGATTGATTGATTGGTTGGTTGAGAGTAATACAGATGAGACCGAAGTCCAGTGAGTAGGTTGGCAATAGAGGAGTGAAGTGTGCGGACAGGATTGTAGTAGGAAGTCAGTGAGATTAGATAGGAGTGGAAGAGATGATTGAGTGCCTTAAAGCTGATAGAATAAGGAGTTTCTGTTTAAAGTGGAGGTGGATGGGCAACTGCTGGAGGTTCTTGAGAGGGGAGACATGGACCAAATGTTTTTTCAGAATATTGATCCAGGCAGCAGAGTGAAGTACGGACTGGAGTGGGGAGACAAAGGAGGCGGGCAGGGTGGGGAGGGGGGAGAGCCAGGAGGCGGAGGCAGTAGTCAAGGCGGGATAGGACAAGTGCTCGGATCAATGTTAGTAGCAATTTGGATGGAAAGAAAAGGCAACAGAAACTGAGACTAAGGTCTTTTTTTTTTTTTTTTTAATTAGCACCCAATGTTTAAAACCCTTGCTTTTTCTGTCCTCCTCCACTTAGATCGTGAACCCCCTAGGGAGCGGGTTCTGTGTCTGAACTGTTTTCTGTATTTACATCTATCCCAGCGCTTAGCACAGAAGGTCAGCACACCGGAGGGGCTTCAAAACCCCTACAGTCAGTTCATCAAGCCTCAGAGGTTCAAAGATTTGAAGGCATAGTTCCATATGTCATTAGCAAAGCAAGGTGCAGAAGTCAAGTTCTTTAGGATGGATGCATTCAGCAGTTTGAGCGTTGACTTTGAGATGGGCCCCTGGGACATTTTCTCTTTTAGGGAAAGGTTGCAATTGACCCCTCCCACCCATTAAGGGGCCCATTTAGCCATTGGTAAGGGAGGGGGCCATTTTATCTCTACACTCTCTTCCCCCGCCACCACCCCCATCCTATAAGCCAGTCTTTGTGGAGTAGTTAGACTCAAGTTTAGGCTTCTGCTGCCATTGTTCATCTGTAAAATGGGTATTGAGACTGTGAGCCCCACATGGGACGGGGACTGTGTCCAACCTGATTTGCCTGTATCTACCCCAGAGCTTAGTACAGTGCCTGGCCCAAAGCAAGCACTTAACAAATACCACAATTATTATTTATTATTATTAGAGTGGCTAAGGAAGTACATCACCAGAGCCACTCCTAGGGTTACTCTGGTCAGCCAGAATCAAAGTTGGTGGTTTAGTCCCTGTGGAGGTCACAGAAAGGAGGGGGTGGGTGCATCTGTCAGCACCCTTTTCTCCCTCCCCCTTTTAATGGTGAGGATTGGGGTGGAGGGGGGATAAAGGCCTCTTTAAGTCTAGCTGAAAGCTCGGTAAACAGAGGCCTGCTGGTTATCTTATCTCCAGGGCCTACCAGTGCCTGAATGGGCCAGTGATTTATCCTGTTGTGCTGGGAGCCCTTTTGTCAAAGAAGGGGCCTCCTCTGAGGAAGCTTCTCCAAAGTGTTCAGTGGTTTTTGAGTGGGTGCAAGGGAGGTGCTGAGAGCCAGCCTGGCCTTGTGTTTGCCCCTGCGTCTTATCTTGCTATAGCTAGGTTCTGGAAATATGTCAGCTTTCCTCTAAATTCATCGGTTGGTTGGTTTTGGCTTTTGCATTTAATGGGTAAAATTGCGCTTGTATTTATCGTGCCTTGTGTCTCCTATTGTTTGGGGTTTTTTATTTTTATTTTTTTATTTTTTTGTCTTATGCTTCTGTCACTAACCCATCCTCTCCCTAATTCTCCGATTGTGAACCCCTTGGGACCCGGACTGGTTCTAATTACCTTCTATTTATTTATTTTTTCCACCTCTCAGTACAGTGCTTTGCACACAATAGTTGCCGATTAAGTTCTATAACCACTACTTAAAGGGGTATGAGGAAGCACAGAGAAGCAGCATGGATAGAATATGGGACGGGGAGTCAGTCGGACCCGGGTTCTAATCCCATCTCTGCCACTTGTCAGCTGGGTGACCTTGGGCAAGTCACTTCACTATGCCTCCGTTACCTCATCTGTCAAATGGAGATTCAGACTGTGAGCCCCATGTGGGACAGGGACTGTGTCCAACCTGACTAGCTTGTATCTTACCCAGCACTTAGTACAGTGTCTGGCACATATTAAGCATGCAAAAAATTCCATTTTTTTAAATAAGTGAACAAATATTATTGATTTTAACAGATAGATTTGATTAACTTCACAAGCTGAAGTATCGCTGATACACAATCATGTAACACAATCTACCTGAAATCAAAATACCAAGGGAGTCATTGCAGTCCTTTTAAAAAATCTTTGTAAGACTTCAAAAAGGAAGCCTGCACAGTAGGAACATCACATATCAATAAAAAGATGAAAAGTAAGGATTCTTGCTTATGTTCAGATGTTTTGAATGATTTTTGAAGCGCTCATACTTGTTGAGAAACTATCTTGCCTGCATAATTTAGCATTATAAATTGGACTTGGACTTGATGGGCTTTCATTGTTATAATAAAAGTTCTTAAAGTAGCTCCCTCTTCTAGAAGCACTAAAGTCAGACTTCTGGGAGCTGTATTTGCAACAACAAGTGGACATTTAAATATTGACCCATGGAGATAACCTCATTTCCTATGTACTAAAACGCCAACCTGTGAGCTGTTGTATAGCAAATAGTTGGGTGGAGATGAGTAATCTGTAGATGTGTCCTGGGGAAGAAGGGGAAGTTGGGGTGGGGATTTCAGATTTCTGGGTTTGGAGGTTGGGGAGGGGACTGAGAGAAGGTGAGATGAGCTTGGATCTGTACCCTTTGGGCACTTGATATTGACCCCATCTTCAATAATAATAATAATAATAAAGGCATTTACTAAGTGTTTACTATGTGCCGAGCACTGCTCTAAGCACTGGGGATTATACAAGGTCATCAGGTTGTCTGACGGGCTCACAGTCTTCACCCCCATTTTACAGATGAGGTAACTGAGGCACAGAGAAGTCAAGTGACTTGCCCAAAGTCACACAGCTGATCAGTGGCGGAGCCAGAATTAGAACCCATGATCTTTGACTCCCAAGCCCGGGGTCTTTCCTCTGAGCCACGCTGCTTCTTCAACTCCTCAGCACTTGTGTACGTATCCGTAGCATTTATTTATACGAATGTCTCTCTCCCCTTCTTGACTGTAAGGTCGTTATTGTTAGTATGATATTCGTTAAGCACTTACTCTAATCACTGGGGTAGATACAAGTTAATTTGGTCACAGTCCCTGTCCCATGTGGGACTCACAGTCTAAGCAGGAAGAAGAACAGGCATTGAATCCTCATTTAACAGTTGAAAAAAAATGATGCACAGAGAACTTAAGTGACTTGCCCAAGGTCACAAGCCAAGCAAGTGGCAGAGCCAGGATTAAGAACCCAGGTCCTCTGACTCCCAATCCCATGCTTTTTCCACTTCTCAGAGTGTAAGGACAGGGAATGTGCCTATCAGTTCTGTAATACTCTCCCAAGGACTCAGTACAGTGCTCTGCACACAGTAAGCACACAATAAATACCACTGATTGATAGGGGAAGTGTGGTGGTTTCAGGAGAAAAGTTCCCTTTCCGCAAAAACGAGATACTATCTCCACCCACAGCCGGGGGATGGCACCTTGTCGATTGATGGCTCCCAGGCACTAAATTGTCTCGAACTAGCTGCTTAAAAAAAAAAAAAGCTCAAGAAGGTTGTTGGATTCTCGTCCTGCCTCTGTAGAGGCAGTATTTTATTGTCACAACTCCTCCAGTTCCTTTGTAAAATTGAAATGAACTTACCTACAAAGTTATGAGACTTAATTGATGTTTGCAAGGCTCAGGGAGCATATGGTGAAAGGTGCCATATAAATCCTAGGCATTGTAGTATTTTTAATGCATTTTATCACTGTGTTTAATGTTATAATTAATCTCTGGTGTGGTAAGAGTACTTTCCTTGTTTCAGCATAAATAGGCAGATTGTTCCTCTACACGACAGGGTGGGTTTTGCATACAGACCTGCCAAAGCTGCATGTCTGGGGTCTTGCTATAAATTTCCGCAGCTAATGTTCCATCATTTTCCCTGGATAATTAAATTAAATATTCACTAGAAGCCAATACCAAACTTTTTTTTCAATATTGGAGCCTAAGAAGCCAAAATCATTATGACTGTATTGAGCATTTAATGTCGATGAAATATGGGGAGCCTTGAGCTTTGATGGATTTTAATGCCTCTGCAGGAAAAGGCATCTAATGTAGGCAGGTGCTTCCCTGCTGGCAAGTGTCTAGAAAATCAATGTCTCTGTATATATTTATATTTACAAGGGCAGTGCTGACTGCATTTGTTGAACCACAGCCCTGGGTAACTTTGTAAAAAATCTGATTTTTGAAATCAGATATTAAGGGCTTACTATGTGCAAGACACTGTACTAAGCACTGGGGAAGAAAGAAGAAAATCAGGTTGGATACAGTCCATGTCCCATATAGGAGTCACGGTCTTAATCCCCATTTTACAGATGAGGAAACCGGAACACAGAAGTGAAGTGACTGGCTCAAGGTCACAGTGATTAGAACCCACGATGCTCTGACTCTCAGGCCTGTGCTTTATCCACTGGGCCACAATGCTTCTCTGCTTCTCTTAATAGTCATAATAATAATAATAATAATTGTGGTATTTGTTAAGCGCTAAGTGCCAAGCACGGTTCTAAAACCCATCAATGACACCTGCTGACATTTCCTTTAAACTATATATTGAAGGCAGTAGAACTATTTGAGGAAGCTGTTCTTACTTTACATTTCCATAGAGCATCCTTTCCTTTAGCCCTGAGCTCTGTATTGGCTTCTCTGTTCATCCTGATGAAGTGATGGAATCTCCGATTGTAAAAGACAGATGAACCTTGGTTCCGTAGCAGAGATTTTGGGATTAAGAATCAATCAGTCAATCATATTTATTGAGCATTTACTATGTGCAGGGCACTGTACTGAGTGCTTGGAAGAATACAGCACAACAATATAACAGCTACATTCCTTGCCCATGACGTGCTTGCAGTCTAGAACGAGCACCTGTATGAAGGAATTGATTTTAGTTCTAGTGGTTATGGGCAGGGAATGTATCTGTTAACCCAGTTGCATTGTATCATTATTATTATTATGGCATTTAAGTGCTTAGTATGTGCCAGCCACTGTACTAAGGGCTGGGTTAGATACAAGTTATTCAGGTTGGATACAGTCCATGTCTCACATGGGGCTCACCGCATTAGTCCCGATTTTACAAATCAGGGAACTGAGGCACAGTGAACTGACTTGCCCAAGGTCACATAGCAGACAACTGGGGGAGCAAGGAATAGAACCCAGGTACTTCTGACTCACAGTCCTGAACTCTATCCACGAGGCAATCCTGCTTTTCCTAAGCACTTCTAAATTTCCGTACTTTCCCAAGTGCTTAGGACAGTGCTCTGCACATAGTAAGTGCTCAATAATTACCACCGATGGATTGATTCTTTGCTGATCTAGAGCTGCCGCCCCTAGAACATGTATTCCATCATTATCATCAGTGGCAGAAACATTGGACACCTACTGTGTGCAGAGCACTGAACTAAAGCATTTGGGAAGATAGAAGAAAAAGATATGTTCCCTGCTCTCAAGGAGCTTACAGTTTAATGGAGGGAGTCTAGCAGACACACATTTCCTAAACATGCAATAGGTAAAAGAGGAAGAGCAATCAATCAATCAATCAATCAATCGTATTTATTGAGCGCTTACTATGTGCAGAGCACTGTACTAAGCGCTTGGGAAGTACAAATTGGCAACACATAGAGACAGTCCCTACCCAACAGTGAGCTCACAGTCTAAAAATGGGGATTTAGAAAAGAGCAGATTTAGAAATAATAAAAGGAACAATAAGCAATTAGATAATGCATAATGAACAAATATATGTGAGCTCTGAGGTGGCAGTTGAGGTGGGATGACGGGGGAATTAGGTAGGATCTATTTCTTGGAGTAGGGGACTTTTTAGGAGAGATTTTAAGGTGGGCAGGAAGGTGGCTTGATGGATTGAAGAGGAAGGGAGTATGGATAACAGCAATGCATCAGACGAGAAGTTGCAACCAAGATAGAGAAGCAGCATGGTCTGATGGGCAGTGGCAGGGCTGGGATTCAGAAGGACCAGGGTTCTAACCCTGGCTCTGCCACTTGCCTGCTATGTGGCCTTGGGCAAGTCACTTACTTCTCTGTTCCCGTTACTTCAATTGTAAAATGGGGATTAAGGCTGTGAACCCCCCATGGGACGGGGACTCGGTCCAACCTGACTAGCTTGTATCTACCTCAGTGCCAAGTACAATGCCTGCCACATAATAAGCTCTGAACAAATACCATAAAAAGGTACTGTTAGAAAGTTAGGTTGGTAGGAGCAAGGAGTGAAAGAGAGGGTGTTGGGTAAATTGGTCATTTGCCCAGTTTTATACTATTAGCATTCTGCAGCTGGTCTATCACCAGTGTGGTGCAGATAAGGCATTGGATGCCTTCATGTCTGGTATTTTAATTTGCATCCCCCAACCTCCCTCTGCCTTGGCTCCTAAAGCTCTCTAGGAAGCAATGCTCATTTTTATAGGGAGTGTAGTGATTCTGGAGCAAAGGCTTTCTTTGGGTTTCTTTTTTTGATAAATGGTATTTATTAAGTGCTTGTTATATGCCAGGAACTGTACTAAACGCTGGGGTAGATACAAGCTCATCAGGTTGTATCAGTCCATGTCCCACATGGGGCTCACAATCTTAATCCCCATTTTACAGATGAGGTAACTGAAGCACAAACAAGTGAAGTGACTTGCTCAAGGTCACACAGCAGACAAGTGGAGGGGCAGGATTAGAACCCAGGTCCTTCTGACTCTCAGGCCTGTGCTCTGTCCACCACGCTAAGGGGCAGGAGTCCCCTGCAGAGTAAGCTCTGCTGATTTCCATAAAAGATTACGGGTAACACTATTATGTTAAATTTGCAACGTGCAGAGCACGTTAACGTAACGTACATCTACTCTCTAGACTGTCAGCTCCGTCTGGGCTGGAAATATGTCTACCCACTCTGTTGTATTTGTTTTTTAAAGTATCTGCTAAGTGCTTACTATGTTCCAGGCACTGTTCTAAGCACTGGGGTAGATGCAGGGTAATCATCATCATCATCAGTCGTATTTATTGAGCACTTACTATGTGCAGAGCACTGTACTAAGCGCTTGGGAAGTACAAATTGGCAACATATATAGTCCCCACCCAACAGTGGGCTCACAGTCTAAAAGGGGGAGGCAGAGAACAAAACCAAACATACTAACAAAATAAAATAAGTAGAATAGATATGTACAAGATATGTATGTAATCAGGTTTAACACAGTCCATGTCCCTCATGGGGCTCACAGTCCTAATCCCCATTTCACAAATGAGGCAACTGAGGCACAGAGAAGTGACTTGCCCAATGTCACCCATCAGGAAAGTGGGAGAGTTGGAATTAGAACCCAGATCCTTCCACCTCCCAGGCCCGTGCTGTAGAGTCGTGTTGAACTCTCCCGAGCTCTTAGTACAATGCTGTGCACACAGCACTCAGTAATTGCCATCTGCTATCCAAGTTGGCAGAGGCGCTGTGGGACTCCTCAAGTGCTGGCAGTGATGACTGATGGAGAAGGGCAGAGAGGTAAGAGGGAGACAGCAGATGGCAATCCTTGAAGCCAGTGATTGTGAGTTTTTGCTGTACGCAAGACAAGAAAGGGTTAGCTGAGGCTGGGTGAAGCAAGGAATGGGGATTGAGCCCTCAGTCACCAGGCCCTTTCTTGACTGTGAGCCCACTGTTGGGTAGGGACCGTCTCTATATGTTGCCAACTTGTACTTCCCAAGCGCTTAGTACAGTGCTCTGCACACTGTAAGCGTTCAATAAATACGATTGATTGATTGATTGATTGATTAGAGAAGCAGCGTGGCTCAGTGGAAAGAGCTCGGGCTTGGGAGTCAGAGATCATGGGTTTAAACCCTGGCTCCGCCACTTGTCAGCTGTGTGACTTTAGGCAAGTTAACTCATCTGTAAAATGGGGATGAAGACTGTGAGCCCCAAGTGGGACAACTTGATCACCTTGTAACCTCCCCAGTGCTTAGAACGGTGCTTTGCACATAGTAAGCACTTAATACATGCCATTATTATTATTATTATTATTATTATTATTATTATTATTATTATTATTAGGGGTTTGTGGTCTTGGCCTCCCCCTCCTAGGAGTTGCCCACCCCACAGAGCCCAACCCCTATGCCTCCTTGCCCGCCTAGCTCAGGCCCCACCCTGAGATTGGAAGGCTTGTGAAGCGGGGATGGAGCCTTTATAAAGATTTAGACTTAAAGTCTGGAGATAGGGAATTTCAAAGATAATCTTGGCTGTGTTTTCCTCCCTTAGAGTGTAAGTTCTTTTTGGGTAGGTAGGGCCAAATTTTGTTGTTTTCGGTCTTCCCAGGCTCTTAAGTTGCTTTGCGCAAACATACACCCAATATATATTAGCAATAATTCAATAGCCCGTGGAGGTTTTGGAGGAGTGGAGTGCTCTGAAAGACGTTTTTAATCGATGCTATTTGCAGCAGCAGGTAGGCTAGACTGGAGAATTGGAGATCTCTAAGGAGGCTGTTACAGTTAATGCACACAGGGAGGGCTTGAGCCAGGGGAGTGGTCATGTGGGAGGATGGGAAGAGGGGGCGTGTAGGAAATAAAGAGGAAGGACCCAACAGGATTGAGCGACTCGGAGCTTCCGTGTCTGCTGCTGCTGTCTGAGGGGCTCTTTCAATAGGGAGGGAAAGTCGAAATGGAAAGTTTGACTTTATATTCAGCACTCACGGTGAGGCTTGGACTAGGCCCTGGCGACTGTCAAGAGGTACATGGGTGGGAGAGTAAATGAAACCTGCCTTCTTTCAAAAATCCATCGACAAAAAGCGTAACTGGGTGTGGATAACCACTTAGGATCGCTTAGTTAACGGTATTTATTGAGCACTTACCGTGGGCAGAGCACTGTACTAAGCGCTTGGGAAAGTACAACATAACAGAGTTGGTAGACACGTTCTCTGCCCGCCACTGAGCCTTTAGTTCACCTGTGGGTGAGAGGTGGGGAATTAAGGAAATGTCTACTTAAGGTCTGAATTAATACATGCAACTGTGGCATCTCCTCACACCCATCTTGTGCTCCACAGTTAAAGTAGTGAAGAGTTTTAAACTGAGAAGTGAATTCTTGTGATGAGAACTGTGAGCCCGTTGTTGGGAAGTGATTGTCTCTATTGCCAAATTGTATTTTCCAAGTGCTTAGTACAGTGCTCTGCACACAGTAAGCGCTCAATAAATACGACTGAATGAATGGAGTTATGAGTGTCCCATGGGAATGATCTTCTCCAGTAGCCCCAATGTCTTTGATCCGTAAGGAATCTTGAGTAGTGTATTCCTCTTCTGACTTGACTCACCTGTAAAAGGACATCAGTGCCATCGTTTGAACCTGGGTCGGGCTTACCGTATGTTCTGAACTTTAGCAGACTCTTGGGCCTGGGGTTAAGGTGTCTGAGGAAATTGTGGCCTTGGGCAGGCAGGGGAATTAGCTTAGCTGGCTCAGGTTTCCTTGAAAAACAAAGTGAAACGTCATGCACCAAGAATCCAGTGTGTGCACCAGAGAGGGTTCTTTTTCAGTAGCGCTGAGCAAGGGGAAGGGTGAAGCAGATGGGGAACTCTGGCTGCCTGAACAGATGGCACTTTTAAAAGCCCTAATGACTTTTCACCTCTTAGAGAGCAGCATAAGTCAAAGCACTGCAGCTGACATGGCTTATGGTCTGCTGAGAGCAGCAGAGGGAAGCGAAGTCGGGTGGGTGGGAGTGTGTTAGACCGAAACGGGTTTGTCACCCCAGCTTTTTTTGCCACCAGGGACTTTCAAATCAGATTTGGGGGCTTCCCGTACCAACCCCATGCTGGGAACTTATTTTGAGATCCAGAAATTTAGCAGAATAGTTGGCTGAAAAGCCTGAGGGTTCTTTTCTTATAGCAGCCAACCACATCTCCCTCCCCTCATAAAGCCCCTCAGAGCCACTCGGAGATGAGAAGCCATTAAGGTCCATCCTGAGCACCCAGACATAATTCATTGCTATAGCACTTGTGGGAGTCATGAAGCTGGACAAGTTTTCAGCTCTCTAAATCTCCTGCCCTTCCAGGCACGTGTGGTTGAGCAGTCAGTTAACACTTTTCCTTCCCTTCTGTTGTACTTCGTGTAGAGCAAATGAGGAGCTTCAGAGTGTTTTGGTTCTTGTTTTAAAGGAAAAGCTTTTTGCCCATTAAATAGAAGAGGGACTGATCTTTTAATCCAAACTTTATCACATCTGGCTTTCCTAATCAATCAATCAATGGTATTTAATGAGCACTAACTATGCAGAACACTCTACCAAGCACTTGGGCAAATACAATACAACAGAGTTAGACATGATCCCCACCCGTATTTTTCCCTGGAACCTGGAATGTGTCTATATATATATATATATATATATATATATATATATATATATATATATATATATATTGTACTCTCCCAAGTGCTTAGTCCAGTGCTCTGCACCAGTTAAGGGCTGAATAAATATGATTGACTTACCTGAGCAGTCAGTATTGCTGGGCTTCCCTGCTGTTCACTTCCATAAGACTCTTACCTGTGAGCAGGGTTGAGTCCCTCAAGGGACAGGATTCTTGTCTAATTCCCACTTGTATACTCTTTTCCAGAACTTAGTACAGTGCTCTGCAAACAGTAAGCACTTAATAAATACTATTAGTACTGCTACTTCAGTGATCATTCAAGCACTTGCCCAGGGAACTCTTGGAGGAGGGTAGGGTATGATACGTTTTGAACTTTCCAGAGGGAGGAAAGAGTAGCGCATCTGGCCTAATCCCTAACAATTGTGTTATTATTTAAGTGCTTGCTAAGTGCCAAGCATTGTACAGAGCATTAGGGTAGATACTAGCTAATCGGCTTGATCACAGTCCATGTCCCACATGGGGCTCACAGACTTAATCCCCATTTTACAGATGAGGTAACTGAGGCACAGAGAAATGAAGTAACTTGCTGAAAGTCACATAGCAGACAACTGGCAGAGCCAGAATTAGAATCCAGGTCCTTCTGATTTCCAGTCCATGTTCTATCCACTAAGCCGAGCTGCTTCTCAGCATTTGCCCAGCCTTCAGGCTGGGGAGTAATAATAATAATAATAACTGTGGTATTTATTAAGCACTTACCTTGCGCCAGGCACTGTACTAAACACTGGGGTAAATACAAGCAAATCGGGATGGACACAGTCGTCCCACAAGGGGCTCACAGTCTTAATCCCTATTTTACAGATGAGGTAACTGAAGCAAAGAGAAGTCAAGTGACTTGCCCAAGGTCACACACAGACAAGGGGCAGAGCCAAGATAAAAATCCAGATCCTTCTGACTCCCAGGACCATGCTCTAATCCACTACACCAGGCTGCTTCTCAGCAGAATGGGGGGAGTTCATCCCGACTCTAAGTGGAAATAGCCAGCCTTCATGACTCATTTTGGTGTTTTATGCAGCTCCCGTGTTTTCCAAACAGGATTCTGGGAGCCAGCTAATTTTCTGATGAGTTGTCTGGCTCCTAACGGCTGAAGCTCTTGGAGTAGGTAGATGGGCATTGGAAGCCCAGAAAGTTGAATTCCATTTTGGAAATCAGCACCACTTTGCATTTTTAGGCAGTCTGCCTTGGGGCAGGTCACTAGAAAAGGAAACTATCAGCTGATCAAGTTTTGGCAGGAAGGGAATGCGAAGGGAAAATCTAAAAAATAAAAAAAAACTTTCTTGAGCTACACGATCAGTTCACATGGGAGTGTAAGAAATGTCACATCCCCAAACAGAAAATAAGGGTACATCCAGAATGGGCAAAACCTGCTAACGTTGGTTATACTAGTACTTCCTCCTGCTTCATCTCTCCAAAAATAGTTGTCTGTAACTCAAGGGTATTCTGAGGATTTGACCCACTGGGTCTACCCAGTTGAGTACTCTCCCAAGCACTTTGTTCAGTGTTCTGCACACAGTAAGTGCTTAATAAATATCATTGATTAATTGACTAATATATTATTTTGACATTTTCTGGTACAGGTAGCTTCAGGTGGTCAGTCTCCCAAGATGAAAGGATCTCAGGAACGTAGGCTCTATCTACCTGTTTCATCATTTTTACCATAATTCAGATTTTCTTCGTTTTTATCCAATTGAAAACTAGACTGCTACTGGTTGACTAGAGAGTGCGTGGAAGTTACAGAGCCTACATAACAAGTGAGTCTAATATCAATCAATCAATGGCGCTGGTATTATGTGAAAACCAAACCAAAGTTCCCCCAGCAGTTAAACCTGTATTATTCTTCTACTGGCTGAGGATGTCTCTCTATACTAAATCCATTCTATTGGTTTAGGGGTGCAATGAAAAGTCTCACACTAAGAAAGTCAGGGTGGCTAACAGTCTTGATTTAGTAGCGAGGGTGTAGGGGACACTTCTGGGTGAAATCTCCCTTGGCTAATTTGGTACTAACCTAATTTTTAAAAATGTTTGAGTCCCCAGATTTTCGTGGGGGTAGGTTCAATTTGAGTGGAATGGTGTGTGAGTAGCGCACGTTGTTACACACATTTGTATTTGGAACGAACGGGGCTTTTGCACTGAACAAGGTAAAAAAAAATGAATGTGGTCACTGCAATTGTACTGAAGGCTAATATCAGGTATTTGACACCCCCATCATTTCCAACTCAGAGAAGGGAGAACTTTTGCTGTGCTTCTACATTAAGAAAGAAGGACCCAACAAGGAAACTGGTTGAATTTAGGGTTTGTGTTTTTTTATTAGTAAAGCCCAAGTTGTAAAATGTCCATTTTTTTTTTCCATTTTATTTCACTGCCATCTCAAATTTGCCTTCAAAATACTGAGAAATACTCATGCGGGAAAAATCAAAGGCTCGGGTCGAGTTCTCTGAATCTGCATCATCCCAGAGTGCTCCTGAAAAAGGCCTGGGGGCAAAATCCAAAGCAGCCGAAGTCCTGAATTTGTACAAAGTTACAGCCATCACGTACAAAGGACACATGTAAGAAATCGGAGGAGGAAAAAGTTTACAGCCAGCTGTGCTCTACCCTGCTGAAGCTGGACCCTGGGTGAAGGGCTAACAGTCCAGTTTACATAAAAATGACTCTTAAAAAACCCCCTCCCCACCCCAGAGTTTTAAGAACCTGTACACTCGGTGAGGTCACCGTTCGCTCCACACCGTGGTTGCGCCCGCGGGGCTTGTGTGTGGGACCTCTGAAGCCAGAGGTCGTGAAGATGCCACGGGAACTCAGGCATGGAGAGGATCAGTCGGTTCAACGGACCAAGTGAGAAGCAAGACCCTGCGTCTGACCGGGGATGGATCCAAGGGCACCAACCATTAAAGCCGCGAGGTGGGTGGCTATCTTCCGTCCCCTTGGGAAGCACTAGGATTCCGGAACCCTATTCAACTTCTGCTCTTTGGATTCCAAAGATCTGTACTTTTCATCCAACACGGGCGTGTTGGGCTGAAAGTGGATGACTGGCTTGATCTGAAACACGTTAAAATCCTCCTGGTTCTTCTGGTTGCATGCCTTCACCCTGTGCTCCAGCTGGGGGCTGGTTTTGGGGGATCCAGTGGGGCTCGGAAGTTTGAGATTGACTGGGTCTAACCCCTTCTGTGACAAGGAGTCCTCCGACAGGGAGGAGAGCAGTTCCTGGACCATGGCGTTGTTGACCCGGGGTCGGGGTCGCTCGAAGCGGCCCGGCTGGGGATTCCCCTCCCTCTCTAAGGGCCGGTACTCTGACGACTCCTCGCGGGTGGTGCTGCAGTCCGTGGAGGAGCCGAAGGTCTGGCTGCTGATGCTCTGGGCCCGGGTGACAGAGCTGTCGATGGAGCGGGAGAGGGTCCCGGGGCTGCCGAGTTTCAGGGGCACGTCCGCCGTGAAGAGATCAGAGGAGACGTTGGGATGGTGGATGTCGATGGCTGCCGTGGTGATGACACAGATGGCGGGTTCGGGGACCCCACTGTCTGCAAGGGAACAGGGAGACTGGGTACAATAGCAGCTGGTGGTCGCTTGCTACTCTAAGATGCTCAGGCGAGGTCCATTATTGACCTCGCTAGAGAGAGAGGAGCAATCTTGTCATAAAAATATTCATTCAGTCGTATTTACTGAGTGCTTACTGTGTGCAGAGTACTGTACTAAGCGCTTGGGAGAGTACAGAATAACAATAAACGGACACATTCTCTGCCTACCACGAGCTGACCGTCGAGAGGGACGAGCTTACCATTCAATGACAATGTGCTTCTCATAATTGCCTTAGCTTTTCTAATAATAGAGCTTTTATTCCCTCTAGACAGCAAGCTCGTTGTAGGCAGGGAATGTGTCTGTTTATTGTTGTATTGTGCTCTCCCAAGATAATAATAATAATAATGGCATTTATTAAGTGCTTACTATGTGCATGGCACTGTTCTAAGCGCTAGGGGATACAAGGTGATCAGGTTGTCCCACGGGGGGCTCAAAGCCTTAATCCCCATTTTACAGATGACGTAACTTAGGCAAAGAGAAGTGACTTGCCCAAGATCTTAGTACAGTGCTCTGCACATAGTAAGCGCTCAATAAATATGAATGAATGAATGAATGAGTTTGGGGCTTCTTTGTAAAATCCTGTCAAAGAAACCGCAGCTCAGGTGTCCTAACCCGCCCCTAGTCCATGAGTGGTGAGTTTCTTGGTCAAAGCAGCATGGCCTAGTGGATAAAGCATGGGCCTGGGGGCCAGAGGACCTGGGTTCTAATTCCGCCTCCTCCACTTGCCTGTTGGGTAACTTTAGGCAAGTCATTTAACTTTCTCTTTGCCCCAGTTTCCTCAACTGCAAAATGGGGATCCAGTTCCTGTTTTCCCTCCTACTTAGACTGTGACAGAAATATGTAGGACAGTGATTGTATTTGGCCTGATTAACCTGATTAACCCAGGCTTAGAACAATTCTTGACAAATAGTAAGTGCTTAACCAATACCACAAAAAATATCCAGAAAAGATCATTAGTAGTGTAAGGGCAAAAACTGGTCCTCCAGACTTAAAAATGCAGAACCTGGGAGTTTCAAGTTGAAACAAAATAAAGCAATCCCCTCCCTGCCAACCAAGATCATAAAATAGTGAATTAAAAATTATTTCCCAGAAAACTGGGGCATGAAAGGGACAAGTTTGCTGTGGGTAATTTAAAAGTCGGCCAAACAAAAAGACTGCATCAGAATTACTGCGGTCTTTTTAAATGGGAAAACTGAAGTAGCGTAGCCTAGTGGATAGAGCACAGACCTGGGAATCACAAGGACCTGGGTTCTAATCCCCGTTCCTCCACTTGTCTGCTGTGTGACCTTCTCTGTGACTCAGTTCCCTCATCTGTAAAATGGGAATCAGGACTGTGAGCCTCATATGGGACATGGACTGTGTCCAACATTGATGTCCAACACAGTAAAGTGCCTGGCACATATTAAGTGCTTTAACATATTACCCCCCTCCCCAATAAAAAAAAATCTAGATGAGGCAAGCTGGATGATTAGTCCCTCTAGACTGTATGCTCATTATGGGCAGGGAACATGGCTAATTCTGTTGTGTTTTGCTCTCCCAAGTACTTAGTACAGTGCTCTGCACATAGTAAGGGCTCAATAAATTTGATTGATTAATTGGTCCTTTCAAATGTTCATTTCATTGGAGCTTTCTTGTCCTGGATCAATTGAGCTTTAGCATTTTCCCACTTTGGCCCTAGCTTCTAACCTGTTTTCATTTCCTTCCCCCTAGTAAAATTACACCTGGTTTGTGGCATTGACTCCAGTGGTACCTCTGGCTTGGGGCAGCTAGAGATGAGTTGTTATATTCAGAATTTTGGTTAGGGCCTGTCAAGTAATCTTACCTGTACTGGGCTCGTTGTAATATTGGCTGATATAGTTATTCATGTCATCCTTCACCACAGCCTCTGATAGGGAGGAGAGAGAGAGAGAGTGAGAATGATTAATGATTATTAGAAAAAGCATGGCTTAGTGGAAAATGCATGGAAAAAGCATGGTTCTTATCCCAGCTCTGGCACCTACCTGCTGAGTGACCTTGGGCATGTCACTCAACTTCCCTTATCTCTCCCTCCTACTTGGACTGTGAGCCCCGTGTGAGACCGGATTATCTTGTATCTACCCCCAGTACTTAGTACAGTGCTTGGCACACAGCAAGCACTTAAATACCTCAATTATTATCATTATCATTATTATTATATAATAATTACAAAGATCTATTGATAGTCTAGAAACAGTGAAGGTGGTACTAAGGGCCTAGTCCCTAACTTAGGGAGAGGACAAAGAGTTCTCTGGGGTGCAGGGGTGTAGTGTCTACTAAATCTATTGTATTGTACTCGCCCAAGTGTTTAGAACAGTGCTCTGCATACAGTAAGTGCTCAAAAACCATAGAGAAGCAGCGTGGCTCAGTGGAAAAGAGCACGGGCTTTGGAGTCAGAGATCATGGGTTCAAACCCTGGCTCCACCAATTGTCAGCTGTGTGACTTTGGGCAAGTCACTTCACTTCTCTGTGCCTCAGTTACCTCATCTGTAAAATGGGGATTAAGACTGTGAGCCTCACGTGGGACACCTGATCACCTTGTAACCTCCCCAGCACTTAAAACAGTGCTTTGCACATAGTAAGCGCTTAAAAAATGCCATCATTATTATTATTGAGGAGTTTTCTTGCTGATTCTCTGAGGACAGATTGTGAGTAAGCATCAATTCCTGGCCCATCGTTTGAACCCATCCTTGGGCTCTGCCTAGGGGAGCAGTGAGGGAAGCTACTGTTCCCAGAGAACGACCTCACTTCCTGAAAACGTCTTGCCCATCTCCTTCTGGGGATCCAGCCCAAAGGGAAAATCGGCACACTTCCAAAGAAAGAGAAACAGGAGCCAAAGAGTTCCGGGATCCGTGCTGCTCTGACTGCTTTCTTCCATCATTCCTGTTTCAATAGATCTGATATTGATAAATACAGAAAGGAATATATTCGAAATTGGCTTCCAGTTACCAGAAGTCAAGGGGAACAGGGTGAAACCGGACAAATGTATTGGTATATTTTTGCAAGGGTGTCAACTGCCTTCTCTGCCCCACTTTTTCTCAGGGTCACGAATAAGTGATTTCCCAGTTGAAAACTGGGAGTCAGTTGCTGGGAAGAGACCTGCATGGCATAATGCCATCAAGATGGGAGTGGCTGCCTTTGAGCAATAGCTTTGCATGGAAAAGAGAGACAGGGAGGCAAAAGAGAAAATAGGCCTGATGCTGCAAATGTTAAAGCACAAGAGGGGATATAACCTTTTTGTTATTTTCAATGTGGCTGGGGCTGTGGATCCCACATTGGCCTTTTTGATCAATCAATCAATGGTATTTACTGAGTGCTTACTGGGTGCAGAGCCCTGTACTAAGCGCTTGGGAGAGTACAGTACAACAGAGTTGGTAGACACATTCCCTGCCCACAATGACCTTACAGTCTAGTGGGGGAGACAGACATTAATATACACAAATAAGTCATAAATAAATGATAAATTAATAAAATTATAAATCGACACATAATAAATTTTCAGCTCCTCAACAGCATATGTCACCATCAGTAGTGACTTTGTTGAATATGAAAGGCAACTATATAGCAATAACTGATTAGTGATTAACTGTTTTTCCTCCCCCTCCATTCCTTTTTGACGAGAGTGCTAAGGAGCTTTGAGAGCGGTAATGAAGCCAAGGGTCTGGAAAAGCTACGAACTGGCTAATCAAGTTTTCTTTCTTTTTTCCAGAGCTTTTATTCTGTGCTAAGAACAAGATAATCAGACACAGCCCCTGTCTCACATGAGACTCACAATCTAAGAGGGAGAGGACCTAATATTTTATCCTCCATTGTGCAGAGGGTGAAACAGAAGGACAAGAAGGTCACCCAACAGGCTTGTGGTAGACCTGGGACTAGAACCCAGATCTCCTGGCTCCTAAATCCGTGCTCTTTCCACTAGGCCAGGCCGCTTCCGCCAGGCTGCTTCCCTGTCTCTAAACCTTCCCCGTGAATCGTGATATTGGTACATTGTCTTGGCAGGGAACATTTCTGTCACCCCATCCTGCAGCCTGCCGCTCTAAAGAAAAAAAAAAAAAGATTGGCAGCAGTGAAGCTGCAGGGAATAAAGAACTTCATTAAGATGGCATCAGCTGCCAAGGAGGTTCCTGAGTTGGTCTGGAAGCTCCTGCAATTTTTTTATTAATGGTATTTGTTGAGTGCTTCCTATGTAACAGGCACTGCACTAAGCGCTGGGGGAGATACAAGCTAATCAGGTTGGACACAGTTCATGTCCCACATGGGGCTCACAGTCAATCCCCATTTTACAAATGAGGTAACTGAGGCACATAGAATTGAAGTGACTTGCCCAAAGTCACATGGCAGAGAGGTGGCAGAGCCGGAATTAGAGCCCAGGTCCTTCTGAATTCCAGGCCCGTGCTCTATCCTCATTGCTTCTCAAAAGAGGAAACCAATACCTCAGACTTTCTGCCTCATCTTCATGAACCCCACTTAGTACTTGCCGGCCAAACCTTGCTATGTTGGGGCATAAAAAAATAATAATCACTGATTCCCCTTTCATGGGCCTGAAAATGACACAGAAACCTCAACACCCATTAAGAGCAGGTGGTATCCACTCGGAATCTGTTTTTTCCAAGCTGCTGTAAACAGGGTTCCACACGCTCTTTTTCCTAACCAGGATGGCTGGAGGTATATCAATCAATTGCATTTATCGATTGCTGTGTGTACAGCACTGTGCAAAGCACTTGGGAGAATAAAACTCAGTGTTGGTAGACCCCCTTCCTGCCCACAATGAGCTTCCAGTCTAGAGGGAGATATATACTATGATAATTTACTTTCATAGGGAAAGTGACACCATGCGCATTCTGAATAAACGTAGCTGATGAGACAAAGAATATTTCACCTCATCTCTTTAGCTAATGGTTTGGACAGAAGAGGTAGGTTGAATTAAATAAACTGACCGAAGAACAAACGAGGCCTCCCACACCCTTGTTTATTAGCGTTAAGGCAGCGCCAGGACAAAACCCCCATAAATTTCCAAACACTACTGCTGGAGGTGGGGTTGGGAGTCAGTGTTCCGTCCTAATTCCAGCCTGCACACGCTGAAAGGTGAGCCCTGCTCCCTGACAAAGTAAATGTGCAACTTTAATGGGAGGAAAAAAAGACTGATCCTCTTTTTGAGGAGAAGGCTACCCACCAGCTCCAGGGAGACCCTCTCTATCAAGACTGGCCTCTTAGGAAAAAAAAAAAAAAGAAGAGGCAGTACTGGGGCCCAGATCCAGAGACATTTTTCCATTTCATTGAGAAGCTGAGTGGCCTAGTGCATAGAGCACAGGCATTTGGAGTCAGTAGGACCTGCATTCTAATACTAGATCTGCACTTTCCTGCTGTGTGGCCTTGGGCAGGTCGATTTGCTTCTCTGTGCCTCAGTTACCTCAGTTACTGTATTATTGTTGTTGTTATTTTGTACTCACCCAAGCTCTTAGTATAGTGCTCTGCACGCAGCCAGTGCTCAAAAAATACAATTGAATGAACTGTGAGTCCCCTATGCGGAATAGGGATTGTATCCAATCTGATTATCTTGTATCCATCCCAGTGATTGGCACACAGTAAGTGCTTAACAAATATCATTATAAAAAAAATCATTTTCCTCCCTAGCCAACCTCTAGCTATATCTTACTCTCGACTCTCCCACCTCCACCCCCTTGCTCATCCTTTTGTCCCGAAGGGATCCCCTCTTTCCCTACATCAGGCAAACCACTGCTCTTCCCACATCCTATTCCTCACAAACAATTCCCTCCTCCAACAAGCTTGCCCTGATTTATTTCCCACATCTTCTTTTCACCATCTCCAGAAATTATGAACTTCTCTTCACCTTCCTTAGCACTCATACATAAGACCGATGTATTTATTTTGACCACTACCTGCTCAATTATAAGCCTATGTAAGTAGGTAGGGATAGGTAAGGATAAGGATAGTATTTACTGAGCGCTTACTGTGTAGAACACTGTGCTAAGTGCCTGGCAGGGTGCAATACAACAGAAGTAGTAGATCCGTGCCCTGCCAATGCAGTGTTTACCATATAAAGGGGAAGACAGACCTTAAAATAAATTAAGGATATATACATAAGGGCTTTAGGGCTGAGGGTGGGTTGAAGTATCAAGTGCTTGAAGGGTACAGAACTAAACTCACCCTTGTATTCTCCCAAGTTCTTAGTACAGTGTTCTGCATAGAGTAAGCACTCAATAAATACTATCGATTATAATAATTGTGGTTATTTGTTAAGGGCTTACTGTGAGCCAAGCACAATACTAAGCACTAGGATAGATACACAATAATCAGGTTGGACACGGTCCCTGTCCCCCATGGGGTTCATAATCTAAGTAGGAGGGGGAACAGGTAATGAATCTCCATTTTACAGATGGGGAAACTGAAGCACAGAGAAGGTAAGTGACTTGCCCAGGGTCTCACATCAGGCAAGTGGCAGAGCTGGGTCCTCTGACTCCCTAGCCTGTGCTCTTCACTAGGTTGTGAAGCAGCGTGGCTCAGTAGAAACAGCCCGGGCTTTGGAGTCATAGGTCACGGGTTCAAATCCCGGCTCTGCCAAATGTCAGCTGTGTGACTTTGGGCGAGTCACTTAACTTCTCTGTGCCTTAGTTACCTCATCTGTAAAATGGGGATTGACTGTGAGCCCCCCGTGGGACAACCTGATCACCTTGTAACCTCCCCAGCACTTAGAACAGTGCTTTGCACATAGTAATCACTTAATAAATGCCATCATTCTCGATTGATTGAATACTATTGATGGATTACTTTTAAGAATATTTAAGTTTATCTTCATTTAGGGTGAAAATTCTTTGTGGTCAGGGAAGGTGTCACTTCATTATTCTGTGCTTCTCAAGCACCTCTTACATTGGGCCTCCCCAAGTGGCTCAATAAATGCTACTACCCTTATTCCCTCTCCAAACTGTGGGCTCTGAGGTTGTGGTGAGGCTAAGTCCTTGAGTTGCCAAAGAAGAGCCCCAAGGTTGCTGGAATGTTAATGTTCATATCTAATGTTAGATGAGAAGCAGCATGGCCTAGTAGAAAGAGCACGGAACTGCAAGTCAGTGGACCTGAGTTCTAATCCTGCCTCCATTTCTCTGCTGTATGACCTTGGGCAAGTTACTTCACTTCTCTGAGGTCCTCAATTTCCTCATCTGTGCCTAAATTTTGACTGACTGTGATTCCCCATGTGGGACAGGGATCGTGTCCAACCTGATGATCTTGTATCTACCCCAGCGCTTAGTACAGTGCCTGACACATAGTAAGCACTTGACAAATACTACAATTTTTATAACTACTAGTACAGGGCACAGTTCCTCTTCCTCCGTCAGCTAGCTCGTTCTATGACTGCCAAAAATCTGAATATATCATAATAACGATGGCATTTATTAAACACTTACTATGTCCCAAGCTCTGAAGTAGATGTAAGATAATTTAATTGGACATATATGTACACGCTATCCACGTGTTTACTGACTCCTTCAAAGAACTCTAGCTGGTAGTGAGGCACAATTTCCCTTTCTAGAAAATATAGCTTTTTTTCCCCTGTCAGTATCATTTTTTTTTCAGTCATATTCATTGAGGGCTTACCATGTGTAGAGCACTGTATTAGATGCTTGGGAAAGTACAACAGTAAATACAGTACAACAATGCTCACTGGTATTACACTTAATTAACAATTCTATTGGTTTGCTAGACATAGAATTGAGATTTACCAGACTCACCTCAGAAACCTGTTTTGTAGAGATGAGTTAAAATGTCAGTTACAACATTAATCTGCCAGCCTAAAGGTTCAATGGCCTTTTGTAACAACAGATTACACGTCCTCACTAGAGATTTAAAAACACCCTCCTCCCCATCACACCGAGTTCATCCGAAATTTCAGATGAATGCATCCCATCTCTGTAAACATCTAGTTTAACAATTTGCTCTAAAATACCCTGTGTGGCAAAGACCAGTTCTTTTGCCCTGGAGAATCACTGTAGCAGTAGAAATTGCATTTATTAAGGCCTACTGAGGGCAGCACTCTTTTTTTTTATGGTATTTGTTAAACGCTTGCCATGTGTCTCTGTCTCCCCCCCCGTAGACTTTAAGCTCATTGTGGGCATGGAGTGTAGCTGTTGATTTTTGTATTGTACTTTCCCAAGCGCTTTAGTGCAGAGCTCTGCACACAGTAAGCACTCAATAAATGCAATCGAATGAATGAATGAATATGTGCCAGGCACTGTACTAAGCACTGGGGTAGATGTAAGTTAATTAGGTTGGATGCAGTCCCTGTCCCACATAGGGCTCACACTGTACTAAGCACCTGGAAACTGTTAAGGAAAGAAGCGAAATATTTCTGTCTCACAAATAATAATAATAATTGTGGTATTTGTTAATTGCTTACTCTGTGCCAAGCACTGTGGTAGATACAGCATATTCAGGTCCCACATGGGGCTCACAGTCTAAGTAAGAGGGAGAACAGGTATTGAGTCCTCATTTTGCAGGTGAGAGAACTGAGCCCAGAGAAGTTAAGTGATCTGCCCAAGGTCACACTGCAGACAAGTGGCAGAACCGGGATTAGAACCCAGGTCCTCTGACTCCCCAGCCAGTGCTGTTTCCACTAGGCCACACTGTTTCTCTAGAGCAAGGAGCTTATGCTTTAATGGAGGAGACAGACGTAATATTGGGAATATTGAAGAGGGGAGAAATTCCACTGCGCATGTTCATTTTGGGGATTTGGCAAAAACAGACGTGTAGGGGGAAACTTAAACTTAACTTAAACTTAAACTTAACTTCCCCCTTCTGTACTGTGAGCCCACTGTTGGGTAGGGACTGTCTCTATATGTTGCCAACTTGTACTTCCCAAGTGCTTAGTACAGTGCTCTGCACACAGTAAGCGCTCAATAAATACAATTGATTGATTGATTGATTGAAAAGGTGGGCTGGAAGCTGGAGGACCACCAACATTTCAGTGGCAGGAATGAGCGCCAGCCCCATAGAACTGAAACCCCACCAATGAAATTGAGTCTCCTGAGGATGTTAGATCAAAATTTTTAAAAAATCATCTCTCTGACTCTGGAGCAGGGTCCTGGTCTGCAAAGACTTTACCCTCAGCAGAATGGGCTTTTATTTTATTTTTCCCCACAGTCAGAACTACTGATGGAGAGCAAGATCGATTCGCAACAGCTCCTGCAGATAAGGAAAGGCCAGAACCCTTGGTTAGAGTTCTGAGAAAAGCTGGAAGAGTATGAGTCGGCTATGAAAATAGCAAAAGCATCCAGCGTGAACTTCACTCTTAAAAGTAACCTCTCTGCCTGGTCCGTAGTGTATCATGAGCTTTAAAAGCCTACTCTTTCCTAAGTGCTCTTTTTGATACTGTATTTCTGAAAAACCATTCTCATCCCTCTGAGCCGGATTTCCCACCTCCCTGGGGACTCTGTGGCTACAGCCCTGCCTTTGCATTGCACATTGTGGTTTGCAGGTGAAAGAAACAGATGTTTTTGGTAGAACACTTTCCCCGCATTACACGGCCCAAACCACCAAGCACTCTGTACCTGAAAGATCTGCATTCGGAAGACGGCGATCTAACCTGACACTGAAAGGGAACATGGTTCTTTGCCTCATTTCATTGGATCTTAAAAGCTTTTTTGGCCCCTGTTGATGTTTAAATGCCTGAAGTTAGAGGTGTGTTTTCTACTAATGTCTGAGTTTAAAGGGGTGAGGGTTGGGGGGGCCTCAATTTAGCTCTAGGCAATGCTACTGGATTAGGAGTACTATGCTCCCGATGCTATCTGTTGGCAAAATAGGCTTCTTTCTAGCCATTCATAATTTATGTTCTAAATGCCATCTAACCTGGCCGGCTGGTAGCTTACGGGTAAGGGCACATTCTGGATCGAGCTGTAACTGGAGCATTCCAGAAGGAATTCGACAGTGGGGTTGTCCCAAAATGGGGAAGCAGGCACTGCTTCAGGGAAACAGAACATTATTATTATTATTATCATGTATGGTGCTCTATTTATTGACTGTATTGCTAGGCTAGGCTCAAGGACCTGTTGAGAACTTCTAGTGGTCCTGAGGAGAACTTTTTGAGCAGGGATTTGAGGCAGAGTAGTTTGACGGGTGGCCCGTTTTATTGGGAGTCAAAAGTGAGAGGCTATTCTTCTGTCTTTTTTATGGTAATTGTTAAGCGCTTGTCTTATGCTGTCGAGTCGTCTCTGACCCATAGCAACTCAGTGGACACATCTCTCCCCAAACAGCCCACCTCCATCTGCAATCGTTCTGGTAGTGTATCTATAGAGTTTTCTGGGTAAAAATAGGGAAGTGGTTTACCATTGTCTTCTTCCGCGCAGTGTACTTGAGTCTGTGCCCTCGACTCTTTCCCATGCCACTGCTACCCAACACAGGTGAGTTTACTATGCGTCAAACACTGTTCTAAGCCCTGGGGTAGATACAAGTTAATCAGGTTGGACAAAGTCCTTGTCCTGCATAGGGCTCACAGTCTAAGTAGGAGGGAGTAGGCTTGAATCCCCATTTTACCATTGAGGAAATTGAGGCACAGAGAAGTGAAGTGAATTGCCCAAGGTGACATAGCAGACAAGTGGAGGAGCTGGGATTAGAACCCAGGTCCTTCTGACTCCAAGAACTGTGTTCTTTCCACTAGGTCACACTGCTTCTCTTGGCCACGCTGAAGAGAACAATTCTTCTCCCCTGACCTTGAGACCATGCCCCACTGAGTGCGGGCTTTCTACAAGTAAGTTGATCTCTGGCTCAGCTTGTTTGCCTGTAAAATGGGAACAGGGATTAATAAGAGAAAATCTGGGGAACGTGTTGCACTTTTTGGGATGAAAACACTAAATAAATTTGCTATTATAACCACATTTGTAACCACAGGCCAACACAAAACTCCAGTTCTCTCCTTGACCCCCTCCAATCTGGTTTCCATCCCCTTCACTCCATAGAAACCACCCTCTCGAAGGTCACCAATGATCTCCTTTTTGCCAAATCCAACGGCCTCTACTCAATCCTTATCCTCCTTGACCTCTCAGCTGCCTTCAACACTGTCAACCACTTTCTTCTCCTGGAAACATTATCCAACCTCAGCTTCACTAACACTGTCCTCTCCCGTTTCTCCTCTTATCTCTCTGGCCGCTCATTCTAAGTCTCTTTCCACCGCCTCCCACCCCGTAACTATGAGTGTCATTCAAGATTCAATTCTGGGTCCCCTTCTATTTTCCATCTACACTCACTCCCCTGGAGAACTTATTTGCTCCCATGGCTTCAACAACCACGTTTATGTGGGTGATACCCAAATCTACATCTCTAGCCTTGATCTTTCTCTCCCTCTCTGCAGTCTTGCAATTCTTCCTGCCTTCAAGACATCTCTACTTGGATGTCCTCCCATCACCTCAAGCTTAACAAGAGAAGCAGCGTGGCTCAGTGGAAAGAGCATAGGCTTTGGAGTCAGAGGTCATGGGTTCAAATCCCAGCTCCACCAATAGTCAGCTGTGTGACTTTGGGCAAGTCACTTAACTTCTCTGGGCCACAGTTACCTCATCTGCAAAATGGGGATAAAGACTGTGAGCCCCCTGTGGGACAACCTGATCACCTTGTATCCCTCCAGAGCTTAGAACAGTGCTTTGCACATAGTAAGCACTTAATAAATGCCATTATTATTATTATTATTATTAACATTTCCAAAATAGAACTCCTTATGTTCCCACCCAAACCCTGTCCTTCCCGTGACTTTTACATCACTGTAGACGAGTCCTGCATCCTTTCTGTCTCACAAGCCTGTACCCTTGGCATTATTCTTGACTTCTCTCTCTCTCATTCAACCTACATATTCAATCCCTCACTAAATCGTAACGGTTCTACCTTAACAATATCGTTAAAATCCAAACGGTACTATGCTTATCCTATCCTGCCTTGATTACTGGATCAGCCTCCTTGCTGACCTCCCTTCCTCCTGTCTCTCCCCACTCCAGTCCATGCTTCACTCTGCTGCCCAGATCATTTTTCTATAAAAACATTCAGGGCATGGTTTCCCACTTTTCAAGAAACTCCAGTGGTTACTCATACACCTCCTCATTAAGCAACAACTTCTTTCTATTGGCTTTAAAGCACTCAATTCTTGCCCCCTCCTATCTCAGCTTGCTACTCTCCTCCTACAACCCAGCCCATACACTTTGTTCTTCTAATGCCAACCTTGATCTTGTCGCCAAACTCTTGCCCATGTCATTCATTCATTCATTCAATTGTATTTATTGAGCGCTTACTGTGTGCAGAGTACTGTACTAAGCGCTTGGGAAGTACAAGTTGGCAACATATAGAGATGGTCCCTACCCAACAGAGGGCTCACGTCCTGCCTCTGGCCTGGAACGCCCTCCCTCCTCAAACCCAACAGACAATTACTCTCCCCCATTTCAAAAGCCATACTGAAGGCACATCTCTTCCAAGAGGCCTTCCCTAAGCCCTCCTTTCCTCTTCTCCCACTCCCTTCTGTGTCACCCTGACTTGCTTCCTTTATTCATACCCCCTCCCAGCCCCATAACACTTAGGTACATATCTGTAATTTATTTATATTAATGTCTATCTCCTCCTCTAGACTGTAAACTCATTGTGAGCAGGGAATTTGCCTGTTTATTGTTATACTGTACTCTCCCAAGCACTTAGTGCGATGCTGTGCACACAGTAAGCACTCAAATACGATTGATTGAATGAATGAACGAACTCTCACTTCCTGATGAGAAGACTGACAAAGAAGCTGTTTAAATGACTTGTTCAAGTCCACACAAAGTTCTCCTTTTAGGGGAGTTCTGAATTATTTTCTTGGTGTCCTGGTTTTTCTGTTTCTTCAGCCCACTAGAGGATCTGCTATGTGTCCTTGGGCATGGCACTTAACTTCTCTGTGCCTCATTTACCATAGGGATTAAAACAATGAGGCCCACATGGGATATGGACTGAGTCCAACCTGATTCCTAATTTCTGGTTCTTTGGTCAGAAATCTCCACCTCTGATGGCACAGTTCCAACAGGCAGAGTCATGACCAAACTTGGGTGGCCTGATTCCCAGAGCAGTTCTTTTTCCACTGGACCAACAGCAGGGCTAGCAGGCCAAACTTAATTCACCAGTGACAGATCAAGTGAGCCACTATCTCTAGCCTGTTACGATTCTCTCTGGAAGGCAAGCAGCATCCTAAATGTCTCCTGCTAGTTATCTGTCTTTGCCTCAAGACTCGTTCGGCTTGTTGTTTTCATGCTGCTAGCAATGAAAGCACATTATTGCCAGAGGTTGTTTCCACTAAAGAGCCTCAGGGGACTGAAAAAGCAAATGTGAGACAAATTCAAGTAGTCTAACCTCACGGTCATATAGCACGGCATCCATAGAGTTTTCCTTTTTCATCAGTGGTAGAAGGGGGTACACACTAATTTAGGAATTTGTGATTATCGTTCAGATGCTAATATTAATTCTGATACCACTCTATACATATTTGAGGACTTTCTTCCTTTTGGGAGAGGTAGGGTTAGAAATAGGCCCCAGGTTTCCTTGAGACAGTCTTCCCAGTGACTTGGGTTGCCAGACAGAGTGGCAGCCAGGACTCCATGTGACCTTGGGCAAGTGACTTGACCTCTCTGTGTCTTCTGTAAAATTGAGATAAAGGTACTCAGCCCCTCTCTCCATCTCAGGGTGTTGGGTGAATTCCACTGCCCCAGCAAGGTTTTAAAATAAAAATGAGTCAGGACTAAATGCAGAGTCAACAAAAGCTGTTAGGGGAATGGGTACTTAATCAGTACAAAGACCGGTCTGAGATGGGGTTTTTGGCACAGGGTTATTGCAGTGCATGATGGTCAGATCCAGTGCTGAGGTGGGTCAGGGATGGTCAGTTTGAGAAAGGTGAAAGTTTTTATAATTTCCCAGGAAAGGAGAGAATCATCTTGTTTGGGACATAGAGTTCCAAGTTGCCGAATAACAGGGCCTTTGGAAATGCTCTCTACGCTAAGGCAGCTACTGCTGCTACTTTGTACTCAATTCCACCGTGCCTTTCTCTCCAGGAACTGAAAGCTCTTTGCAAACATTCAGTATCATTAATCCTCACAAAGCCCGGGCCAAGTGGGGAGGTGGCACCTGAATGATTATCTCTGCTTTGCTGGTGGGGAAAGTGAAGAGACTTGCCCCAGGTTGCATGGGGGGCAGTGAGTCAGCAGTTAAGCCTAAGAACATCACCCAACTTTCCAGCAATGGGATCAGGGAAGAACGTGTGCTTCTGCACATCACTTTAAAATGTCACTGCCTTCTCGGGACACCCTTTCAAAGACAAACATTCCTTTGGCTTCTCCTGTGTCTTTGCTCCTCCTCTTCCTTTGGAATCTTTGCCCATTTGTCAGCTTAGGCTGACAGATGGCAGCCTTTCTAACAATACCCCCTATTATTCGCCCAGCGGAGATGCCTCTAGGCCAGTGGTTTACAGCAATCCCCTGTACCACCCCCTAGTTCCAAGCTGGAGCCTCACTTGGGCCACTTCTTTTCCCTCGAGTTAAATTCCGGCATTGGTCTCAGAAACATAAGAGCCTGGTCCGGATTCTGCAGCGAACCGACCCTAATGCGTGTGCCTCTGAATTAATTTTCAGCTTTGTGGGATTCCGAAGGCTGAAATTATATACACCAAAGAATGTGGCATCGCCACTAGGGACTATAACTCATGTATGACGGGAGAGAGTCAAGAATAATAAATTTGAAAGGAAGTATTAATGGCTACAAGGGGCATTGTGAACTTGGCATTCCCTAAAGCCTGGAACTCTGTATCTCAGCCTTTAGAAATGATTTGTGCTGGAGCAAGTCTAAACAGAAAACACTTGATGTTACGCTGGAGGAGACCAGTTATCAACTGTAGGAGTCAAGGACTTTCCAAGATAAAACTTCTTCAACCAGGGTCAGGTGGGGAAGGATAATTTTGTTAGCGCTTTGTTGCTGCCCCCATTTTCTCAGCATTAAAGGGCAGAGACTCCTAGCCCCCCTACATTCCCCATATCACCCTTCTGCAGAAGGCCTCACTCAAGAAGATGTCCATTGATTTCTGCTTCCCGATGTTCCTGCCTTGGGACCCTCGTTACTCATATGCTAATGTCAATGGATTAATCCCCTGTATTTATCTACGTCATGTAGGTACATGTCTGTGGGGCTTTTAGCAAAGTCTGCTTTGAGGTCAGGGTTAAGAGCAAACACTTCCTTCTCTTCTTAGCCAAACCAGCTCAGAGAGCCATCCCACATCAATCCACTTGCCAAAGAGTTATTCCGAGTGCAGTGGAAATCTCTTAATTGGCACAGCCCAGTGCAAAGAGAGAAAACATGCCAATTGAGCAATCAGCCCAACTCCCAGAGGAATGCATGGAGCTGGGGGTTGTTCACTTTGGTTTCATGAGTGGATTTAAAGTTGAGGATAATGAAAAACATGACATGCTTTAAAAGCTACCATACATTTCTGTCCTCTACCTTTAAGGAATTTGTTTTGACTGTTGCTATTAATGATTCCAGCTGCAAGTTGCGATGTGGCCGGCAGATGCACACAACTTGAAACATCTGTATTCCTTTCAGTTTTTTTAATGGAACTTATTGAGCGCTTACTTTGTGTACTAAGCACTGTACTTAGCATGGGAATGGATACAAGATAATCAGGGTGGACACAGTCCCTGTCCCACATTGGGCTCTCACTCTAAGAAGAGGGAAGTAGGATTTAACCCCCATTTTACAGATGAGAGAACTGAGGATCAGATAAGTGACTTGCCTAAAATCACAGAGCAGACATGTGGTGGAGCCAGGATTAGAACCCAGGTCCTCAGTTTCCCAGGCCCGGGCTCTTTTCACTAGGCCATGCTGTTGCTTAAAGAACTTTGGAATGAACCTGCCGATTCTGTTGTATTGAGCCTGCTGATCGGTAGGGATCATCTCTGTTGCTGAATTGTACTTTCCAAGCACTTAGTACAGCGCTCTGCACCCATTAAGTGCTCAATAAATATGATTGAATGAATTAATGAATGTATTTTCCCAATCACTTAGTACAGTGCTCTGCACTCAATAAATACTATTGATGATGATGATAACTTAAGAAAACAACAAAAACAACACACGTGCTAACCAATAAGCTAGGAAATGATACCTAATGAAGTTGGAGGGAGAAGGAAGGGAAGACTTGACTGTCATGTCAATTCTTATGTGTTTACTAATGCAACACTTACACTAACTGAATGCATCTCTCGTGCCCATCGTAATCATCGAATGGCCAAAAATACCATCTGGTTGCCGGTTTCGCAGGCTCTGCGATTACAATCCAGGGACACAGTCTCCCCCTTTCACGTCATCGGATCAAGCTCACCCTAAACCAGATCTTTCTCCCACTCTTTCCCAATCTGCTTCTGTCATCCTACTCAAAAAAGCCATTTCTCTTTGCATTCGTAACTATCCCTCTCGGAGCAGTGGCCAACTCATCTTCTGATCTTGGGGGAACCGCTTTGCTCTCTCTCCCTCCCTTTCCTTTCCCTTCCACTTTTCCTCCTTGCCCTTGGTTCTGCTTTGGCTCTGATGAAGCCCTTCCTATCTGGTGCATCCCAGGATTCTCCCAACCCTGAGAGCTTTTTTATGGTGTGGGACGTGAGATCCGTCATTCTGCCAGCCAAGTTGTGATAGTAAGTTGTGTTATGGACTCAGTCTCTCATCATAAATGAGGGATGAGTCTCAGTCTGGTCCGAGAATCTGTATGAAAGAATTGATTCGAGTGATAGTGGTTTGCGGACTGCTCCTCGCACTATGTCTCTGCCAGTTATGTTCCTACGGGGGCAGAGGATGCAGCACATTGCAAAGTGCACACAAGAATTTTACATACAAAACCCATTTATAGCCAGTACATTATTGCTATTATGCTACAGACTGTAGCAATACTGTACATTAATCAATTGGTAAATCAATGGTATTTGAGAACTTATGATGTGCAGAGCACTTAACTAAGCACTTAGGAGAGATAGTACAACAGAATTAGCAGACACGTTCCCTGCCCATAATGAGCTTACTGACTTTAGGGCCAATGCAGTAGTAGCTTTCTAAAGCTAATGGTCATTTCATGCTGCAAAATGGGCCTTTTCGTACAATAATCACAGAGGGAAGCAGCATGGCCTAGTGGATAGAGCATGGGCCTGGGAATCAGAAGGTCATGGGTTCTAATCCAAGCTCTGCCACTTGCCTGCTGTGTGACTTTGGGCAAGTCACTTAACTTCTCTGTGCCTCGGTTCCATCAACTGTAGAATGGGGATTAAGAGTATGAGCCCTAAATGGGACAGGGACTGTGTCCAACCTGATTATCTTCTATCTACCCCAGTGCTTAGAAAAACACCTGGCACATTATAAGTGCTTAACAAATACCATAATTATTATTACCTACTAGGAGCAAGCATGCGTATCCTAGACCTACTTGCTAGATTGGAAAACTATGGATTGGATTACTACTAATTTTTTAATGGTATTTGTTAAGCACTTACCATTGTGCCAAACCCTGTACTAAGCACTGGGGTGGTTAATCAAGTTAATCAGGTTGGACACAGTCTCCATTCTTCATAAAACTCACAGCCTTAATCCCTATTTTCTAGATAAGATAGCTGAAACATAGAAAAGTTAAATGACTTGCCCAAGGTCACACAGCAGACACGTGGTGGAGCTGGGATTAGAGCCCCAGTACTTCTGACTCTGAGGCCCATACTCTATCCATTAGGCAACACTGCCTCTCAATTAACTAATTAACCAAATCCAGGAGAAACACGTGTGTATGTATGTGTGTGAGAGAGAAAGAAAGAAAAAGAAGGAAGCAAGAGATTTGTGCTTCAGTAGAACACTCACAAGAATGAGAGTACACTGATTTTGAAGGAGGAAGGTGAATGTCTAAACTACCTAGACCATATGCATGAGTGTTCATTTCTTAAAGCTTCAAGGTTTGGAGACTGTAAAATTTCCCTTCGTAGCCCATTCCATCTTAGTAATCAAGAAGCTTTATGGTCAGTAGAAAGTTAGGCTACTAAACAATCTCAATTCATTTAATCTTTCCTCATAGGACCTATTTTTCACCCCCTTCACTTTCAGTGCTCTTCTCTGGACCCTTTCCAGTTTCTCTATGCTCTGCACCTGTCTTTCAACACCCAACAGCTCTCAAATGGATACACATCTACCTCTGAATCAAACCGAAACTCTTTATCACTGGCTTCAAGACTCTCTGTCAGCTTTGTCTCCTCTTATGCCGTTGATTCACCTTCAACCCATGATGACGCCATGGACGCATCTCTCCCAGAACGCCCCACCTCCACCTGCAGTCGTTCTGGTAGCGTATCCATATAGTTTTCTTGATTCTCTCCCATGCCACTGCTGCCCAGCCTGCTTGAGTTTTGACTTGTAGCAGATTGCTTTCCACTCGCTAGCCACTGCCCAAGCTAGGAATGGAATAGATATGCCTCTGACTCACTCTCCTTCCTGAAGTCTAGATGGGTAGAGTACTGGGAACTCTCCAGGGTGTGACCCTGAGAGAGGTTCTGTCAGCTTTGCCAACTTGTATATCAACTCTTTACACATACTACTCCCTATTAATCCCTGGTTCACAATCTTTGCCCACCCAAACTCACCTCCTAGTTATACCTCACTCTTGACTCTCCCCACTCTTGACTCCTTGCTCACATTTTCTCTCATCTTGGAACCTCGCTGTCTCACCCCCGTCCTGCCCAAATCTGCTAAACCCCAGTTCTCCCCTTTAAATCATTTCTAAAATCCCACACTACCTGAGAAACCCTCCTTAATTAGTTCACAACAACCGTGTTGCATCAAACCAACACCACCTTCATTCATTCATTCAATTGTATTTATTGAGTGCTTACTGTGTGCAAAGTGCTGTACTAAGCACTTTGGAGAGTTCAATATAACAACAATCAGACACATTCCCTGCCACAATGAGCTCACCTTTACGATGTAAATAGTTAACTCTTAGCCTCAGCATTTATATACCAATGTATCTTTTTGTTTGTATAATTATTCAGTTTTTCTTCCTGATATATTTGTACTACTTTCTGTTCCCAATATCTTAAATATTTTTTGTTTCTGTCAACTCCATCCCTCAAAACTCTAAATTCACTGTGGGCAGGGAACGTGTCTACCAACTCTGTTGCACTGTGCTCTCCCAAGTGCTTAGTACAGTGCTCTGCACACAGTATGTGCTCAATAAATACCATTGATGATGACGGTAAGCTCCTAGAGGACGGTAATTGTGTGCTCTGTTTCTGCTGTATTCTTCCAAATGCTCCACTATTGATAAAGATGATTCTTTTTAAATGAGGTGACCCAAACCAGATACAGTCTTTAATAACTGGACACACTGCTCTAATAAGGCCTGATTAATTCAGAGTGCAGCATTTCATACTCCTGCCAATGTACCTCAATCTCTTGTTGTTTTTTTCATTTCCAGCACTAAATTGCTGACATATTCAGCAGCTGTTCAGCTAAGCTGTAGTCTTTTTCTGCCAAATTAGTACTCAGCCACTGTCTCCTCATCTTGAATTTTTGGGATTTGCTTCTCATCCCTCAGTGTACCATTTTGCACTTGTCTCTACAGAATTTCATCCTGATTTTGTAGGGCCATTTTTCCCATTTGTTTGGATCCCTTTGGATAATATTCCCATTTTCTGAATTGTTCCCTGCTTGCCTAATTGGAAATCCTTAGGAAATTTTGACGAGCGAGCTCTAGATTGATTCATCCAAGTTCTCGATGAAAATATCGAGGAGGACTCGCCATCGCAGGGTCAATTACTTTGGGATCCCACTGGATATTCCCTTGCCCTCCTCCCAGCTGACCCTGAATGATGATGATTCTTCTTTGCGTGGGATCCTTGAGCCAGCTGTGCCCCTAACCTAGTGGTGGGTAATGTGGTCAAGACCACATTTTCTCAGCTTGCCAATAATGATGTTGAGGGTTAGAAGAAACCTTACTGTGGTCTACACAAATTACATTTCCAGATGAATGTATTATAAATTATCTATATTACTGCCTGTCTTCCCCCTCTAGATTTGTAAGCTCATCGTGGGCAGCAAATGTGTCTACCAACTGTGTTGTGTTGTACTCTCCCAAGTGCTTAGTGCAATGTTCTACACACAGTAAGTGCTCAACAAGTACCACTGATTGACTGATTGTTAAAGTTCCATTACCCCTTATATTAAGGGTGATTTTGTATGTATGTGTGCCTCCCACTTGTAGCTCATTCTACAGGATAAAAAAAAAGACTCAAGTGATATAATTTTAATGGAGTAGGAAATTTCAGAATTAGAATTTCCTTCTGGTAATCATTAAGGGTGCATTTGTTAGGAAGAGAACCAGAGAAACAGAAATCCTTAATTATCTAAGCACTCTGATGACACTAATCTTTTTTTTCCCCACTTTTAACAGGCCAACTTTCTTCAGTTGTAAATGTAACCCTGAAGGAACACATACATAAATTATAGTGCAGTCTCTGAGGCAATCTCTAAAATGTTGCAAAATTGGGGGAAATGCATTTATGGGGCAGAACACAAGCACTCCATTTCCTTCTGTCTTAAATACAGTTAGAAAACTAGAATAATTGGGAAGTGTCTTGCAAAATGCTAGCAAAATGCTTGCAAAATGCAGAACACAATCCCCCTAATGATGACGGACTCTCCAATCCTATTTCATGCTAATGAATCCAATAATTATTGGTGAAACAGAGTTCTTGGAAAACCTCTTAGTGCTTCCTCTACCCTTTTGCTCGACTCCTCAGTAGTCTGGAATTCTCTCCAGTCATAATGATGAAGAAATGCTAAGTGACTTATTTTAGTTCCACACAGCAGCAAACACAATGTGGGAGCTCAATCAATATATTTTTTAAGGTTATTTAAGGGCTTACTATGTGCCAAGTACTGTACTAAGCACTGGGGTAGAAGTGAGATAATCAGATTGGACACAGTCCCTAACACACATGGGGCTCATGGTCTTAATCCCCATTTTACAATGAGGTAACTGAGGCACAGAGAAGTTAAGTGATTTGTCCAATGTCACACAGCAGAAAAGTGGCAGGGTGGGGATTAGGTCCTTCTGACTCCCAGGTTATGCTGCTCATCTTGGCCATGCTGAAAAGAACAATTCTTCTCCCCCCTCCATTACGGTGAATAGCTCATCAAATTTATCACATTGGAACTTAAGGCAAAAGGAAATAACCTAATATCTCATTATTTTGTAACCTTGGGATGGGGCTGAGGGAAAGCAGTCATTTGTTTTGGTAATTAATTCAGGGCTATAATACAAAAATATGTAACAGATCCCTTTCTTAATCACATCAGATGAAATGGGAGAAGACAAAAAAAGGAAAGGGGAGGAAGGAGGAGGTGAAGACTGTGTTTTCTATTTTATGGGCCTTTTTACCCAAACTAATCAAAGATCTGGAAAAGAGGAGAGACCCTCCCCAATCTGAATCCTAATCCCATCACTATATAGTGTCTATGGGCATATGCATGTATATAAGTAGTATGTATATATCTAACTGTCCTTTGTACTTGAAGAATTAACCTACAGCTTCCCTTTGACCTCTCTTATACCACCTCTGCCATTCTAATCCAAGGATTTCTGCCTAGCTTTCCACTTCCTCTTCCCAGTCACCTCCTCTGGGAAACTTCAGAGATTCTGTTTATTCTATTTACGTGTGACACCCCCCACCAAGCTACCTCGCTACTCTCCTACAACACAGTTACCTCATCAGTTACCTCATCTGTTAAATGGGGATTATATCCTACATCCTCCTACTTAGACCGTGAGCCCCATGTGGGACAGGGACCGTGTTCACCCTGATTAACCTGTAGCTATTCCAGCACTTAGAACAGTATTTAATAAGTTCCAATAATTACAATTGTAATGGATGAGGTATGTGTTTGTTATTTCTATCTTGATATCTTATGTATTTTACCCAGTTCCTTGAGGCAGGCCAGGCCCTGTATCTTATTACTTCCCCATCACTCCCCATCTGTCCATAATGTATTTTAGTTTCTGTCCCCCTTGCTAGACTTCAAACTCCTTAAGGGAACAGGATCTTGGCTACTAATTCTACTGCATTCTCCCGAGCACTCAGTACAGTGCTCGGCATGCAGCAGGCATTCAATAAGTATTTATTATCGACTAACCGAAGAAGGTGCCCCTGAAGGTACAGTTCATCTATACGTGTATGTGTGTGTGTGTGTGACTGAAATGACCAATATTGGACTTACAGTCCTGGCTGCACTGTGGTATTTATTAAGTGCTTACTATGTGCCAACCAGTATCCTAAGCAGCGGAGTAGATACAAGGATAACAGGTCAGACATAATCCCCGTCCCACGTGAAGCTCACAGTTCTAAGGATAGAATGGACAGGGATTTCATTCTCATTTTATAGATGAGGAAACTGAGGCCTAGAGTAATGAAGTGACTTGCCTAAAGTCACATAGACGACAAGTGGCAGAGTGGGGTCTAGAACCCAGGTCCTTTGATTCCCAGGCCTGTGCTCTTTCCACTAGACTGTGCTGCTTCTCTAAGGTGCCTATATATTAATTGCATTTCAAAAGGTGTGAACTAGAATGCAACAGCAGGTGTTTGCTAGGGGTGAACATTTTCCTTACAGTGTATGCTTTTTGGGGGGTCTTGCACAGGTGTTTGACTGCAAGAGATTGCTTAGGTAATAATAATAATAATAATATAATAATAATAATGGTAATTGTTAAGTGCTTACTAAGTGCTGAGCAGTGTTCTAAGTGCTAGGTAGATATAAGGTAATCAGGTTGGACACGGACCCTGCCCTACGTGGGGCTCACATTCTTAATCCCCATTTTATAGACGAGGTAACTCAATCATAGAGAAGTTAAGTGACTTGCCCAAGGTCACACAGCAGACATGTGGCAGAGCCAGAATTAGGACCCATATCCTCTGACGCTCATGCCCATGCTCTTTTCACCAGGCTACACTTAGATACCTGTGACTTTTCGGGGTGGCCCTTTTTTCTATGAAGACACGAGTTACCACTCTACTTCGGTAGACAAATCTGGCTGGTTTCTGGGTCCCAGGACCAGTGAGAAAATTGTGACAGAAGCTTTACAAGGGTTGAAATATTAAAACGTTTCACTGATACCCAGGGCACACCTGGGGCAGACTGTGTGGTGACCCCAGACAAAACCAGAACAATAAATGTGGACATAAGATTTTTTGGGATGATTTTTGAGAGGCAGATGCACCCCAAATTGTTTTTTCAAGGGTAGCTTGTGTCAAGGCTACCCGGGATTGTGTCTTACCTCCCATTCCCAACCATTTTGATTTCTACTTCGCAACAAGGGACTTTTCACAAGTAGGCAACTGAAAATTATGCCCTTTTGTAATGCCATGGGCAGTTAAATGGAGTAATCCTTGAATGCTAGAAGAACACAACCTGTACCTTTGGATCAAACCAGGGGTGGAGTGGGGGAGATTCAGTCTCCACAGTGCAAATCCTTTTGCCTGATCTGGGTGGTGTAGAATTGTTGATTTGGTGAGTCTGCCCTGTGGGCTTGAAAGTGAAATACAGCCCATCTCATTTTCCCTGCTCTAATGTAATATTATACCTGCACAACTCTAACCACTCTTATTTGTGTACTTGTGGTATCTGAAGAAGGCAGTGCCCTTGGCCAGGTACAAAATAACTTCATTTTCTTACCTCCCTGTCTCAAAGCCTTGGGGTAAATGGTAACCCTATGGTGCCACAGAACCTATTCTGCTTCTCATTCCACGGAATGGAGGGCACGACAATAAAATCATCCTGAAGATGATGAACGATGGGTGAATTCATCATTCACTATGATGAATGTTTATCAAGTGCCCGAAAATGTGTGACACTGTTAAGTGGTTTGACCATTGTCTAAAATCACTTCCAATTCATTTTACTCCATTCGGGCAGATTTGTTCCTGTGCCCATTTTTTCCATCCTCCTCCTACTCCTCCTCCTTCTCCTCAGTAGCATTTATTGTTATTACTGCCAGAGTTAGAAGATACAATCCCTGCTAGCGAGGAGTTTACATCCTACTGGGATGCGGGGAGACAGACAAACCAATAAGGGGAGAAATAGTGTACATAACATATGTACTCAGCGCTTAGAACAGTGCTTTGCACATAGAAAGTGCTTAATAAATGCCATTATTATTATTATTATTATGTACATAAGTGCTTAAAGAACAGAGCTAATCTTAGTGCTTTGGGTGTGGAAGGAATGAGGTGAAAGTTGGGGGATACAAGGTGGGAAGATTAGAGATTGCTCAGAGAAGATCTCCTGGAGGTGATGTCTTCTCAGAAGGGCTTTTTGATTTGGAGTACTGGTCTACCAGATGTGAAAGGGGAGGGAGTTTCAGGCAAAGGGGAGGGTGTGAGAAAGGAGTCCACAGCAGGAGAGACAAGAACAAGGCACAGTGAGGAGGTTTGCTTTGAGGCCAAGCTGGGGTGTAATGGGGGCACTAGAGTGGATAAATAGGAGGGATTTGTTTGAGTGCCAATGGTTAGGCATTTCCGCTTGATGAGGAGAGAAACGGGAAAGGTTTTTGAGGAGTGGGAAGATGTTTTAGAAAAAGATTCCGGCACAGAAGAATGGCTCTGGTAGGGAGCTCAGCAAGGAAGATACTATAGTAGTCAAGCTGGGATATGATAAGTGCCTGGACAGCATACGGTGTCTGTTCAGATAGGAAGGGATGGGTTCTGGAAATGCCTGGAAGAAGACTGACAGGATTTGGTGAAAGACTAGATGTGGTGGTTGAAAAGGAGGGAGGGGACAGGGGTAATTCCAAGGTTGCAGGCTTCAGAGATGGGAAGGATGGTTATGTTGTTTACTGTGATAGAAAGTGAGACGAAGGAAAGGATTTGGCAGTGTGGGAGGGCAGTTGAGGAATTGGGTTTTAAAGTTTAGGCTTTCTCATCTCTTATTAGTCATTTGTTATGTAGTCCTTCCTGGGGCAATGTCAAAGAACATTCATTAAACTGGGGTCACTTTTACTGTGGCTCAATAATTATGGTATTGATTAAGTGCTTACTCTGTGCCAGGCACTGTACTAAGCACTGGGGTGGATACAAATAGCAAATTGGGGTGGGCTCAATACTTGTTAGATTATAAACCCGGGCAGTGGTAAAGTCACCTACCCCTATTTTATTCTCCCAAGCAATCATTTAACCAGTCATATTTATTGAGCACTTAGCATGTGCAGAGCACTGTATTAAGCATTTGGGAAAGCACAGTACAACAGAGTTGGTAGGTGCGATTCCTGCCTACAAGGAGCTTACAGTCTACAGTAGATGCTCACTAAATACCACTGATGATGTGGCTTGGATGTGACTTTTTATGTTATTTGTTAAGCACTTACTAATTGTCAAATGCTGTTCTACAAGCTGAGGTAGGTACAAGTTAATTAGATCAGACACAGTCCCTGTCCCATGGGGCGCACAGTCTAAGTAGGAGGGAGACCAGGTATCCCCATTTTATAGTTGAAGAAACTGAGGCACAGAGACATGTAGTGACTTGCCCAAGGTCACACAGCAAGCAATTGGCAGAGCTGGGATTAGAACCCAGGTCCTTTTGATTTGTGGGTCCGTGCTCTCTCCACTAGGCCACGTTGCTTCTCAAGGACCTCCAGGACCAACAGAGCCACTCATTTGTAGTGTCCCCTTTCACTGTACCCCCAAAACTGGGCCTGGCCCTCCCTGCACCCCCAAGCCCTCTCCACCTAGCAGGGCCTTAAGCCCCTCTCTACCTTGGACTTCCATCCCAAACCTCCCCCAGCTAGCATGCATATTGCTCTGTTCTGGTAACTGTAACGGCTGCCTCTCCGTTTAGACTGTAAGCTCCTTGTGGCCAAGAACATATTGTACTGCACTCTCCCAAGTGCTTAGCACAGTGCCCAGCACACAGTAAGCACTCAATTAATACCACTAGTTGATTGACCGATTGATGGATAATGGGGCCTGTCCTTGGAGTAGACTGTGAGCCCACTGTTGGGTAGGGACCGTCTCTATATGTTGCCAACTTGTACTTCCCAAGCGCTTAGTACAGTGCTCTGCACACCGTAAGTGCTCAATAAATATGATTGATTGATTGACTGATTGACTGATTGATTGGAGACAGTGTCAGTTGTTCCCCTGGGAGGTTGCAGATGTTCCTCTAGTCTGTAAGCTTGCTGTGGATAGGGACCAGGTTGGCTAGTTCTGTTGTATTGTGCTCTCCCAAGCTCTTAGTACAGTGCTCTGCACATAGTAAATGCTCAATAAATACAATTTATTAATCGACTCAGTGGAACTCTCTGGAGAAATGAAAAGAAATGAAAAGAGAAGCGGCATGGCGTAGCGGATAGAGCACAGGTATGGGAGTCAGACGGCCATGGGTTCTAATCCCGGCTCCGCCATTTGTCTGCTGTGGGACCTTGGGCAAGTCATTTCACTTCTCTGTGCCTCAGTTACCTCATCTGTTAAATGAGGATTGAGACTTGTCCCACTTGGTACAAGGACTGGGTCCAACCCAATTTGCTCGTATCCACCCCAGAGCTTAGAACAGCGCCTGGCACATAGTAATCGCTTAACAAATACCATAAAAATAAGAATAACCAAACAGCAGGCAGAAGGAAGAGCCACTCACCTCGGGGTGACCGCAAGTTGGTGATGTTCTCGGTTGTTTCATCGTCTGAGTCTCCCGTGTCCACCACCTTGTACCGGCTGCTCTTTTTGTCCAACACATGAGAGACTTGCAGCGCTGCCTCTCGCTCTGCTGCCAAGTCCAGGTCTTGCTGGGCCAGGTGTGCCCGCAGCTGCCTAATTTCAAACTAAAAGGACAAGGGAAAGTTTATCAATGAGCTCTGACACCTTCGCTACGATGCGACCAGGGCTCAGGATAGAGAATAATAGTTGTGCTATTTGTTATGTGCTTACTATGTGCCTGCCACAGTACTATGCTCTGGGGTAGATATAATAATAATAATAATAATAATGGCATTTGTTAAGTGCTTACTATGTGCAAAGCACTGTTCTAAGCACTGGGAGGATACAAGGTGATCAGGTTGTCCCATGTGGGGCTCACAGTCTTCATCCCCATTTTACAGATGAGGTAACTGAGGCCCAGAGAAGTTAAGTGACTTGCCCAAGGTCACACAGCAGACATGTGGCGGAGCCGGGATTTGAACCCATGACCTCTGACTCCAAAGCCCGTGCTCTTTCCACTGAGCCACGCTGCTTCTCTAAAGTCTGCTACCTAAGCAATCCACCTATCTTCCATGTCTCTCAAGCCCTCAGCATGATTCCTCTTTCTACAAACCTCCACATTCTGTTAATCTCCAAATTCTGAATTTTTTTTCTCCCCAGCATCTCCAGAATGTGTCCATTCTGCTTGAACTCCCCACTCCTCAAAAATCTCCAACAATACAGGGAACAAGGGACAGGGGATCAGGTTGAATCCCTACCTGTGTTTTCTCTCCCAGTGCTTAGTACAATGCTCTACACACAGTAAATGCTTAATAAATGTTATTGTTACCACTAGCCTCCAGGCACTCAATCATTTCTCTCACCTCCTCTTTATCATCGCTCTTCCCCCCTACATCCCACTACTCACTCTTCAAATGTCAACCTTCTCACTGTGCCTCTCTCTCTCTCTCTCTCCCTCTCTCTCTCTGTCCTCTCCCTCCCTCTACTGAGTACCTGATCATGCCCTCCCCCTCTGCCTGAAACCCCTTCCCCAGCATATCTGGCAGAGCACCCTTCTCCCCATCTAACAAGACCTTCTAAAATCCTATCTCCAGGAGGTCTTCCCTGATTAATTTCTCATTTCCCCACTGTTTCCATCCTTCTGCCACTTAAGCACTTCAGATCAGATCACCTAATCTCCTGCATACTCCCTTCCCCTATAGCATTTATTTAAATATCTTTAAACTGTGAGATTTCCCCAATTTATTTTAGTGCCTATCTCCCTGGATTAGATTCTAAATTCCTTGGGGGCACGGATCCTGTCCATTAATTCCACTACACTTGCCCAAGTGCACTGTATAGTCCTGTGCATATAGTAAGCATTCAGTAAGTACTGTTGATAGACTGATTTAAACACTGGTAGCACACACCCTTGAGAAGTAGTGTTTCCATATACTATAAATATAGATAGATAGATAGATAAAGATATAAATTGTGAGCCCCATGCAGGACAGGGACTGTGTCCAACCTCATTAGTTTGCATCTACCCTAGTGGTTAGTACAGTGCATGGTGCATAGTAAGCGCTTAACAAATATCAATAGGAAAAACAGCCTTGGCCTTCTATCCCTCTGAGCCGCTGAGCATAACTCCAAGTGTCTCCACCAGCCTCCCTTCAATCCATTCCGGGGCTTTTCTCCTGTCCTACCTTAAACCAGCAGGGACTAGAAACATTTAAACACTGGAAACACACCACCTCAAAATTTAGATCATTAGGAAGACAGTTGCTGTGGCTGCTGTAAATGTTGGACTCTGAGTTGGAAAGAGCCTGAAACTCTGCTCCTGTATCGAATAATAATGATGATAGTATTTGTTAAGCGCTTACTATGTGCAAAGCACTGTTGTAAGTGCGGGGGAGGTTACAAGGTGATCAGGTTGTCCCACAGGGGGCTCACAGTTTTAATCCCCATTTTACGGATGAGGTAACTGAGGCACAGAGAAGTTAAGTGACTTGCCCAAAAGTCACACAGTTGACAGTTGGCGGAGTTGGCATTTGAACCCATGACCTCTGACTCCAAAGCCTGGGCTCTTTCCTGCGGATCTTTAAAGGCCTCGGCCATGAGTGGTTGATGACATAGGTGTGTTTTGATTTTTAAGAGACAATTGTTAGGTGTACACCTTCCTCAAACCATGACATCACTTGCGATCTACATTCCTCCATACATATACACTCTATGGCACTTTATTTGCTTTTAGACTTTATTTGCTCTTAGGACCCTCTCTGGGACTATGATGCCCTCTTACTTCTAATCATCCTTACTAAAGGACTCAAACATTTTCTAAAACTCTCATCTAAAACAAAGATGTTTTGGATGCCAAGTCAGTTAACTTGATCACTGTTTATCCAGCATCAAAAATAGGACCTGGGTGTTTAAAGGTTTATAGACACTGAATTCTGAAACTTATTAGCTAAGTGAATGAGAACTGGGATTTCAACCCTGTGATGCTAAATGGTCAGTCCATGTTACCCCAAACTTTAGGAATCTCCAGTGTTTGCCAATCCAACTCCTCATCAGACAGAAACTCCTTACTATTGGTTTTAAAGCACCCGATCACCTTGGCCCCTCCTACTTCACCTTGTTACTCTTTTACTACAAACCAGCCTGCACACTTCATTCTTCTAATGACAACCTAATCACAGTAATTCAATCTCACCTACCTCACCAATAACCTCTCACCCATGTCCTGCCACTGGCCTGGAATGCCTTCCCTCTTCCTATCTGACAGACAATTATTCTCCCCACTTTCAAAGCCTTATTGAGGGCACATCTCCTCCAAGAGGCCTTCCCTGACTAAACCCTCATTTCCTTTTCTTCTGCTCCCTTCTGTGTCACCCTGACTTGCTCCCTTTATTCATTCATTTATTATGAGAAACAGCATGGCTCAGTGGAAAGAGCATGGGCTTTGGAGTCAGAGGTCATGGGTTCAAATCCCGACTCTGCCACCTGTCAGCTGTGTGACTTTGTGCAAGTCATTGCACTTCTCTGTGTCTCAGTTCCCTCATCTGCAAAATGGGGATTAAGACTGTGAGCCCCCTGTGGGACAACCTGATCAACTTGTAACTCCCCAGTGCTTAGAACTGTGCTTTGCACATAGTAAGTGCTTAATAAATGTCATTATTATTATTATTATTATTATATCCCCCACCCAGCCCCACAGTACTTATGTACATTGTACTTTCCAAGCGCTTAGTACAGTGCTCTGCACACAGTAAGTGCTCAATAAATACAATTGAATGAGTGAATGAATGTCTGTAATTTATTTATATTGATGTCTGTCTCCTTGTCTAGACTGTGAGCTTGTTGTGGGTAGGAAATGTGTCCGTTGTTGTACTGTACTCTCCCAAGTGCTTACTACAGTGATTTACACACAGTAAGCTCTCAATAGATCCAATTGACTGATACTCTTTTAAAATCCACTTTGCCATCAGAAGGTAAACCAAATGTTATGATCTTAGATCATGCTGTGGCAGATGAGAAAATCTCAGCTTGTTTCATATAACAATAATGATCGTGGAATTTTTAAGTGCTTACTATATGCCAAGCACTGTACTAGGCACTGGGGTAAATGTAAGATAGTCATGTCCCATGTGGGACTCACAGTCTAAGCGGGAGAGAGAACAGGTGTTGAATCTCCATTTTGCCAATGAGAAACCTGAGGCACAGGGAAGTTAGATGACTTGCCTAAGGTCACCCAGCAGGTGAGTGGCAGAGTCAGGATTAGAACCCAAGTCCCCTTACTCCCACGCCCCTGCTTTTTCCACTAGGCTATGCTGCTTTCCAACTGATGCTGCTTCTCATGACTCATTTGTTCCAAAGGGTCATCTTTGGAAAGTTCGGAACATACAATCCCCATCTATTAATGCGAGGCTCTCTGTGGATCAAACATCCAACTGTTTAATAGTTGTCATTCACCAGACTGAAAGGCAGAGAAAGTGTTACGCTACCCAGAGATTTCCTCTTTCACTGAGGCCTCCCCTTTCCATTTCTGAGCACAATGAAATGAAACCCCCCCAAAATCCCTCGAAACATGAGGGAGAACAGGAAGCAGCCGTAGGAACTGTAGTCACCCTTCTCTTGATGACAGCTATGTTAAAGATGAGATGCTAAATGTTCTAACAAATGCTTTCCTTGCCTAGGAAATCTTTAAAGATGAGATGCTAAATGTTCTAACAAATGCTTTTCTTGCCTAGGAAATCTTTCTTCGCTGGGGGGATAATCCGTAAGAGTACTTTTCAAGGGCTTTCGGGGTTTGCAGTGGGGTTTTCAGGAACAGGCACAGTCTTCGCTGACAGATAATCATTGCCTGTCTAGGAATTCATCCGAGTTAAAAACGATGACCAGGTTAACAAGGTCACTGTAACGGAGGAGAAGTTAAAAACAGAAATAACTTTACTGCCATCTAATGTTCACAGGACAAAAATGTGCTAATTTCTGCCCAATTCCACGTAGTTACTATTATTTTTTGCCATGAATTATTATCCCAGATACCATGGGAGCTAGGCTGTTTTGATTCTTGCACACCTGCTGGATTTCATGGCACAGAGTAAAAATATTTCAAGTTTACACCTGATGGCTCCTTACTGAACTTTGCTTTTGGAGGCCTTACTTGGCATTTTGACTTAGCTGGAGAGCTGGTTGTAAATAATAATAACTGTGATACTACTAGTAGGCCAGCAATGTGCAGGAAAGGAGAGCTGAATGTACCTCAGTAGTATAAATACTAATGTGCTTTTCAGAGATTGAAAACTCGATACTGAATCCCAGCGGGAAATGCTTGAATGGGCCCTCAGCACGGACAAACCACAGATTGCTGTGTACGCGTTGGCTAAGATGCATCATTTGAGATCAGACTTGCCACGGGTGGTTGCCTGCTACACCTTCTCTGCAACCGCAAAAGCAAAGTACTTTTATTACAACCCATGCTAATGGCCTTTTTATGTCACTCCCACTTTATTCATTATTTATGTTGGGTAATGTGTATGGTGTGGTCCAGCCACTAAGACGGACAGTCTTAAATTTTTTCCAGTCAACAGGAGGCAAAACACAACCAAAGCCTCAAAAGTGCAAGCTAGGCCACAGTGAAGATATTTTCAAAGTTTCATTCCATGTCCATTTGTTTAAGACAAATGCCACAATCTAACCTGTAGCATGATTTCTGAAGCCAATGATAATTTCAGTAAAATAAACTTCTAGATCCTCATAGCAGTAAATCTGTAGTTAGATTAAATTCAGATATGCTGTTGGAACCTTCTATTTCACAGAAGAAAAACTACAGCCAATTGTAAATTCTTCCTTTTTTAATGCTTTGAAACACTGACATTCCATATCCTGGGCTATCTGTTAATGTACCAGTTTGCAGGAAGCGTTGGGTGAAATGGCCACAACTACAATGAATCCCAGAGTAGACCCAAGGAGACTGCTCCCCCTGAGGAATCCCTGAACTCATCCTGGAGCAGGTCTTCAACTATGGAACTCAGCCCTTAGGAATGTCACTATCTGGAAGATGGGAATGGCTTGACAAGGTGAGATGCTCTCTGAAAGCATAAAATCAGATTAGGTGATCTCTGGAGTCTACTTGAAGGATGCGTTGGGTGGGGACCGTCTCTATATGTTGCCAACTTGTACTTCCCAAGCGCTTAGTACAGTGCTCTGCACACAGTAAGCGCTCAATAAATACGATTGAATGAATGAATGAATGCGTTGAGCACTCTGCCACTGGTCCTCCCCATTTCCTTTCTGTTATACAGGCCAAGTAGGCTGGAAGCGTCTGAAGGGAAACTCAAAGGCAAGGTGATGGGTCACTGAAATAATAATAATAACGATAATAATTATAATACTATTTTTGTGCCAACTATGTGCCAATCACTGTGCTGAGTTCTGGGGTACATACAGGATAACTGGATTGGATACAGTCTCTGAGTCTTTTGTTTGTAAACCATACTACGGGCCATGTCGACTTGGGGTGTGTTGGGAACCAGTTGGGAAAAATTTCAGAATGGCCATAACCCCACTTAATACATTAGGCAATTATTTATAAAATGATAGAATGATGGGGGCCTATATGAATCTATAGGGAACACCTCCATCTACATTACTGGAGTGAGTAAAGGTGCCATCCATCCTGGCTGTTGTTTTACTCCATGGATCTGCGGCGACTCAAGAAGGAGCAAGAGAGGCAGCTTCCCTTTTAATGGTCCAGCCACGGAGTATAATTGACACGGCCTTGAACAGATCAATGGACACTTTAGCCAGAAGCTTGATCGCATCTAATGCAGTCGCAATAATTTTGCTCCATTCTATTAGTGCTGTCTGCACTGACCGCCCTGCCCTGAAAACTCATCTGCCATTGGGCCCCAATCCAATGTTTATTTCCATTACTTTAGCCATTGTTGGTAACAATAAAAATCAGGAGACAGTTGCAAACTAATGATTTACGAGCAGAGGGAAACCAAGGATGACCTTGGCCTGTTTCCATTCACTAAGAAAATGATTGGTAGTTAGATATAAATTTAAATTATTGCAGAAGGATAACATAAGTTATTTCTCTGATAGCTAATTTTATCAGCTAAATAGCCGGGTCATTAAGCTATCAGCTGTTTTACAAATCACTGCTCAAGTTAAAACAACTTAACTTGCCCTAGTCAAAGTTTTAATGAAAATGGTAATAAGGGGGTCTTATCTGCAGGGGCTCGGTAGGAATGATGCTTTCCAAAAGCCCAGGATATAACTGTGGCTCAGTCTCTGAAAAAAATGCAGGGCCAAAATGAACCAGGGAGAGGAGTGTGGAGTGTGAAAGTCATCACCTCATCCTTCAGTTTGTACTCTCCTCTGTGGCTGAAGCATGGGATGACCTAATGGACAGTGCATGGGACAGAGAGTCAGGGAAACTGGATTCTTATCCTGGTTCTGCCACATGTCAGCTGTGTGACCTCAGGCAAGTCACTTAACTTCTCTTTGTCTCAGTTACCTCATCTGTAAAATGGGGATCAAAAGTGTGAGCCCCATGTGGGTCAGGGACACTGTGTCCAACCTGATTACCTTGTATCCACCCCAGCACGTACTACAGTGCCTGACACATAGTGTTTAACAAATGGCATTCTTCTTCTTATTATTACATTTTACACTCTCCTAGCTCTCCCCCACTACTGTTTTCAGTCTGCTTTCAAGGAGCAGGCTCCAATGATTAAGAAGAGGTGCACATCCAGACAAAGGCTGCTTTTGGATCAGACTGTGTCTCCTGAAATAAAGGCCATTCTTCCTAAATTGATCTCTTCTCAGGCATCACTTGAGCACTCTTTCTCTGAAAAGTGGCAGTTAGGGGGTTTGCATCATTTTTTTAAGTAGGGGAAGAGGAATTGTATTCAATCTTCATGGGGGGGGGGGGGGGTGACTCCAAATAATAATAAATAATAATAATGGTATTTGTTATTACTATAAGCCAGGAGTTGGACACAGTCCCTGCCCCATATGGGGCTCACAGTTTCAACCCCCATTTTACAGATGAGGTAACTGAGGCACAGAGAATTGAAGTGACTTGTCCAAGGTCACACAGCAGACAAGTGGCAGAGCTGGGATTAGAAGCCATGATCTTCTGATTTCCAGGCCTGTGCTCTATCTAATATGCCATGCTGTTGTACCACCCCTATGCTGGGGATGAGGTGTATAGTCTTCTGCTGCCTTGGTAATACCTTGGGTGGTTGTGTTTTTCTTGTTCTTTCCACATGTCCATGGCTGAGGGAAAATAAAGGGAACAGTGTGCTCCTCACCTATCCAGTTGGTTCTCTCACTCTCTCTCCTGCTCTCTGGACTCCCGCAGTCCTCTACTTCAAGCCTCAGTGAATGGATTCCATCTAAATTAAGAGCCAAACTGTGCCTGGGTGGCCTAGTGGCTAGAATAAATGTAAAGAATCATAGGAGTGGTAGGTCAGATTGGCGGGCACAGAAGAGCTAGTTGCGTGTGTTTGTTCTGGCCTTGAAAATCTAGCTTGGGTTTTTCATGGTCTAAATGGGAGAGGATATCAATCAATCAACCAATCATATTTATTGAGTGCTTACTGTGTGCAGAACGCTGTAATAATAATAACGATGGTATTTGTTAAGCCCGTGCTATATGCCAAGCACTGTTCTAAGCGCCGGGGTTGGACACAGTTCCTGTCCCATATGAGGCTCACAACCCTTGTCCCCATTTTACAGATGGGGGAACTGAGGCACAGAGAAATTAAGTGACTTGTCCAAGGACACAGCGGATAAGTGGTGGAGCCAGGATTAGAACCTAAATCCTTCCATCTCCTAGTTCAATGCTCTATCCACTAGGCCATGCTGTACTAAGCATTTGGGAGAGTACAGCACAACAGTGTAACAGGCACATTCCCTGCCTTCAACATTCTTACAATCTAGAGGATGAGCTTATGGTTGAGAGATATCTACATTTGCAAAGGTTTAGATTTGACAGGATGGTTTTCAAGCCTCGACTCGTTTCTGTCATTCAACCCATATATTCAATTAGTCACCAATTCCTGTCAGTTCTACCTTCACAACATCTCCAGAATCCACCATTTCCTTTTATTCTAAACTGCTACCACATTTATCCAAGAGCATTTTTCATATCTAGCCGTGACTACTGCTTCATTCTACTAGCTGACTTCCCTGCCTCCTGTCTGTCCCCACTCCAGTCCATACTTCACTTTGCTGCCTAAATCCTTTTCCTAAAGAAAATAAAGAAAGTCTGTGTCTTTCCAGTCCTCAAAACTTCCAGTGGTTGCCTATCCACCTCTGCATCTGTATAGAAACTTACTCCTCCCCCTTCTACCTAATCTCACTGATTTTCTACTATGAGATGGCCCACACACTTTGCTCCTCTAATGTCACTGTATCTTGATCTCGTCCATCTTGCTGCCAACCCTTTGCCCAAGTCCCGCCTCTGTCCTAGAACTCCCTCATCGTTCATATGCAACTCTCCCTACCTTCAAAACCTTATTTAAAGCACATCTCCTTCAAGGGGGCTTCCCCGAGTCAACCCTCATTTTTCCTATTTGCCCTCCCTTCTGAACTTGGATCTGTGCCCTTTAAGTACTTGATATTCCCCTTACCCTCAGCCCCTTAATACTTTTGAACATATCTCTATTCCCTGCCATTTCCCCTATCTGTAATTTATTTCATTTCATTTTATTTCATTGTAATTTATTTTATTTCATTTATTTTGTCTCCCCTTCTAGACTGTAAGCTCCGTTTTAAATGGTATTTGTTAAGTGCTTACTATGTGCCAGGCACTGTACTAAGCACTGGGATACTTCAATCAATCAATGGTATTTATTGAGCACTAACTATATACAGAGCACTGTATTAAGCACTTGGGGATACAATGTAATTAGCACACACATTCCCTGCCCATAACGAGCATTACAGTCTAGAGGAATGAATGGGACAGGGACTGTGTCGATCTTTATTATTTTTTAACTACCTCGGAACTTAATACAGTGTTCAACATATAGTAAGCACATAACAAATACCACAGTTATTACTATCATTATTGTAATTATTATTGTTATTACTGTTTTGCTCAGTACCCAAAACACTTATTTCTCCTCTTTTCAATGACTTGTTCCATGTTATGGGCTTGGCTTGAGGTGTATAAGAGGCAACTCTGCTGTATAGAAAAGGAAGTTTACATGGTATAATTGACATAAGATGTGTATTATATTCATTTAGTTGGTAAACCACATGCAAATGTGACTCAACCAAGAGTCTAAACCAGCTTATGTAATGGCGGTAAACAATTTAATCTTTCAAAATACTTATTTATGGAAAGGCTAATATGAACCAGACCTCAACAGGCACTGACAGAACACATGCTGGGAAGAGAGCAATGAAAATGCAAAGCAGTGTTAAACTTCCATTTGGAAACCATTACACAACTAGTTTAGACATAAGTAAATTTCATTTTTTCAGGCAAGGTGTAATAAAAGTCTAGAAAATAGCTCAGCAAACTTGAAGAGCTCCGGGGGTGGGGGGGTGGAGAAGAGAGAGAGAGAGAGAGAAGAGATCTAAGTGATCCTTTAGGGCAGGGTACAAACACACACACACACACACACACGCACGCACGCACGCTAAGTTTAAAGCATGCATCCGGAACTACAGACTTCAAGATCCTATTCAATGCCATATTATTAATGACCTATTCAGGAAGAGAACGGAGATGACACTATGTGGATGGACAAAAATGAGTAGAAAATGATCAATGCACATTTTAATGGAGAATTCAATTTTTATTCAAAGACAAAAATGCCTGAATATTACTTATTCAGGGTTGACTTTTAATGATGAACAATGCTGCGCGTATCACTTCAATAATAATAATAATGGTATTTGTTAAGCACTTACTATGTGCCAAACATTATTCTAAATGCCGGGGTAGTATAAGGTTATCAGGTTGTCCCAAGTGGGGCTCACAGTCTTAATCCCCATTTTACAGATGAGGGAACTGAGGCACCGAGAAGTTAAGTGACTTGCCCAAGGTCACACAGCTGACCAGTGGTGGAGTCAGGATTAGAACCCACGACCTCTGACTCTGTGCTCGTTCCACTCAGCCAAGCTGCTTCTCTAAGCACCCTGTCCCCACTTCGAAAGGCTTAGGGTATAAGACTTCCACCTATTCTAGCACACTCTTTAATCGAACCTCTGAGGCTCACCCACATGCTCAAATTAATGCCAACTTTCTCAACTGTTCCCTAGTCCAGTCTCTCCAAACATGATAGAGACTTGGAGATGTTTTTTTCATCAGAATGTTTCACTGCTTTTGCATTTCTTTTCCAGATGTCACTCCACCTAGAGGGAACCTGTCTTTCTTTATTGGTCCTTTCCTGTGTAAATCCACCCAATTTGTTCTAAGACAGAAATATGCACACACAGCTGAGAAACCCCAGAGGGGAAATGACCTGGAAATTAAATCTCCAAAAGTGCAGAGTGATTGAAATAGGTGCAGCGGGGGGGGATCTAGTAGTCGCAAGAGGCTTCTGGATTTGGGGCATTCCAGAGCACCCGGAGATTTTTTTATTTTTTTCTTCCTCAGCCATATGGTGCTTGTGCTGTTAATGTGAATATTATTATGCTGACAACTTGTTCTCTGCTGAATTATGAAGCTGCTAATTTATGGAGGGAAGATGCAATTCTTGTGTCAATGTCTTTTAGTTGCTAACTGCAGCAAATTAGAGCGTTTACCCCGTATTACACAGTAGACAGACATTTGCTTGGCTGGGATTCAAGTTGTATTAAAACGAAGGAGATTTGTATGCCCTTGTTTGTCTCCAGTATATATTTTCTGAAGCAGAAGTCACCTGTCATCAGGAAGAATCTTATTTCCCTTCCACATTTCCTCCGATCTTGTTCTTCCTAACTACCTCACTGACTTCTTATCTTGACTCTCCGGATTCTGATCCCTCCTCATTCTACATATTTTGGTCCAGTCAACCTCACCCCCGGCCATTTCAACGCCCTCTGCCACCACCTCTTTCCAGTGCGGCCTAGTGGAAAGAGCACAGTCCTGGAATCAGAGGACCTGGGTTCTAATCCCGGCTCTACCAGCTGTCTGCTGTGTGATCTTGGGCAAGTCACTTAATTTCTCTGTGCCTCAGTTCCTTCATCTGCAGAATGGGTGTTCAATACCTGTTCTCCCTCCTACTTAGACCACTGTCCTATGAGGGAGCCCTACAAGGGACCTGATGACCTTGTATCTACCCCAGCACTTAATAACACGCTTGACATAGTAAGCACTGAATGAGTATTATTTTTATTATTAGTCCCCTTTGACTCATCATGAGGGGTGACTGGAAGGCCCTGGCCTTCTCAAAATATGAACTGAAGCTTCACTGAAAGATATTCTAAGCCTTGGGTCACGTCCATTGTTGAGAACAGTTAGAGATGCATGTGCTCACTTTCTGTTTTCCTCCCACCCCAACATTTTGGTTTCAAGGCGTTCTGTTTCTTTATGTTCAATTTCATTACCAAAATGATGGCCACTTTAGGGTTTAGCCTAAAGAGAGAAGCAGTGTGGCTTAGTGGAAACAGCATGGGTCTTGGAGTTGGGGGAACTGGGTTCTAATCGCGTCTCCGTCTCTTACCTGCTGTGTTACCTTGGACATGTCACTTAAATTCTCTGTGCCTCTACTGCCAGATGGGGATTTAATTCCTGTTCTCCCTCCCACGTAGACTGTGAGCTCCATGTGGGAACTGATTACTTTATATTCCCCCCAATGCTTAGTACAGTGCTTGGCCACAGAGTGAGCACTTAACAAATATCACAATTATTAACCAAACCTAAATGAACTGTTTTCAAGACTGAAAGAACTTTACCCATCTACAGGGTATGAGGCAAGGGGCAGGCATCCCTGTCTCCCTCCTGCCTTCTCCCATTTTCTCCGCCCTCTCCCTGCCTTAGCTTCTGTGCATGGCATAGGCCAGGAAAGTTAGGACTGGTTAAGCATGAGGTTAGAGAGGGGAAACGTTGCAAATCTTATGGTGCTGCTGGTTCCTCTAAATCTGAGTTTATCTGTTGAGACTCAACCAACCAACCAATCAATCAATCAATCATATTTATTGAGCACTTACTGCGTGCAGAGCACTGAACTAAGTGCTTGGGAGAGTACAATAACAGAGTTGGTAGAGGCGGAGACAAACATTAATACAAATAAATAAATTACAGATATGTACATAAGTGCTATGGGGCTGAAGGAGGGGTGAATAAAGGGTGCAAATCCTAGTACAAGACTCCCCATGCTTTCAAAATATGGGGCTAGGAGCAAGTGTTTATTTTTTACTTAATGGCATTTGTTAAGCTCTTACTGTGTGCCAGGCACTGTACTAAGTGCTGGGGTAGATATGAGATAATCAGATTGAAACACAGTCCATGTCCCACATGGGGCTCACAGTGTTAATCCCCATTTTACAGTTGAGGTAACTGAGACATAGAGAAATGAAGTGACTTGCACAGGGTCACACAGCAGACAAGTACTCCTTCTTAGGTTCTCCTAGGTTCTCTGTATCCAAAGGCCAGCCTAATCCTCTTCGACCTCTCACCTGCCTTTGACACTGTTGACCACCCCTTCTCCTGGAAACATTATAGTAATAATAATTGTAATTACGGTATTTGTAAAGCACTTAATATGTACCATGCACTGTTCTTAGCACTGGGGTAGATACGAGTTAATCAGGTTGGACACCGTCCCTGTCCCACATGGAGCTCACACTCTTAATCCCCATTTTAGCCCAGATCCCCAGATGAGGTAACTGAGGCCCAGAGAAGTTAAGTGACTTGCTCAAGGTCCCACAGCAGATAGGTGGTGAAGTCGGAATGAGAACCCGGGTCCTTCTGACTCCTAGACCTATGCTCTATCCATTAAGCCATGCCATTATTCAACTTTGGCTTCACTGATACTGTCCTCTCCTGGTTCTCCTTCTATCTCTGGCTGCTCAATCTCAGTCTTTTTTGTGGGATCCTCCTCTAACTTCCCACCCCCTTACTGTGGGGGTCCCTCAAGTTTCAGTTTCAGGTCCCCTTCTATTCTCCATCTATACCCACTCCATTGGAGAACTCATTGCTCCCATGGCTTCAACTACCATCTCTGTGTGTACAATCCCCAAATCTACACCTCCAGCCCTGACCTCCATCCTCTGCAGTCTCACATTGCCTACTGCCTTCAGGACATCTTTTCTTGGATGTCTGCCCAACACCTCAAATTTAACATGTCCGAAACAGAATTCCTTATCTTCCCACCCCAATTCTGTTCTCCCTTCAACTTTCCCATCACTGTAGACAGCAGCCCATCCTTCCTGCCTCACAAGCCTATACCCTTGGCACTATCCTCAATTTATCTCCCTCATTCAACCCATATATTCAATCTGTCACTAAATCCTGTCAGTTCAACCTTCACAACATTGCTAAAATCCCCCTTTCCTCTCCTTCCAAACTGCTACCACATTAATCCAAGCACTTATCCAATCCCTCCTTGATTACTGTATCAGCCCACTGTCTCACCCCACTCCACGCCATACTTCACTCTGCTGTCCGGATCATTTTTCTACAAAAACGTTCAGGACATGGTCTCCCACTTCTCAAGAAACTCCAGTGGCTAGTCATCCACCACCTCATCAAGCAAAAACTCCTCACTATTGCCGCTGATGGCACTCAAGAATACTGGATAATAATAATAATGATGGCATTTATTAAGTGCTTACTATGTGCAAAGCACTGTTCTAAGTGCTGGGGAGGTTACAAGGTGATCAGGTTGTCCCACGGGGGGAATCATAGTCTTAATCCCCATTTTACAGATGAGGGAACTGAGGCACAGAGAAGTTAAGTGATTTGCCCAAAGTCACACAGCTGGCAATTGGTGGAGTCGGGATTTGAACCCATGAACTCTGACTCCAAAGCCCGGGCTCTTTCCACTGAGCCATGCTGCTTCTCCGATACCCACTTTACTGGCTCCTCTTCCCCCACTATAATATCCGGAAGCATACAGTCTAGCTGAAAACTCTCTATCCAGTATAAAAATATTAATTATTATGATAGTAGTATATGTTAGTCCCCTACTATGTGCCAAGCACTGGGGGAGACACCACATAATCAGTCTCTGTCCCACACTGGGTTCACAGTCTGAGTAGGAGGGAGAACAGGTATTGAATTCCCATTTTACAGATGAAGAAACATGCACAGAGAAGTTAAGCGACTTGCCCAAGGTCATATAGTAGGTAACTGGGGGGATGGGGATTAGAATCTGCATCCTCTGACTTCCAATAATAATAATAATAATTGTGATACTATGTGGCAGGCACTGGAGGGAACACAAGTAAATCGGATTGGACACAGTCCCTGTCCCACATGGGACTCATACCCTTCCTTAATCCCCATTTTACAGACGAGGTAACTGAGGCACAGAGAAGTCAAGTGACTTCCCCAAGGTCACTCAGCAGACAAGTGGCGGGGCCGGGATTAGGACCTTCTGACTCCCAGGCTTGTATTGTATAAACAAGGCCATGCTGCTTCTTCATCAGGTTCTTTCCACTAGACCTCACTGCTTCTCACGAATGGCCACCCTAGTCACATTTGCCAGTATAATCCATTTTGAGACCGGATCCCACACCCCTTGCTCCCGTCACTCATATCCCCATCGCCGTTGCCTCCCAGCAGAGGTCTAGAGATCCAGCCCTCTGATGGCACAGGAAGAAGCTGAAAATTCCTTACAGCAGCTGCAGGCTGCAGGCTCCAATGGAATCTTAAAGCTTGCAATATGTCACTGAATTAGATCTGGCCATTTCAAGCTTCAAAAAAAAAAAAATCAATGTTGTCTGCAAAACCCCAGCCAAAGTAAAGTAAATGGCTTATTACCCCTTGTTCTTGGCAAATCTGTGTTAGTCTTTCCAGCTGCTCATCTTGGATGACCTTTGCTTTCTCATACTGTTGAATGACCATCTCCATCTCCACTTTCACTGGCAGAACATAAGCTGGAAAAAGAGAAACACAATTGCCTGAAGAAACTCAAGAGTGACAGTGCTTCTCTGGAGTGGGGTGGAAGTTACACTCAGCAGCCTGCCTTGGAATCTCACTGGCTTCTTTAAGCTCGTTTATTTCACCATTGGTCCTGAATAAACCCAACAACAAGACAGCTGCTTGTCCTACAAGCCTTCTCTTACTGTAGGGATTGTTCCCCAAACCCCTTCAGAGGAGTGGGTAGGAAGTTTATAACAACATAAAATTACAAACCAGGGAACACAATAGTAGAAGTAGCGGTAATGGTATTTGCTGAGCATCAACTGGGGCAATACACTGCTCTTAGCAAAGAAATATCTAAGGTATCTCTTGGTGGGTAAGGAAGTGAGGAAAAGCCAGAGACATTTTAAGCAGTTTCTGATTTCCCCAAATGCCTCCCTATACTGGATTACTTTGCAAGCAGGAGGATCAATTCTCCACAGGATTTTGGGATGCTCTAAAGGATTTTCTCCCATCCTCAGGGAACCAATTATCACTTTTTTCACATAAAAAGTGTCCTTTTGAACAATAGCGGTGCTTATCCTCAACTCTGTCCCAGTTTTCCCCTCTGCCATCTTGGTCTTCATTTGCTCTAGTATACCCCAAATGGGATTACTATCTCTCTGTCCTTAGGAATCGCTTCCCGCCTGGCACTATCTTGCCAGTTCCCTGCTGAAAGCAACAGACACCCATGAGGAAGCACCAGTCCATGTATAGTTTAAGTGAACATCAGGTTCATACTGAGCATTTCTGCAAGGGAGAGGAGTTGCCTAAGGTCAGGAACAAAGGAAGCAGCTGAGAAGAGTTCAAGAAAGAGGTACTTATGGGTACATAGGCACTATGGAGTATATGCAGAATGCATGGTCTCTGTCCTCAAGGAGATGACACTTTAATGGCCTGGGTAAAGGGCAAAAGGATTGGTATAAGAGATATCGCTACATAACACAAATGAAACATTCCAACTGGAACACATGGAATGGAAAAGGATATTTGTTAAAATGCTTTCTCTACCCCCTGCAAACACAAAAGAGTGACAACCCCAACGAGTAACCGTATGCTGTACAGATTAACTGTATGCCACTTGCCATAAATCAACCACTTTCCCCATGTTTTCTTGGCTTGCCACTTACCATCGATGATTCTCTTCACTCTCCAAATCCGCAGGGTTATAATGAGGCTGATGGCATCCCAAGGGCTACTGGGCCCATTGGCTACAGTGGAAGCTACCATGGGGGCCAAGGACAGGATAATCACAGCCCCATCAAAAACCTAAATGGAAAAGGATTTCAGGAGCTCGAGTTACTAAAATGCCTTGAGAGGAATCAAAACAACCCTAAAGAAGACCGTGTAAAGGGTCTGAAGCCCAGGCAGGGGAAAGGGGCAAACAGTAGCATTTTTTTTCACAAAGCACAGGAGATAATCTAAAGGAGACATGGAAAAGTCAAATGAAAGGTTCTTCGACTTTTATATCGATAAGCAGAGATGGTTTTTCTGTGGTCCCAGAATTTTCCTCAGTTCCCAAGACTTATTCACCTCTGAAGCATGGTGACCAAGTCATGAGATTATTTGGGGGAGCAGTGCATTTGTGGGGGAGAGATTGGGCTGAGAATTGGATTCTCCAGATGTTTAATCCTATTCCCATTAAATCCATGTGATGCTCTGTCCATCAGCAATTTATAGATTATCCATCGCTTTATTTGTGTTTTTCTCAAATGTATTCCATGTCTGCTTCTGGCATCCTAAACTTTCCACAGAGGAATATAAAGAACCAATAAACTCATAGCTGGCCCTGCTTTCTGCCAAGGTAGGCAAAACTCAAGAGCTTTAAAGCCTATGCCCTCTGTTAACATATTGTGATATTGGTGAGCTAGGAGTCCAGTTTGAAAAGCCATAAATTGTAAAACAGAAAACCCATTCCCTTTGCTGCCTTTTCCATTTCTTCCCCCATTAAAGAGAGCCCCAGAGAAATCTGCAGATTCATTCATTCATTCATTCAATCAACTGTATTTATTGAGTGCTTACTGTGTGCAGAGCACTGTACTAAGCATTTGGAAAGTACAATTTGGCAACAGAGACAATCCCTACCGAACAACGGGATCACAGTCTAGAAGGGGGGAGAAAGACAACAAGATGATTTTCTTCCAAAGCAAAAGAATATGGATGTGTCCTATTGGCCTTACCTCAATTTTGTTTTCAATATAGTCCCATATTCCGAGGACCACAATTCTTAAAATTGTCTGAGGAGAGAAATTTAGAAAAGAGACAGTAGTTTCAATTTATTTTAGGGATATTATATACTCAAAGTTTCTCATCAGTGAACAGTGTATTTCATACCTCCTTGAGTGATTATTATTATAATTATTAATATTATTATTATTAATAAATTGTGATATTTGTTAAGGACTTACAATATGCCAAACACTTTACTAAGTGCTGCGGTAAATATGAGACAATCAGGACCTATGTGAGGCTAACAGTCTTAATCCCCATTTTACAGATGAGGTAACTGGCACAGAGATGGGAATTGACTTGCCCAAGGTCACACAGCAGACAAGTGGCAGAACTGGGATTAGAAGCCAGGTCCTTCTGACTCGCAGGCCCATGCTCTATCCAGTAGGCCATCCCGCTTCTATCAGAACTGGAGGATTGATGCTAGACCCTAATTTACACTCATGATATTAAATTTGATCCCAGAAGAAATTCCAAGAGCGTATTTTTTTTATTAAAAATGGTGGTGACTCAGTCTATGAATTTTCTTCGAAGAGTTTCCCAGTCAATTGTTTACCCTTTCTAATAATTACCCTTTCAGGAGTTAGCCTCTCCTGAATATGCTGTTTGTTTCAAAATGCCTCCTCTTCTCTATTAATTGAAGGATGGCTTACATTTACAGTATCAGATTTGGACTGTACCCACTCCAACACCTTTATCTTTGTCTCCCACTATAAAAATGAGAGTAAAACTGTAAATAAAACCCTTATTTACCTCACCTTCATATTTGTTATAGAGCAAGAAACCTTAGTTGAGTTTAATTAGTTCTAAGAAATAGGGATCTGAAAAAACATCCAACAAGCCAACAGAAAATTCTCCACAGAATGCCTAGTCTCTCTGTTTGTTTCTCAGTTGCTAATTGTTACTTATAAAATAAATGGTAATTAACAAATGTTACAGTATTGTGCTCGGTTCCTAGAGCTTTTTATTTTCAAAGAGCGATACAAGCATTAATTATTTTTTTGTGGTATTTGTTAAGCGTTTAGTATGTGCCAGGCACTGTTTTAAGCTCTCAGGTAGATATTTTAAGCTCTCGGGTAGATACAAGATAATCAAGTGGGACACAGTCCATGTCCCACATGGGGCTCACAGTCTCCAACCCCATTTTACAGATGAGGTAACTGAAGCACAGGGAAGTCAAGTGACTTGCCCAAGGCCACACAGCATACACGTGTTGGAGTAGAATTAGAACCCAGGTCCTTCTAACTCCCAGGCTCAGGCTTTATCCACTTTGCCACACTGCAAAATTCAAAGTAACAAACAGACAGTGCTCTGCACATAGTAAGCGCTCAATAAATACGATTGATGATGATATTGGGACCCAAGAAGGACGAAGTCAAGATTAGTGATCAATCTATCATTTTAAAATTGTTCCCGTTGCACAAAGCAAAGTGCAAAATGGAGCATTGAAAATCTTTTTCTGCCCCTCTAGAGGCTATTGATCTCAGAGGGGCCCTTACAGCATTCCAGGTGAACTCATTTAGGTAAAGCCAAATATGGCTGACCTCCTAATTAGAGAAAATAAGGAGCCAGGTGCATTAGATGTACATCACTGGGCCCAGAACCTCACCTGGAAATCATCAAGTCATTCCCAGAAACTACTTTTCAGTGCAGCAGTGAGGAGAGCTTTAACAGTAGAGGAGGTGGATTTGCTCTATCTCATGGAGCAGCCAGGATGGTGTATGTGTTCCCAGCCAGAGGAGATAGGAAATATTTTGGGAAATATCACCTGGTCAAGGATGTAAGGGGGTTTGTTTTTTTTTTCTACCTTGTCTCCCATGAATGGCTGGGAAAGGTGGGATTCACAAGGACAGTCACCGTTTGGATAACCCACCCCACTTAAATAATTTGCTCTCTGGGTATGCAGATTGACTTATGTGCTATTTCTGTCCTAATGTCATCAAGCTCCATAAACCTAAATATCACTTGAATAATTGAAAACACAAATGAAACAATCAGGAAGATGATGGCATGTGACTGGAAGAATTTCTTTTTCTTTCAACTCTCTGCAGAGCAACTAATCAAGTTTTTGAACAATCTCTGGTGTTCTGTTTTGGCCAACAAGGACAAATCTCTCAGTGCCTAATTACTAAACAAGTGGAAGTTCTTCCTTACATTTTTAAAAGAAGCATTCTTTACCTGAACATTTTCTTCTTTTTGGGCAGAATTGGATTTGGTATGCTGACTGCAGTAGGAGAATGCTCTTATGAAGACATCAACTATATACTAACTAAAGGTAATGTCATGGCCATTTTGCTGAATCAAGTATTACTGATTTTAGGAAAAGATGTAGATTTATTAAAACCTATCTTATTTGTTCTCTCATGCCTATTTAACTGGTTTTAAATATTATTGAGGGGTTTTTTTGGTGTGAAATCTATATTTTAATATGAAGGGTGCCTGGTTGGAATCCTGAATATTTTTGCTCTCATACTAGGTTGAATTAAATCCACAGTGACTGGAAATTGAGTTTCTGATGTCCTGTTGTGGCCTCACATTCTAAATTTCACTTAGTTCTGGACAGAGGGATCTCTGTATTCCCAAAATCTGTATTTCCTCCAACAGTCAGTCCCTGGCAGTTACTTCAGGGAGATCAAGGACTCTACAGATTTTTAGTCTTAGTTTTAGTGTCTCTCCAGGTCAAGTTTGAGATTGTTGTAGAGTGGGGAAAATTGCCATTGTTGTTATCCAGGCCAGAACCTGTTAGAGGCAGAGGGAAGTCTTGTCTCATTTGTCAGTGAGGACACTTAAGGCACAGCAGACTTTCTGTCTTTTTTCTTTTAAGAAATAAGATCTGGGATGAATAAATCCAATGAATAACACAGAGATAATCCTCCAAAGACTTTTCCTGTCTGAGCTTCTGTTTTCTGGTAAGCCTGGGGAGAAAAGGGAAATATGGCTAATATGCCTTGAACAGTACATGTATCTGAAGATACTACAGCAGCACCTGGAATGCTCATTTATTCCATCATTCCTAAAGTGATTTCATGCTAACTTCATCCTCTTGCATGCCCACCTGGCTTGGGTTAGAGAGCAAACATGTGCTGGCTTATGCCTTAGAGGACAGACATGATTTTATCCAACATCCTTATTCAGTTTTATGAGATCAATTTATGCACTACTCAATTATCCTAGCATGACAAGAATGAAAGAAAACTGGAAACAAATACTAGTTTTGAAAAGTCTTTTACCAATAGCCTGTTTAATGTATTGGCTTTGCAACAATAGAACAGTTTTGGGTATTACAAAATCCACACATGCTTTGGCTAAGACTTTTTTTGTTAAGTAATGCAGTCCTTGGAAATCAGTCTCTTGTTGCATCTGAAAATCAGAAGGAGAGTACTGATTAGTGCATTACATTGGCCCTCTGCCTAGATCTAACTTAAAAATCATAGTGGGTTGAAAAAAGGACCAGGCTAGGTTAAAAAAAGGAAAAAAAATGACAGGGGTGCCATAATAGTCTGATATGGCAATGAGCCATTTACATTTTGGGAGACAACTACACCTAAAACATTTTTATTAGAATTTAAGCACCTAAGGGTAGGAAGGATGCCTAGTGCTTCTGTTGTATGTATATATATATATATATATATATATATGTGTGTATATATGTTTGTACATATTTATTACTCTGTTTATTTTACTTGTACATGTCTATTCTATTTTGTTAGTATGTTTGGTTTTGTTCTCCGTCTCCCCCTTTTAGACTGTGAGCCCACTGTTGGGTAGGGACTGTCTCTATATGTTGCCAACTTGTACTTCCCAAGCGCTTAGTACAGTGCTCTGCACACAGTAAGCGCTCAATAAATATGATTGTACTTTCCCAAGTGCTTAGTACACAACACTGAGCCCAGTGGGTGCTTGATGGACACCCCCTGAGTGGTGAATGAATGTAATACAGGTTACCAGAGAAGCTACATGCTGTGCGACCTTGGGCAAGTCATTTCACTTCTCTGGGCCTCAGTTACTTCATCTGTAAAATGGGGACTGAGACTGTGAGCCCCACATGGGACAAGGGGCTGCATCCAACCCGATTTGCTTGTATCCACCCCAGGACTTATTACAGTGCCTGGCATATAGTAAGTGCTTAAATACCATCATTATTATTATTACCACTTATGGTAGTACATTCTTCCGTGTTAATTGGTGAACTGAAAGAAGACAGTCACCTCAGAATGGTAGACCATTTCCTCACCATTTAAGCTCGTTGTGGGCAGGGAATATGTCTGTGTCTTGTTGTGTTGTACTCTTCCAAGTGCTTAGTACAGTGCACCACACACAGTAAGCACTCAAATATGGGTCAGGTATGAAATCTGCAGCTTTTTCTTTTTTATTAAACTTGGGTCCTGAAACAGCAGGGCAGAGGGTGGAAGCTGACTGAAGGACTGTACCACTTTTAGAATAGGCCTCTGTATAATGACTGTCTTCCACCTGCCCACTGTGTTATAATTTGCCTTCAGCCAATAAGAGAAGGATGAATAAAACCTCTGTGCTCCACTGAGTGCCCTCAGCTTAAACAAGATCCCTTCTTTTAAACCTCAGCCATGACAGTTACTACCACTGCCTCTGCCTAGACTCTGGACATTTGGGTGGGGAATGGTCTTTTAATGGTCTTATAAAAGGAATCTGGGAGGAACAGAAAACAAGTATGAGCATGATTATACGATATGATTTTTCCTAAGGCGGGTATCCTGATAAAATTGAATTTGGCCTTGACTTCTCATTCTGTGGTCCTCAGTACTTAGGAACTTACATTGTGCTTTAATATAGCTGATGGCATCAAGCAGTTACAACACATTTGTTCATGTGATTTTTGCAGGATTCTTGCCCAACTATAGCAAGAAAACTAGCTGAGCTCCTGTTTGTGAGTTCCAAGTCCTTGCCATCTGGGTGTGCTTTCATCTTTTTTGTTATGGTATTTAAGTGCTTACTATGTGGCAGGCACTGAACTAAGCGCTGGGGTAGACTAGAGCTAATCAAATTGGACATGGTCCACAACCCACAGGGAGCTCAAAGTCTTAATCCCCATTTTACAGATGGGGGAATTAAGGCACAAAGAAGTTGTGACTGATTTGCCCAAGATTGCACAGCAAAGAAGTGGCAGAGCTGGGATTCAAACTCAGGTCTTTTGACTCTTAGGCCTTGCTGATTCTCTGAAATGTCTTGATAAATTCAAAGCCCTTTCACGGTGTGATCTGGGAGCTGTGCATCTTGTCTATCTCATAGAGCCCAGGGGAACTGATGATACTCAATGACCTCAAGTAGGCTCTCTTCTGGACTTCCACATACCTTCTTTCATCTTCACACCTGTTGCTGCCCTCTCTATTGTAGTAGCGAAATGCATATTTGTGTGGGGGAAACATCTCCATAAAACCCTCTTCTAATTCAAGGACCATGTTGGATTTACCATTTTCTTTAATAATTGTGGTTTTTTAAAGTGTGTTAAGCATTGTTCTAAGCACTGGGGTAGACACAAGATAGGTCAGACACAGTCCCCGTTCCATATAGGGCTCACAGGCGAAGTCAGAGGGAGAAGGGTTTAATCTCCATTTTAAGGATGAGGGAACTGTAACTTTGTCATCCCTATCCACTGAGGGAACCATGCAGTGGCACGTTTCATTTCTTTTAATTCTTTAAGCTCCAATAAGTCTCCTCACTTTTAAAAAATATATTTAAGCACTTATTTACATGTCAGGCACTGTACTTAGTGCGGGGGTAGATACAAGCTAATTGGGTATCCCACATGGGGCTGACAATGTTAATCCCCATTTTATATATGAGGTAACAGACACAGAGAAGTTAAGGGACTTGCCCAAGGTCACGGAGCAGACAAGGGGTGGATCCAGGATTAGAACCTAGGTCCTCTGACTCTCAGGCCCAAACTTTAACCACTAGGCCAAGTGACTTTGGAGGAGTCTGATGTCCTTGGAGTCTGTATGAGGGTTCCAGTGATTTGAAATGGCTGTCAAAGTACCTCTCCCCTGATTTTTCCAGCCCTAGTTAGCACCCATAAGTAAGGGGCTCTATCTCTGATGCTCCTCTTCCCTGTTTCCCTCCCTCAACACTATCCCCCCTTCACCAAAATGATGACATAAGGGCCAGAGGAATCATGGGACTTAATGGCTTTTTCCTCGCTGGGCCATGGCCTTTGACAACCAATCCTGTTGCTGAGATCTCAAACTACAGCAGAAGTCCAGGAAAATATCAGGGGAAAGAAAGGGCCATTTTGGCTCACTAAGTGCTTTTTATAAGAAACACACATGGGCTACACTCACTGGAGCCATGATGCTTCCCATTGTAGCCTCTTCCTTAAGGTCAATCAGGGGCACAGGGGACAGGGATCCTGACTTTCCAGTTGTGACCCTGCTCCATGCCACCTTCTTCCCGCCGTTTCACACTCTTTTTGGCTTTGACGTTGGGGGGGCGTGTGTCCATTGCAAGGTCAAATATGATGGGCCCAAAATCCACTAGTGACTGGAAGTCTCCCCACCCCATTGCAGTCCCTCCAACCTGTGGGAAAAAAAGTCCCCCTGGGAATGATGGGATGAAATCAGAAGACTGGGCTCCTCATGCACAGTGGGTGTGTTAGCATCAGGTGGAACGTCTCCAACAGCGACCGGAAGGGAATGCAAAATTAACACGGTGCAATAAATTCAGCAAAAATCAACGTAACCCAAGCAGAGGGATGGAAATAAATTGCTGCAACAACTGATTCAACATTTTTGTTGGCAGTTGCAAATAGATGGCACATTTTCTGGGGCTTGAATCTGTGAGACAGCTGGCTCTGGTCCATGCCTCCAGAGAGAGTCACAGCCATCCAGTGAGGTGGGGATTTGGATGGGAAGTGAGACATCTGGGGGACACTCCTGTTTGGATAAGGTATCTATGAAGCTTCCAAATCCAAATATTCAGCCAGCTGGATAATACCTACTCACCTGTCCACTCTTCCCCCACCTCTCTCCACTGTAGATTTATTTTCACTGATAAACTGCACTTCTTTAGCTATCCAGCTCTGTCCCTACCATCTCCTCCAACCCTAGGTCGGGTGTTAGCCAGCCAACCCACTGGCCTGGTGGAGCTCTGGCACATAGCGACCGGAAGACTATATTCTAGGAACATCTTTTATACCCCAACTCCACTCATTCCAGCCGCCAAATCTTCCACAGGCTTGTGATCTCTGACCCCGCCCTCGCCACATCTAATTCTCCCACATAAGTCCACAGGGAGGGAACAATGAGCTCAGGAGGGTCCTGTGATCACAGGTGCTCATTTGACTCAAGAGCAGGCAGTAAGAAGATGGCATTCCTGAAGACTCTGATTACTCTCCCACACAGGCAGATTTGGTTGAGGAATCTCCGCTTGCTCTGACTAATGCATACTTATCGGGCCAATGTCATAAGCATGTTCCAATGTAGGCAGTTGAGTTTCTTCCCTGAACTATGGTTAGGATTTTTTAAATAGTTTCCTGTCTGGAGCACTGGAGGCCAGGGGCTAGAAAGAACAAATTAAAAAGTTCATCTGGCCACTGGCATAGCTTTTGTTCTTGCTTCCTCCACAGGTGGAGTGCTGCCCTTTTTCAACTCATCAGGCTTCTCCTTGGACACTCACACCTTTATATGAGACTTGTAATCTTGGCTCTTTCACAGGACGAAAGTTTCTTTCTGGATATTTCTGTCTGGTGCCTAGTAGAGATCTCTGGATGTGATTCAGGGAGACAGAATTTTCAGATGCTGGTCTTCTGAATTCCTTCTTGACTTTGAAGTCCCTGAGTTCCTTGAAGGATAGGGGCTACGTCTAATTCCCACCTAGGCATTATGTTCCAGTGCTTAATAGTGCTCCACACATAGGAAGTGCTTACTAAATACTACTACTACTCATGGGCCTCCTATTATGCTATTTTGATAGGGAGGGAAATGAACTTTAGGAAAGGCCATAGGACACCAGGCTGACAAAAATGAATGCATGAATTCATTATCATTTAAACTCTTAGGCTGCCTGGAGGTACTGGGGAGATTGTCAGATAGAGAGTCCTGAGAAACAGGTCAGTTCAACAGACACTTATGACAGTTGGAATACTTCACGCATAATGATGCCTTATCTTGCTCCTGCAAGCTCAAATGATGCAATTCTGTCTCCCAAAATCAATATATGGCAATTATATGGAATTTTGTATTTTGTATGTTTTCATTCCCAGTCCTGAATGTATTCAGATCAGGCCCTGAAACTCAATTCCCTAGGAATTCATTATTCCTTTCTTACTCCACGTCATGTCATTACCGGTGTTATCTTTTATGAATCAAAAAGAAGCAGAAATCTATCACAGAAAAATGAACTGCCAGAGTAAATGGTAAAAAGAGGTAACTGCATTTCCAAGTGAAATTTTAGCATTAACATGATTTGGGAGTGCTGAGCCTGGGTTGACAGAACTGTAATTGTGTGTCTGCAATCCTATCACGGCAGCACTAATACTTCTAAAGTCACTTCCAATTCATTTTTACTACCAGCCCTACAGATCCCAAGCATCAAGGAAAACTCTGGCTTCCCCTTGATGAATGGCAAAGTGGGGGTTTTCACTGAAGGGGATAATTACAGGGCTGAAGCCTCTGTGTTCTACCTACCTCTGTAAAGAACACAGACAAAATGATGAGGCTAATCCAGTGAACGACGCTGGCGAACTGGGATGCACTTGAAACTGCAATGAACACAACACAAAAAAAGACCAGTTTTAATGCCAAGGAATGAAGGACTTTGGAAGAGACCTGGCAATAACATCTAGGGTCTTGGTAAATGCAGAGTGCCGGCTAAGGTTTTTGTCCAGCTGAGATGCAACTCTGGTGAAGCCTAAAATTCTGGGCCAGGACAGATCATTGTGAATTGGCCCACAGTGCCCTGTGTCTCTGCTTCCCAAATGTTTAAATGAAAGGGGTGGAAGGCCATCATCATCCATGGTATTTGAGTACTCACTATGCGCAGAGCACTACATGAAGTGCTTGGGAGATTACAATACAACAGAGTTGGCAGACATGTTCCCTGTCCATAACAGGCTTACAGTCTCCTACTTATATAAGGAAATCATTTCCTTTCTCTTCAGAAAAGCTTTGAGTGTCCTCCCCTGCCAAAAAAAAAAAAAATCAGGTCTTTGGACAGGACTGGGATGCTAGACTCTTTGAGGGACATTTGGGATGCAAATTTTTCCTGGGAGAAACACCTCCTCACTGGAAACAGACTCCCTGCTTCTTGGTACACCAGTAAGACTACTCTACATTGTTCTCCTTGAGAAACTGGTCTGAACTGAAGCTGTTGTGAACTATGATCAGACGCTGTCAGATCAGAAGTTGGTGGAGTATGTCTCCAGGTTTGGAGATGTGAAGACAATAGGAGTGTAGCATAGAGTTGTGACTGTGGGTAGGGTAGCGGAAAATACCAAAGGAGTTAGAGTTGAATGAAAATAGAGAAAGGGAATCTAGGAAGCTGTGTGGCCTCCTGGAGAGGGTTTGGGCCAGGGAGTTAGAGGACCTGAGTTCTAATTCCAGCTCCATCACTTGCCTGCTGTTTACCTGCGGCAGGTCGCTTAATTTCTCTGTGCTTCGGTTTCCCCATCTGCAAAATGGGGATTCAACACTTGTTCTCTCTCCTACTTAGTCTGTGAGCTCCATGTGGGACAGGGACTGTGTTCGACCTAATTAACATGTACCTATCCCAGTTCTTAGAACAGTGTTTGATATGTAGTAAGTGCTTCATCAATAATTTTTTTTAAATAATACTAAGTCCCAGACCTAGGTTGGGGGCCGACGTGAGGGAATCTGGTTTGGGGTTGGGGTGGAGGTGGTCGGTGCCTTTGGGATTCGATGACTATGGTTAGTTCGGTTTCACCCTGAGAGCTGCCCCAGATTCCACCCCATTACAGAATGCATCAGGGTCGAGGAGCAGCTGAGGCCATGTGATGCTGAACACACCAGGGAAAGATTCCGCAAACATAAAATCTCTCCCCATTATTTCACAAATGAATTCCTGTGCCTTTTTATGGTTTATTTTAGAAGAGCAATAAATCTCTGATTGTGCGTTTTATGGAATTTAAGATGCCTTTTATGAGCTGCTATTGGATCTCCCACAAAAATCAATCTCCTGGATACTTATTTTTAAACAAAATTCCAGTGTCTGCTGGGCTTTCACTTATATCCAGTGGCTTGGTTACAATCTGAGCTAGCAGACAAGGGACCGTAGAGGAATCCCCAGAACCCAAAGAAAGAATTGGCTTGGATTAAATTGCATAAAATTGAACCGTACGGATGAGTAGAAAAAGTACAGAATGCAGATGACTGCCTGAAGAAGTTGTGCTTATCATAGCTGGGGAAATGCTTTAATGAGACTAAGGGACCCCCAAGGAGGATAAAATCAACAGGGGCTGATCAGCTCATACAGACCAGGGAAACTGCCCAATTAATTAACCAATCAATTGGATGTATTTTAATGACATTTAAGAGCTTACTATGTGCCAGGCACTGTACTAAGTGCTGAGGTAGATACAGTTTAATCAGGTTAAAGTCCATGTCCCACATGGGGCTCACAATCTTATCCCCATATTACAGGTGAGGTAACTGAGGCACAGAAAAGTGAAGTGACTTGCCCAAGGTCACATGGCAGACAAGTGGAGGAACTGGGATTAGAACCCAAGTCCTTTGGCCACACTGCTTCCTCAGCACTTATTGAGTGCTTACTGTGTGCAGAGAACTGGACTAAACCCTTGGGAGAGTACAGTGTGACAGTTGGTAGAAATGTTCCCTGTCCACAAGGAATTACAGTCTAGGGTATTTTCTCTGAGAGCCTTTTCCTCCAGAAAGGGGTGCTGTGACTTTTTGGTCAGCTTTAGAAAAACCAGGGCATCCTGCTGTACTAATGAAGGGACTCCTTTGAAAGCTTGATCAATAAATCAGTCTGATTGAGTGGTTACTGTGCACTGTACTAAGTGCTTGGGAGAGTACAGTATAACAGAACTGGTAGACACATTCCCTGCCCCACACAACAGAACCCAAGAAGGAAGGGAAGGCAAAGGACTGTAGGAGCTTTGATTTTGGTTCCAGCAATAGGCTGTAATAATGTCTCTTCCCCACTTCTCTGCTCCCAGTCTCTGTATCTGTCCTAAAAGAACTGTGGTCAATAATTTGTCAAAAATGTTATCCTTACAGAAAACATTCTGGATTCCCATTCTGAGCTCCCAAGCCCTAAATGATGGAGGAGACAATCGGTTAATCCCTTAACTATCTCCTACTTTTCCCTCCTCACAGTGCCCTCAAAAACCAACCAGGGTTCTGAATGATAAAAAGGAGTCCTGGACTACGGAGGACATTAAGGCTTCCTGGGTTCTTTGGGTATCAACCGGTGGAGCTTGTGATTAGGAGAGGTGTTGGAGGAAGAAGAACGAGGGGTCACACTAACTCTTCTGGTGGCAGTGCTTTTCCAAATCATAAGCAGCTCTCCAGAAATCTCCTTCCTACTTAGAGTGTGAGCCCCAGCTGGGACACGGACTGTGTCTGACCTGATTATCACATCTACGCCAGTGCTTAGAACAGTGCTTGACACATAGTAAGCACTTAATGAATGCCATTATTATAATCCAATACCCATTTTAAAAAATGGTAATTAAGGGTTTACTATATGCGGACACTATACTAAACACTAGGGTAGATACAAGGTAATCGATTTGACATGGACCCTCTCTTTGTCCCACAAGGGACTCCCAATGTGAGTTGGAGAGAGGAGGATTTAATCTCCATTTTACAGATGAGGTGACTGAGACACAGAAAAGTGAGGTGACTAGGTCACACACCAGACAAGTGACTGAATCGGGATTAGAATCCAGGTCCTCTGACTTCCAGGTTGGTAGTCTTTCCACTAGGCCATGCTGCCATACTACAGTGACAGCCAATGCAATTGAGGGGAAATGACAGGAGAGAAGCTGGTGAACTCCTAGTTGGGGAAATGAAGAGGGAGGAGGGGAATTTGGAGGCAGAACTTTCAATATCCCCGGGAAATATAAATCCCTTCATACTCTGCACCAGCAATGGTCAGGGGATTCTCTTGCATCTAGTCAGGTGTTTCCTGCCAAGCACTTTTCCACGTAGGCAGAGATGCCACTAGAATTCTCTGCAGCTGAGAAATGTTGAGCAATTGGACATCCTCTGTGGGAAGGACAGATGAATCCAGTAACAGGCACTACAATTACTAACTCCATTAAAGCCATGTTTCCTTTGAGATGACAACTGTTCTTGGCCAAAAGTCCCGATAAAATGTATACCAACAACCAATCCAAGGATTACCTCAATATCCCTTAATGAGGTACATTCTACTAAACAAGACAATGGGGTTCACGTTTACAATCTGCGTGTCTGGTTCCTTGTGAGCTAGGTGACAGGAGAGGTTGGTCAGCCTTTTTTTCAGACACAGCTGCCCCAAATTCAGAGATTCACCATCACCGGTGTCATCTATATGCACAAAGGGCAATGATCTACAGTTTGAGTGACCACTTGGCCAGTGGAAATGTTCCATGTGGCCCAAAAAGTTTTGTTTCATGTTAACTGTTTCCCCGCTTGTCTTGAAAAATCAGCAGTATACTAATTCTGAGAGGCAAATCGCTTATCTTTGTGCCTCACTTATCTCATCTGTAAAATGGGGATTGACTATAAGCCTTATGTGGGACAGGGACTGTGTCCAGTCTGATTATCTCTATCTACCCCAGTGTTTAGTAAAGTGCCTGGCACATAGTAAGCACTTAACAGATACTATTTAAAAAAAAAATACAGGAAAAAGAGGGGGAACGTCAGAGAAGGTCTTTTCAGGATGGACCTACAGGTTTCATGTCAGGGGCTATGTAAGAATTGGTTAGGCAATGATTGCTGAAGCAGGCTGGTTGGGAGAGGGGGGCTGTTAGGCAAGGGAAAAGGTACCAGGTTTGACTAATCTTGTTTGGCAAAATTATAAAGTTCTTTGAACTGCAAAAAGCAACAATAAATCTACTGAGAACATTTGCTTTTGACCCAAATGGAATTACTTCTACAGACACACAAACACATATATATTGAAAGCGAGAAAATGAGAGATACAGACAGAATATATGTCTATATTCTGCTACTCACACTGAAGAAGCTTTATATCTATTAGTAGTTCCAGAGTCAGGAGAATCACCACCAATATTACACAGGCTACGAGGAAACTGTTGAGACTCGCGCTGAGCAAAAATACCTGCCACACAGCCGCTCGCCTCCCACAGCATGGCTTTAGCCAGTTTGATCTAAAGAAATAAAACAGGGAGGAGAGGAACTCAGGGAGAAAAAGAGCAGCGAAAGAGAGGTTTTCTCCAGTTTCAGATCTCCATCAGAGAGAACACTGAGAACAGGGCAGCTCCCATCTATTTTTTTTCCTTAACTAGATTAAAGTGCAGCTGTTTCTTGGGTACAGTGAGGGTTACTCCTGAATCTTTGGTCATGATCTTTCAGAGCTTCCACTGTGGGGTTAAAAGCCCTCGCGGAGCCACCATAGATCAATCAATCAACAGTATTTATGGAACGCTTAAGGGGAGTAGAGAGAGAGCACTGAACAAAGGGTTTTGGAGAAGCAACATGGCTTAGTAGATAGAGTGCAGACCTGGATTCTAATCCTGACTCAGCCACATGTCTGCTATGTGACCTTGGGCAAGTCACCTCACTTCTCTGGGCCTCAGTTACCTCATCTGCAAAATGGAGATTGAGTGGGAGACCCATGTAGGACTGTGTCCAATCGAGTTTGCTTGTATCCACCTCAGGGCTTAGTACAGTCCTTGGCACATTGTAAGTGCTTAACAACTACCATAATAATAATAATAATAATAATTATTATTATTATTAGAAGTAGGATGGTCTAGTGGCAAGAGCATGGGCTTGGAAGTCAGAAGACCTGGGTTCTAATCCTGACTCTGCCACTTGTCTGCTGGGTAACTTTGGGGAAGTCACTTAACATCTTTGTGCCTCAGTTTCTTCATCTGCAAAATGGTGATTTAATACTTGTTCTCCATCCTACTTAGACTGTGAGACCCGTGTGGGGCCTGATTATCTTGTATCTACCCCAGTGCTTAATATAGTGCTTGGCATATACTAAGTGTTAATACCATTACTATTATTATTATAGAATACAATAGAATTAGTGGCAGCCTTGGCACACATCTCCCCAACTCAAAACCCTCTACTTCCTCTGTGTCCCTCTGCATCAAGCAAAAACACCTTACAATTGGCTTCAAAACTTCCCATCCCACCTAAATGATGGTATTTGTTAATCACTGAACTAAGCACTGGGTAGATACAAGATAATCATGCTGGACACAGCTCTTGTCCCACATGGGGCTCCCAGTCTAAGTGGGAGGGAGACTAGGTATTGACTCCCCATTTTACAGATGAGGAAACTGAGGCACAGAGAAGTTGTGACTTGCCCAAGGTCGTATAAGTGTCCTCCCCAGATAACTTTATCATTGTACCATGTTCTCACCTCTCCTGCCTCCATCCCCATGCTCACACTGTTCCCCTAGTTTGTAACTCCCTCCCTAAATTTGACAGACCAGTCTCCCCATATTCAAAGCCCTCCTGATAGCTCACTTCTTCAACATGCCTTCCCCGAGCAATTCCAAGCATCTCAAACCATATAAATCTATCGGCTTTCCCCAGCACTTATGTACTTATTGCCATTCTCAGCACTTTTGTATATGAACTTTCTGAATTGTGTATGCAATTATTGAGATTACTCTATAAACACTTTTGCCTCCCTTGCAGTTTAATCTCCCTGTGGGTATGGAATACATTTCTTTCTTGGTTTGAAATTCCCAAGAGCTTAGTACAGTGTATAGCACCCACTGGATATTTAATAAATGCTATGAGCACTACTGTAAGTAATAGACATGATCCCTGCCCTCCAGGAGTTGACAATCTACCAGGGAAGATAGACACTAAAATAAATTAGAAGGAAAAGGGGATATGGATGAGTGAATGCTTAAGTAATACGGTATCAATGATACTGAGTAATTACTGTGCGCAGAGTGCTGAACAAAGTGCTTGGGAGAGTATAACACAATAGAACTGGTAGACAAAAAACCTGCCCACAAGGAGCTTAGAGTCTAGTGAAGGAGAAAAACATGAAAATTAGATGGGGAATTTGCAGAGTATAAGGATAAGTACACACCTGCTGAGGCTGGGGTGAATATCAAGTGCTTAAAGGGTACAGCTCCAAGTGCATAGGTTGCCACAGAAGGGAGGGTGAATGGGGAAATGAGGGCTTAACTGGGGAAGATCTCTTGGAGGAGATGTGATTTTATTAAAGCTTTGAAGGTGGGGAGAGTGATCTGTCAGAAATGAAGTGGGAGAGAGTTCTGGGCAAGGGGTCGATGGTGAGTTCTAATTCCGGCTCTGACACTTGTCTGGTGTGTGACCTTCGGCAAGTCACTTCATTTCTCTGTGCCTCAATTATCTCAAGGGACAGGGACTTTGTCCAACTCTATTTGCTTGTATCCACTCCAGTGCTTAGTACAGTGCCTGGCACATAATAAGCGCTTAACAAATACCATCATTATTAGACGAGTAAGTAGAACAGTAAGTAGGTTGGTGTTAGAGGAGCAAAGTGTGCAGCTTGGAATGTAGTAGGAGATTAGTGAGGTAAGGAAGGAGGGAGAGAGCTGACTGAGTGCCTTATAGGTAGGATGTTTCTGTTTGATTTGGAGATGGACAGACAGCTTTTGGAAGTTTTTTGAGGAGTGGGGAGACATAACAGATTTTTTTAGAAAGATTATCTGGGTAGCTGAATCAAGTATGGACTGGAAAGGGAAAGGGGAGAGAGGAAGCAGTGAGGTCAGGGAGGAGGCTGAGGCAGGATATAAGTGCTTGTATGAGCATGGTAGTTTGGAGAAAATGGGATGGGTTCTAGAGATGTGAAGACTACAGACTGAATATGTGGGTTGAATGAAAGAGGAGAGTTGAAGTTAATGCCAATGTTATGGGCCTGTGTCCTTCCCCTGGCCTGGAATGCCCTCCCTCCACACACACGGGAAGCAGCGTGGCTCAGTGGAAAGAGCCTGGGCTTTGGAGTCAGAGGTCAAGGGTTCGAATCCTGGCTCTGCCACATGTCTGCTGTGTGACCTTGGGCAAGTCACTTAACTTCTCTGAGCCTCAGTTACCACATCTGTAAAATGGGGACTAAGACTGTGAGCCCCAACGTGGGACAACTTGATCACCTTGTATTCCCCCTCCAGTGCTTAGAACAGTGCTCTGCACATAGTAAGCGCTTAATAAATACCATTATTATTATTATTATTATTATTATTATTATCCGCCAAGCTAGCTCTCTTCCTCCCTTCAAAGCCCTACTGAGAGCTCACCTCCTCCAGGAGGCCTTCCCAGACTGAGCCCCCTTTTTCCTCTCCTCCTTCCCATCCCTCCCACCCTACCTCCTTACCCTCCCCACAGCACTAGTATACATGCTTGTACAGATTTATTACTCTATTTATTTTACTTGTACATATTTACTATTCTATTTATTTTGTTAATGATGTGCATCTAGCTTTAATTCTATTTGTTCTGATGACTTGACACCTGTCCACATGTTTTGTTTCATTGTCTGTCTCCCCCTTCTAGACTGTGAGCCTGTTGTTGGGTAGGGACCGACTCTATATGTTGCCAACTTGTACTTCCCAAGCGCTTAGTACAGTGCTCTGCACATAGTAAGCGCTCAATAAATACGATTGAATGAATGAATGAGAGGATGGTGGTGTTACCTACAGTGATAGGAAATTCTGGAGGAGGACAAGGTTTGGGTGGGAAGATGAGTTCTGTTTTGGACATACTAAGTTTAACATGTTGGTCACACACCCAAGTAGAAATGTCCTGAAGACAGGAGAAAACGCAGGAAAGGAGAGGTCAGGACTGGAAAGGAGATTTGGGAATCATATGCATAGGCATGGTAGTTAAAGCCATGGCACTGAATGAGTGGGAGTGGGTATAGATGGAGAATAGAAGGGGACCCCAAACTAATCCTTGAGGGACCCCAACAGTTGGGGGGTGGAAGGCAGGGAAAGAACCAGCGAAAGACTGAGAAGGAGTGGCCAGAGAAATGAGGAGAAACAGGAGATAACAGTGTCATTGAAGGTAAGGTTACTTAATGCTTCCAGAAGAAGGCAATAGACCACAGGATCAAAGGCACCTGAGTGGTCGAGGAGGATTAAGATGGAGTAGAATCCATTAGATTTGGCAAGAAGCAGGTCATTGGTGACCATGAAGAAAAGTTTCCGTGGAGTGAAGGGGGCAAACACTGGATTTTAGAGGGTCACAAAATTTTTTGTTGTCACAGAAGTGTGCAGATTTTGGAGGTTTTTGAGGAAGGTAGTGATATGTTCCAAGTGGCTTTTAAGAAGAAGTGTGAGTTGTCTGATGTAGAATGAACTGAAGGTGGTAAAGACTTGAGGCAGAGAGAATAGTAAAAAGACTATATACTAATTCAGCTAGGAAGTGACAAGGGTAGAATTTTCTCCTGTTCTAGACCTAGAACTTTGAAGGTTTTTTTTTTTTTAATTGGAGGGAATCCTATCCATCTCTGTTTACCTGACCCTGGACTGCCTTTATACTATTTGATGGATGAGAGCAAAAAGTAGAGCTAATCACGAAAGGATGTTCACTGCTAGAGACTTAGGGAGGGATTGAGTGTCATGACCATATCCTAGGTATCTCTTTGAATCGAAAAGTCCACTCCTGAGATATTCCTTCTGCTTCCTACCAGCTCGGTGGTTTGGGTTGGAAGAATCAACAATGAAATTTTTGCCTGCAGGAGCAAGAAGGAAGATGCCTCGGGCTGCTAAGGGAAAGGTGTGGAAAGTGTTGGGTTATTATAGGGAAGAGGGGGCATAAAGTCCTGTGACTGTAATGAGAGGATCAGTAGGAAGAATCCTGGCTAAGGGAGGAGGAGGAGTAAGGCCCCTTAAACTTGGGCACTGACCAAAACCCTCTTCACTGTTGTGGTCATAATTTTCCTCTGGTGGTTTTGCTGCCTGTGAGGTTTGGGAGCTGTAAATTGCATGCTGCTTTTAATACACTGAAAAATCTTCAACTTTTTCAGTGCCTTTGGCTATCATTATGATGCCCTTATCACTTCTGATTCACCTGTGCTGTGTCACTTATTTCTCTGGGTAACATTAACACTTTTTTTTAAAGGATCCATGTTCCTCGTAAAAGCGGCACTTTCTGCTCATCCAGGAAGCTTTCATTTTCCCCTATTTTAATCCTTCACACTTTGAAGGTTGAGTTCTCCAGCACTCTCCAGGCTGTCTCTGTGCTTCTGAGGTGTTTTCCCCCCCCCCTCACCCTGTTTGCACTTTCCTCAATGTACAGGCAAAGCTGACTTAAAATTTCCACTGGGATTCATCTTGCATTCCAGATACAAACCTCTACTTGTGGGATTTTTACTTCACTAGGTTGGATTTTACTGGATTGTCCACAGCCCTTAATGATAGTAATAACAATAATAATAACAATGGTATTTATTAAGCGCTTACTTTGTGCCAAGCACTGTTCTAAGTGCTGGGGTAGATACAAGGTAATCATATTGGACACTGTACCTGTCCCACATGGGGCTAACAGTCTTAATCCTCATTTCATTGATGAGGTAATCCAAGGCCCAAAAGTGAGGTGACTTGCCCAAGGTCACACAGCAGACACGTGGCAGAGCGGGAATTAGAACCCAGGTCCTTCTGACTCTCAGACACATGTTCTAGCCACTAGGTCAAGCTGCTTCTTACCATCCTTAAAATGGACGGTAGATGATTGTCATATGACATTCAAGTCAGGTGCATTACTGTAGTTAAAAATAAAATGGATGACTCACGCGAAGGCTGTTTTCTTGGAATAGTATCATGTTCGTGTTGCAGGTGCTAAGCCCCTTCCTGAGCTTTCAGTCAGTCAGTTAACTGTATTTATTGAGCGCTTTACTGTATGCTGACCACTGTAATAAGCACTTGGAAGAGTACAATATAACAATAAACAGACATATTCCCTGCCCACAATGACCTTTCAGTCTAGAGGAGACCAAGTTCTTACTTGTCTTCACATCTTGCCTATTTTTCCTGTGTGACAGGCTCCCCTTGTAGGCTGTCAAAGCTTCCTCTTTACAAGAGGTGGCTCACAGCATTAGAAGGCAAACAAGAATTCAGTCCATATTATTATTATTGTTATTATAATTGCTATTATGGCATTTGTGAAGTGCTTACTCTGTGTCAAGCACTGATCTAACCTCTGGGGTAGATACAAGTTAATTAGATTGGACACAGTTCCTGTCCTACATGGGGCTCACAATCTAAGTGAGCCCCATGGCATCTTTGATAAAAAATATCTTTTTTTAAAAAAAACAAAGTACCATTTTACATGTTCAGTTTTTGACAGAGCTGAATAAAACCTTTAGCAGAGAAGGTTTACATAAGGGTTAGGTCCTCACCTGGTCCATAAAAGCACTATGTCTGAAAATATGGCATCTTGGGGGTAGTGGTATCTGTAATGCTGTTTTGCTTTTGTTGTTGTTGCTGTTGTTAACCCTGCTGATAAGCCAATATCATAGGGAAAAAAAAGTTTTGGGTGGTTTGTGGTATGGTTAAAATAATGAGCTACTTACTTTTTCCTTTGCAATGACCCTCTAGACTGTAAGTTCTTTGTGGGTAGGGAACGTGTCTACCAATTCTGTTGTACTGTACTTTCCCAAATGCTTAATACAGGGCTCTGTCTTTAGTAAGCACTCAATAAATACCACTGATGATGGTGATGGTGACCAAAGTGAGCTGTCCCCATATCCCATGGGTCAAATTGTACTATTGGCCTCCAAACATAGTTTGAGTGAATGCAGTTTGGTGGATTCATCAAGGGTGATGGGAATTAAACTTAATAGTAGTTGTTCCGACGATTTACTCTTTGGCAAATAAAATCTTAATCTAAACGTTCATATGGTTCTGCGATGCTTTTCTTTGGCAAGGAGGTTTGGCTATGTAATCAATCAAGGGGATCTACTGAGTGCTTGCTATGTGTAAAACACTGAACTAAGTGCTTGGGAGAGTTCAACAGTTAGCAGATGCGTACCCTGCCCACAACAAGCTTATAGTCTCCAGGGGGAGAGAGACATTAATATAAATAAATAATTTATAATATATAATTTAAAGATATGTCCATAAATGCTGAGGGAGTGAGGGTGGGGAAAATATTAATTAATAATAATAATAATGGCATTTATTAAGCATTTACTATGTGCAAAGCACTGTTTTAAGCGCTGGGGAGGTTACAAGGTGATCAGGTTGTCCCACTGGGGGCTCACTGTAAGACTGTGAGCCCCATGTGGCAACCTGATTACCTTGTATTCACTTCAGGGCTTAGAACAGTGCTTGGCACATAGTAAGTGCTTAACAAATACCATAATTATTATTATTACTACTATACAAAATGTCAAGTCCTGAACTAAGTATTTTGGGAAAGTACAGTAGTAGCAAGACACACTTTCCTTAACCACAAAGGACCTTTTGTAAACTGTGGAAATAAAAAATCCAACTTTCAAGCGGTTAGTTTGGTGCTCTACACACATTAAGCACTCAAATACCATTAATTGATTGAAAAAATAACTAATCCCCTCCTTCTAAAATCAGGCACTTGGTCCCAAAAAGGGACTCAGATATGAGCTCACTTTAACAGGTTTCTGTGACCACAGAGCCAGAGTTTGTGATGAAATTGTGATGACTAAGTCCTTGTAAATTGTAGTTTGGGGGAATTTCTTGAAGAGCTGCTCCTCTGTTGATTGACTCGGGACCCATCTACAGTTGGCTAGTTGTTCAGCTTGATTCTGAGCTCGCTTGAAATGTGTGGTTTAAAGTTACCTAACCTTTAAGAGAATGTGTGCCCTTTTCGATTTCACAAGATACCTAGACCATAGGTAAATCAGAAACAGCAGGGGATGATTCCCTTTGAGATTCGCATCTTTTTACAGTGAAAAGGGAAGTTGTAGAAGCAGGTTGCATGAAAGCTACTGTATGCCGGAAAGATGGTTCAAGGAATTTGGTAGGTCATGGGTTCTAATCTCGGCTCTACAACTTGTCTGCTGTGTGGCCTTGGGCAAATCACTTCACTTCTCTGTGCCTCAGTAACCTCATCTGTAAAACGGGGATAAAGACTGTGAGCCCCATGCAGGACAGGGACTGTCCAACCCAATTTGCTTGTATCCACCCCAACGCTTAGTACAATGCCTGGCACATAGTAAGTGCTTAACAAATACCACAATTATTGTTATTATTATACCTTTCCATCTTAGAACTTTCTATTTCTATTTCTATATTATTATTATATATATATTCAGAACTCTATATATTATACCTTTTAATCAGTGTTTAGAAAAGTGCTTGGCACACAGTAAGCGCTTAACAAATACCATTATTATCATTATTAGCTTAGAAAAAGACTTACTTATTAAGGTCCTTCCCCTGCCATGTCTCCAGACCTTGTTGTGGGCAGGGAACGTGTCTTCCAACTCTGGTATAGTGTATTCTTCCAAACTAGTACAGTGCTTAGTACAGTGCTCTGCACATCGAAAGCGCTCAATAAATACGATTGTTTGAAATAAATTCCTTCAAAAACTTGCTTTCGATTGAGCAGGTTTTCTGGGACAGTTATTCGCTAAATAGCCACTAGAGGGCAGAAAACTCCCAGCATCACATTAGATTAGAAAAATACTGTAATAATAATAATAATAATAATAATGGTTTTTATTAAGCGCTTACTATGTGCAAAGCAATGTTCTAAGCACTGGGGCGGTTACAAGGTGATCAGGTTGACCCACATGGGGCTCACAGTCTTAATCCCCATTTTACAGATGAGGTAACTGAGGCAGTCACACAGCTGACAAGTGGCGGAGCAAGGATTTGAACCCATGACCTCTGACTCCAAAGCCCCTGCTCTTTCCACTGAGCCACGCTGCTTCTCAGTCTAGGCTAATACAAATTGCACTCTACACAGATAAGATTATTACAGTCTAATACAAATAAGACTGAGTAGATGGCACTGCTTGGCATCAAATACCCATATACTATGCAGCACTGGGCTCCAATCGATTTGGAGCAAATCCTTTGAAAGGACAAGAAAGTCAAGCAACTCTCCTCTAGTGATTTATTTGAGACTCTGCATTTCACATTTTTAGTCTCTAACTTCGCATTAAGTTAACATGTGAAGACGTAGCCTTTATTTTCATTTCTCAGAAGTTGTTAAAGTTTCTGATGTGTTGCCTTCAAAGTTTTCCTAGTTTGGTCAAATCTGTGGGTGCCATGATGTTATCCTCCATGCATATAGGTAAACAAGACATCGCTTCATGGTGAAACAGACACATTATATACCTGTGTGTGTGTGTATATATATATATTTAATATATATATAATATATTAAGGTCCTTCCTCTGCAATTTCTCCAGAACTGAGACTGTAATCTTGTTGTAGGCAGGGAAGGTGGCTATCAACTCTGGTATAGTGTATTCTTCCAAGTGCTTAGTACTATGCTCTGCACATCATAAGTACTCAATAAATATGCTAAATTATATATCAGTAATTTATTTATCTATTTTTATTAATGTCTGTCTCCCCCTCTGACTGTGAGCTCATTGTGGGCAGGAATGGGTCTGCTTTTTGTCATACTATATTCTCCCAAGTGCTTAGTACAGTGCATACAGTATGTGCTCACTTAGTATAGTAGAATTTCACCAGACCTAATCTGTGGGTGTTGTGCATCCTGGCAATGGGCTAGACTAACTGTGCCTAGAAAACTATGCTGTTCCTTGGAAATGTAAAGCATCTCTTTTTATTTTTTTCAAAATTGTATTGGCAAATCCAGGAGTTCTTCACCATAATTTCTTCCTTCTTTTCTGGAATGTCTGTGGGCATTTGGGAGAGGTTTTTTCTGTGGAAAGGGAGCAGATGTGCACTTATCCTAACTTGCTTTGATTACTGTATCAGCCTCCTTGCTGACCTCTCTGCTTCCTGCCTCTTCCCCACTCCAATCTGCACTTCACTCTGTTGCCTGGATCATTTTCCTACAAAAACATTCATTCCATGTCTCCCCACTCTCCAAGAATCTCCAGTAGTTGCCCATCCACCTCTGCATCGAAAAAAAACACCTTACCATTGCCTTTAAAGCGCTCAAACCACTTTGCTCCCTCCTACCTTCCCTGGCTGCTTTCCTACTACAACCCAGCCCACATACTTCACTCCTCTAACGCCAACCTACTCACTGTACCTCGATCTCATCTATCCTGCTGCTGACCCTCAGCCCACATCCTGTCTCTGCCCTGGAATGCCCTCCCTTTTCATATACAATAAATAATCACTCTCCCCACATTTAAAATCTTATTACAAGCACATCTACTCCACGGGGCTTTCCCTAAGACCTCATTTCCTCTTCTCCCTCTCCCTTCTGCATCGTTCTTGCACTTGGATTTGCACCCTTTATTCACCCCCTAACCCCTCAGCCACACAGAACTCATGTACCTATCTGTAATTTATTTATATTAATGTTGGTCCCCCTCTAGACTGTACGCTCGTTGTGGCAGGGAATGCATCCACCAACTCTGTACTCTCCAAAGCTCTTAGGACAGTGCTAAGCACACAGTAAGCCCTCTGTAAATAGAATAAATTGATGTGCAATGAAGATGATTGTCACTGAGATGCAAAAGTATGATGTTTTACCTGCCTTAGGCCGTGAACCCAGATCATCACCATCAATCGTATTTACTGAGCACTTACTATGTGCAGAGCACTGTACTAAGCGCTTGGGAAATACAAATTGGCAACATATAGAGACAGTCCCTACCCAACAGTGGGCTCACGGTCTAAAAGATCATTATAGGCACAGGAGTTCTTGTTGGGAATTAGGGCCCATTCTTTCCCCTTACCATATAAACCCTTCATGCTAAATGCCTTCTTTTAGTGGAGAAGTTAAGGATTATGAAGACAAACACTGAAAGTGATGAAGGAAAGGAAATACATCTGCTGAGGGAAAGGGGTAATGGAATTGAATTCAGGCAAGACCGTAAATTCCAAAGAGGTCTTCCCCATCTTTACCCAAGTACAGAGTTCAATGCTTTACACATAGCAAGCATTCAAAAAATTCAGTTCATGAGGCCGGTTGTGGCCCAAGAATGATGGCAGAAGGGAAACAAACGACTTTTAGGAGGCTTGGGTTTAGGCTTTAAGATGGACAGCAGAGGGCTTCCCAGTTCTATTTTTGCTGAATTCATCACTAATAATTGAGGATTTGTTAAAGAGAGCCATGTAGTCTGGTGGTCTGTTCATAAGGCTGGCAGCCGGAGGGCCTACACCCAACTTGTACTTTCGGAGGGAGGTAGGGTCTACAAGCGGTTCATTCAATCTCTTTGTTTCTATCTAAGGTGAGGTACAAGGAGACCTATTTATTTGTGGGAGTGTGGGGATTTGAGTCCCTGGATGATTAGCTAATATTTCACAAACCACACAACCGATTAAGAAAGTGCTACGAAAGCGCTATTGTCCACAAAAAACAGATTGAACCCTATTCTGCACCATCCAACACAATAAAAAACACACTGTTCTTCAATCTTTGGAATTAGTTGGGCAGGATTTTTTTTACACAGACCCACAATCAATCTCTCTCTCCCTCCCTCCCTCTCTCCCTCTCCCCCAAAACAAAAGCCACAGGAAAAACCCAGATCCATTTCCATGTTGACCTTTAAAGCCAATTCCAAAAGAAACACACACATACAGAGTTCAGCTCCCTGAATCCATGGATAACTAAAAGGCATTCCCATTCAGGTTTGACAGAATTTGGTGATGTTTCAGTGGCTCCCTGAATGGAGGTTGAGTTAATATGTGTAAGCTTGCTATGAACAGGGAACATGTCTGCTAATTCAGTTGTATTGCACTCCCCCAAGTGCTTAGTAAACTTGTTATGGGCAGGGAACATGTCTGCTAATTCAGTTGTATTGTACTCCCCCAAGCCATTAGTACAGTGCTCTGCACATAGTAAGCACTCAAATATGACTGATTGACTGATGGATTGATTTTTGCTTAGCCTAAAATGCAGCCTCTAGAAAGCGTAGCCTAATGGATAGAGCACGGTCCTGGGAGTCAGAAGGGCCTGCGTTCTAATCCCTGATCTGCCACTTGTCTGCTGTGTGACCTTGAGCAAGTCACTTCACTTCTCTTGGCCTCAATTCCCTCATCTGTAAAATCTGTTATTTATTTATATTGATGTCTATCTCCCCCTCTAGACCGTGAGCTCGTTGTGGGCAGGGAATGTGTCTATTTATTCTTACACTGTACTCTCCCAAGCACTTAGTATAGTGCTCTGCACACAGTGAGTGCTCAATAAATATGACTGAATGAATGAATAAAATGGGGATTAAGAATGTAAGCCCCACATGGGACAGAGACTGTGTCCAACCTCATTACCTTGTAACTACCCCAGCGCCTAGAATAGTTCTTGGCACATAGTAAGTGCTTAACAAATATTAATAATTAAAAAATACCATGAGCTACCCAATATTGGAACCAGAAAGGAAACTGAAATTATCAGAACTCCCAGGTCTTCACAAAGGAGTGAGACACAGCGTGGCCTAGTGAAAAGAGCCCAGGCCTGAGAGAAGACCTGGATTCTAATCCTAGTTCTGCCACTAGCATGCTCTATGACCTTGGCCAAGTCATTTAACTTTTCTGTGCCTCAGCTAACTCATCTGATTAATGGGGATTAAGGCTGTGAGCCCCATTTGGGACAGGAACTATGTCCAACTTGATTAGCTTGCATCTACCTCAGTGCTTAACACAGTGCCTGGCATATAACAAATAGTGTTATGGCTATGGCACTGGATGTCTTTATGTTCAGCAGTTTTATTTTTGGTACCCAGCCTTCCTCTACTTTTGGCTTGAGCTTCCATGTTTCCCAGCTTGGAAGGGAATTGAGATGGGAGGAGGGGAAGACAGAGAGAGAGGGAAAAAAAGGAAAGGGAGAGAGGGAGAGAGATAGAATTTGTAGGGAGTCGGGCAGAGAACCCTGGAGGAATGCTTTAGATTTGGGTGGATTCTGGCAGAATTTCACAGAATTTCAATGGCAGTGTGTTCACCGAGCACAAAGCACTGTAGTAAGCGCTTGGGAGAAGACACTACAGATAGACATGATCCAAAAATGGTGCTCTTTTCATATCATCACACTTTGCTGCATAAAACATCAGGATGGGTTCAGGTTTTTTTTTTTTTTTTTTTTTGAGTCCCATTGCTGGCCACCCAACCTAAAAAAGCTACAAAGAGAGGTGCATGTATATATTATGGTATTTGTTGAACACTTACAATGTGTCAGGCACCATAGTAAGCGCTGCTGTAGATACAAGCTAATCAGGTTGGACACAGTCCCTATCCCATTTAGAGCTCACAGTGTTAATCCCCATTTTGCAGATGAGGTAACTGAGGAACAGAGAAGTCAAGTGCCTTGCCCAAGGTCACACAACGGACAAGTGTAGAGTCAGAATTAGAACCCAGGTTCTTCTGACTTTCAGGCCCATGCTCTATCCACTAGGCCACACTGCTTCTCATGTATATATTCTAGATTGATCAGAAAAGGAAGTACAGACACAACATGCATGGCCTAAGCTTTTCATTCACTAGCATCATCCCTGGAATTAACTGAGGGCTTAACAGAAGACTCAGTGTGACACAAATCAGGATAAGAACACTGTATTTCTTTCTCACAAGTAACTAATGCTTCTTTCAGGCGGCTACAGCTGTCACTATTTTTTTTTTTTTTTGGCCTTATCCTTCAGCTAGCGCCTGTTACTTTTTGCCAAAATGCTAGGTCAACCCAAGATTCCTTCACTTGAGGCACATTCCATCATCCTGATCTAAGCAGGCCTGTGTGGTGGATTCTTAATGCTATAGTACTCAGGGAGGGTGGCGTGATTGTGAATAGAAATGAACAGGAAATGTGGGGAGAGTTCTTTACATTTTGGCCTACTGCGAGTTCATATATACTCCTCTGTACACTGCACTGTAGTTTAAAGAACTGGTGATTCACTATTCTGTGCAAAATGGAGCAGATAATGTGGGACAATTTATTTTTTTTTTCCTGCTGCACTGCAGAGCTTCCCTTTGGACCAGAGTTCACTAAGAACTGTGACAGCCAGGGAGCTTCTGAAGAGAGAAAATGATTATCATTAGCAGCCCCCTTTAAACATCATATTCAATCTTTGCTAGATCTCCTTGACCTCAGTTCTACTTATTTCACAGACCTTTTGTAAAAAAGAAGCAGTTCATATTCTTTTTGGGAGAGCCTCTCCAGAATTTGTTTACCCCCCCACTATGGATAGGGTTTTGACCACTTCCCACGTTCAAAGCCTTATTAGGATCACATCTCCTCCAAGAAGCCTTTCCTGATTAAGCCCTCTTTTCCTTGACTCCCTTTCCCTTCTGTGTCATCAATGTACTTGGATCTGTACTCTTTATGCACTTGGTATTTGCCCCATAGCACTTAAAATACCAAGTGCACAAAGGGTATATAACTGTAACCTTCATAGCATATATATATATGAATGTCTATCTCCCCCTCTAGATGGTAAGCTCATTGTGGGCCGGGAACATTTCTACCAACTCTATTGTGTCAGTCGTATTAATTGAGTGCCTATTGTGTGTGCAGAGCACTGTACTAAGCGTTTGGGAGAATACAGTATGATGATAAACAGACACATTCCCAGCCCAAAATGAGCTTACAGTCTATTGTGCTCTCCCACGTGCTTAGTATAGTGCTCTGCACACAGCAGTCAATAAATACCATTGATTATTATTATTATTATTATTGCACTTGTTAAGTGCTTAATATGTGCCAAACATTATAGTAAGTGCTAGGGTAGATGCAAGATAATCAGGTTGGATATAGTTCCTGTCTCACCTGGGGCTCACAGTCTAAGAAGGAAGTAGAATTTAATCCCCATTTTGCAGATGAGGTAACTGAGGTACAGAGGAGTGAAGAGCCGACAAGTGGTGGAGCTAGGATTAGAACCCAGATCCTCTGACCCCTATGCTCATGATCTTTTCACTAGGCCATGCCAATTCCCTGTCATGCCGTGCTCTCAATAGCCTCTAACTTGTCATGGTTTGGGGCATCCTTAAAAAGGGATGGAAGCATAAAGAACAAAGGAGGTTTAAGTCCCAGGTGGAAATAGAAAATCTGGATGACACCTAACAAAAACAGCAGGAACACTGGGCAGCAATCCAAAGCCCACTAAGCTGGAATAATTCAGAATTGAAAAATGAGTCATTGGGACCACAAGTGTTACAGAATTATGCAAGAAACAAACTAAATGGAGCAAATAAATTCAAAGCTGTCCTGCAGTGACTAAAAATGAGAGGGATTAATAAAAAAGAAGTGTAATTTAATTTACAAACCAAACTTTTGGAATCAAGTAAATCAAAAAGAACAAGAGGTAGAAAAGAAATCAGACACAGTAGGATTGAACACAAGAAGAAAAACAGACAGCCTAAACACTGACTATTTTAAACATCTGAATATCTTATTATGAAGAACTGAGATTAGAAGAGATTGATAAAGACAAAAGATATCTGTGTAAGTTCCTGGGAAAAATTCATTCTAAAAAACAACTTTGATAATGCCATGTATTCTTTAATAACTGAGATTCTGTAAATAATAATCACCATTGATATAAGGAGTGTGTAAAGAAAGTTGACTCTTTCAATGAAAATCTGAGGTGAGGAAGAGCACACGCTGGCCAGTTTGTATCCTTGAACCTGCTCAAATATTAAGTCCTTAGATTTCCCCAAACTCCTGACAACTGGCTTTAAGGCTCTCCACCAACTCTCTCCTTACTATCACCTTCTACTCCCCATCCTGCATTTATTCATTCAGTTATTCATGCTTTTTCTTTTTTTCCTCCTCACTGTAAATAGTTTTCAGTTAGACTGTAAGCTCCTCGTGTCTCCCAAGTGCTTGGTACAATGCTCTGCATACAATAAGTGCTCAATAAATACCACTGACAGACTGTACCTCTACTGTTATCTCCCAAATGACTAGTACAGTACCCTGCATCCAATAAGTGTTCAATAAACACTAATGACTGATTGACTGAGATCATGCCTCTTTTAAAGAAACAGGAATAGAAAGGCTAAGTGACACTAAGTAGAGAGCCACTAAGAAGGTCACTGCAGCTTCAACTCTGTCGCAGTCTAATCACTAGCCTATGTTCTTTTAAGAATTTTTCTCCCTCTTTTTTCCATTGCTTCTTAAGGGACAGATATTCATCATTTAGCCTATTTTCTCAACTTTTATTGGTAGTTATTTTCACTTTATCCATCCCCGAACTAAAGAAACCTAAAAGTGGATTTAAAATGCAGCTGAGTCCAGACAAGCCAACATAAATGCTTCTTTGAAAATGCCTTCCTTAAGACCCAAAATATGACCTTGAGTGGTTTTTTTTTCTTCAACAGATAGTCAGCCTATTCTTGGGGGAGTGGAAAGACACTTCTTCACGTCACATAAAATGAGATTTCTTCTATCTTCCCTTAATGCTAATAGGAGTTTTTTGAATCATGCTAGGCTGAGAAGAGGTTATTCCTTCTCTTGCCCCCCTTCAAAGAAGCATACAATCTGGGATGTTTGAAAATACAATCCTTGCAAACTTTAAAAATAAAAAAAAACATTTCTAAGAATTGCCTTTCCTCTTTCAAAATGATCGTTATCAGCCTCTGGCATGGGCCTTGATCATTCTGTCCTCTCTGTTCTTCCAGCATGCCCTACAGCTTCAATCAGAAGATTTTTGACTGATAAAAACTGTAGCTGCAAGAGCCGAATCCTCTTGCTCATGTTGTTTCATATTTACTCAATACTAGGATTCTTTCCAGGGTACACCTGCACTCCCAAATTAATTACAAAGCTCCTCTCTTGACAGGTCAGGCACTTTAAGACTCAGTTCCATCATATTTATCTAACTTAATTGAATTTTATTCCCCCTAGTTGAGAGGTACAGCCTTAGAGAGATAAATGTCTCATGAAGACCAATTTTGAAACAAAATTAATAATGGCAAAGTTCATACCAACTTTCTCCGCCTCTTCCTCTTCTTCCCTCCCTCCCCCCATCCCCCAACTCTTTTCGGATTCCAGTGAAGAATTTCCATTGGCTGCAGAATCAGGATGCCTCATCTGCACTGATTTCCAAATGGAGGCTTATGTTTCCAAACTCCATGTTCTTGTTCAGACAGATTCTCTGAGCAAATGGTTTAGGGAAAAATTAACACCCTGATAGAAGCTCTGTCCTTTTTTTTTCAGAATTTAGAGATACTTTGAATTGCCAGTTTAAGGAAATCCTAATGGCTTGAAAGAGTTAACACAACTGATCATGTCTGATCTAGTTCCAGGGTTCAATGCACAGGAAAAAAAATCAGGCTCAATGTGCAATAAAAGAGATGGGCAATGTTTGATAGGATCAGAGCTTCTCTTGTGCTTCTTACCTCCCTCTCTCCACTCTTTCCACTTTCTTCTAAACCTAAGCCCAGGTTTTGTGAGGAAAACTCTAACGCAACCATTTGCATAGTTATGTAGAAGAAGAAGTTGCTAGTTTGCAGAAGAAGGTGGATTGTTTCATAATGGCTATACAATTACTCCTTAAGTAAGCACACCTATCTTCAGTAAATTAAAGTTTAGCTAAGGATTTTCTTGTACCTTCAGCTAAGACTCCTCCATCCTTCCACTATAAACCAAAATCTGTCAGTATGTTTAAAGTCCTTCTACTTGAAAATTAGCAAAGTTGCTCTTTTGATGGAGGCCCCTGTGGAGATCGACTGATGAGCCTTGGTTCTGACAGTTCAGTACAGAGAAAATGCCAGAAGGAATTTAATAAAATGTTAGGGGTTGTGCTTTTTCGCTCACACTCTCTTTCTTTTCCAGCTAGTTGGGGCCTAGGGTACAATAAGCGAGTGGGTAGGTGAAGTGTAAATGAGGGTATTTTTTTTCTTCTTCTGTGCAGGGCCCATTAAGACCAAATTTGACTACATCACAGTGCCAATTCTGTATTGTGGCTCCCTGACACGTAAGGCAATTGCCTTTGGTAGCCACTGTGGTGTTTGTTGCCCACAGTGGTCAGCTTTTTTTTGCAATGCCTGCTGGGTCTATCTACATCATGGAAAGTCTTAGGTTGCTCTTTGGTCGAAACCATCAACTCTGTTGGCATAGCCTCCATCCATAGAACTAGGACTAAAACTCTGATTTGATTCCCCAGAGTAGCACTCTTTCCACTGGACCAGTAACAGGAAAGTGGTTCTTTTAAAAAGCCATTATACATATTGGTCTAATATTCACATCACTCTGACAGTTGATATAAATAATAGGAGACCTAATCTCAAATTCAGCATCTTGGCCCAGCTATCAGATGTTTGAAAGTTTCAACCCTACCCTCAAACTCGACTCCTTCAATGGCACTAGAAAATGCACCTCTGCCTTGGTGAGACTTTATATCAAGAGGGGAAGATGACAATGATCTCCCTCTAAGATTGAGTTAATGCCTGAGAAGTAATAGATACAACCCATGTTCCTTTATCACTTAACAACAACTTCATTGTTTTTCCCCAGTGAAGAGAATTTGCTAATCATTACTTGTCTTGGAACAACAGGTAGTCACTGTCCCAGAAAAGCCTCTTGTATCAGGCATTGATGTGTGTCTCAGGAAGCCATTTCCAAAGCAGGAAATGGTTGGGATGACCAATTGGCCTGTCTATCAGGAACATTCTTGAGGTGATGCTGAAGGTATCTTTAGAGATAGGCTGAGCAGACCTCTAGAAACCCAGGGGAATGGATTTGGAGGAAGAAAATTATGGGCACCTACCCTTCTCTTTGGTATTCTTCATCCAAATTTGACAGAAGCTGTGACCCTGCCGCAGAGAGATCAAGAGCCGCCAGAGGTAAATCTCGATAAGCAAAGTTAACAAGCTGTACTGGAGCTATGCTTTTGGTTTCTTCTTCTACTTGTTGTGAGATTATCTCTACTTCAGAAACTCCACCTTCTATTGAAGGCCTGTTAAATGGGGAGAGGATAGAAACACGAAAACAGTAAATACCAAAAGGAACTAAAATTTCACATGGGAAGCCTGGTGCCAGGAGAAAGTGTGACAAGTGTCTGAGGACCTTGTTTTAATATCTTTTACAAGGAATAGATTGATAGAAGAGTCTCTTTGGCTAGAGAAGAATGGAGATGCAATTGCTTCCTCTAGGCTGTAAACTCATTATGGGCAGGGAATGTGTCTACCAACTCTTACATTGTACTCCCCTAAGCACTTATTACACTTATTGCAGTGCTCTGCACACAGTAAACACACAATAAATATGATTGACTGATTGCGTTGAGTATTCTACATTCCAATCCTGGTTCTTCCACAGACCACAAACACTGAACCTTTCCCTAGTCAGATTTACATCAACACAACTATCCAGATCATTATGAGAAGCAGCATGCCTTAGTGGAAAGAGCACGGGCTTGGGAGTCGGAGGATGTGGGTTCTAATTCCAGCTCCACTACCTACCTGCTGTGACACCTTTGGCAAACCACTTAACTTCTCTGTGCCTCAGTTACCTCATCTGTAAAATGGGGATTAATACTCTGAACCCCATGTAGGACATGGACTGTGTCCAACCTGATTAGCTTATATCTACCCCAGCACTTAGTTCAGTGCCTGGCACATGGTAAGTGCTTAACAAATGCCGTAAAAAAAAAAAAAACTTGATATTCACCCCACCTCAGCTCCACAGCATTAATGTACATATCCATAATTTATTTTAATATGTTTCCCCCTCTAGACTGTAACTCCTTGTGGGCAGGGACTGTGTCATCTTTGTTGTACAGTACTCTCCCAAGTGCTTAATACAGTGCTGTGCACACAGTAAGTATGCAATAAATACCACTGACTGACTGATTTTGAGCTAACTGGGGAAAACATGGGTTTGGATCCGAATGATTCAAACTTGATGCCACCATGCCCAATTATTCCCTTGTTTAATTCCCAATCCTTGCTGTGCAAATATGGCATAAACCTGGGTATTTATCGGGATACTAGGGAGGAATAATGGCTCTCACAGCCCTTCAATACAGTATTTAACAGTTTTGAAATCCCAGCCTTAATGATACACATGGGCAAAGATTTTGAAAATAATTTTCCTGGAAATAATTCCATATTATTAATACTTTTGGTTATTAATGTGTTTTGCCATTTCCAAAAATGCCACATTAGAACAGAACATATAGGGCCTTTTGGGAAACTCACCTCTAGGCATCACCCTAATTATGCCTGTTTTTCCCCTTTAGAGTGAAAGCTCCTTGCAGGTAGAGAAAACATCTTATGCTCCTGTTGTACTTTTCCCAAGTACACTGGACTCAGAAGGCACTCAATAAATATTTTCACTACTACAAATGGAGTTTGTTGTGCCATGAACACCTTGTCCCACTTCTAAACCTATGCTGGAAACTCTGGCATCAGCCTATCCTCCTGTATTTCAGACTTTTCCACCTTCAATGGTCTCCAGGAAGTGCAAAGGGGCAAGATAAGCTGGTGATGAAGAAGATTGGGGGGTGGGGGGTAGTACTGAGTCACCATCACCCCAGAAAAGAGACTTCAATCAGGTGGACTCACACAACAGTTAGGTGCACGTCTGAGGAAGCAAGCTCATGGGGGGTGGGAAATTCCCTTACCAACCTCAACCTGGCATTTTTTTCAACCATTCTATGCCTAATTCATAATAATAATAATAATAATAATAATAATAATAATAATAATGATATAATAATGGTATTTAAGCACTTACTATGTTCCAAGCACTGTACTAAACAATGAGGTAGGGAAAAGAGTGAAGCAGTGTGGCTTAGTGGAAAGAGCAAGGGCTTGGGAGTCAGAGGTTGTGGGTTATAATCCCGACTCCGCCACTTGTCTGCTGTGTGACCTTAATTTCTCTGTGCCTCAGTTACCTCATCTGTAAAATGGGGATTAGGACCGTGAGCTCCACATGGGACAACCTGATTACTTTGTATATATCCCTGTGCTTAGAACAGTGCTTGGCACATAGTAAGCGATTAATAAGTACCATCATCATTATTATTATTATAAACAGGTTGGACATAGTACCTTTCCCACATGCGGCGCTCAGTCTGAGTCTGTTACAAAAAATGCAAAATTCTTTCCAAATTAGCTGGTTGAGCCATTTCGATATCATTGTCACTTTTAGAATTCAGGGGGTTAAGTGAAATGCTTTCATTCTGCCATCAGGTTTGTTTTAAGGTTTCTAATGCCAATGTAAATACAACCATATTAATACTGATCAAATAGGGAACTTTCCCAGGGGAAGTATTTCCTTCTCCTTTTTTAATGGAATTTGTTAAGCCTTTCTCTGTGGCAGGCACTGTACTAAGCACTGGGGTACATTCAAGGTTCCACATAGGGCTCACAATCTTAATCCCCATTTTATAGATGAAGTAACTGAGGTACAGAGAAGTTGTGATGTGTACAAGGTCACACAGCAGACAAGTGGCAAAGCCGGGATTAGAACCCAGGTCCTTCTGACTCCCAAGCCGGTGCCCATTCCCTTTTCAGTGAGCAGGAAAAGGGTTTGAAGGATGATGTTGGAGGGCTCCTTCTGCCCGACTGACCCTCTCAGTTCATCCTCCGGAAACACTATTAGCACCCTGTGATCTTCATTCTCAATACTTGATCACCTGGAGCAGCTGTCAGTCAATTGTACTTATTGAGTGCTTACTGTGTGCAGAGCACTGTACTAAGCACTTGGGAGAGTACAATAACATACACATTCCCTGCACACAATGTGCTGACAGTCTAGAGGCAGACAGACCATAATATAAATAAATTACAGATTTGTACATAGTTATGCATATATCATACATATATACAAATTCATATATCATACATCATATCATGCCCCTTGCTGAGTTGCAAGGGGCATGACTTGGGTGGTCTTGGACTGCATGCATTCTCCAGCCTCTTTATTTGAGGCTTTATCCTGCTATGTTCATGAAGTGTAACGCAAATGATGTGCCATAGATATTATCCTGTCAAATGATCTAAGTTGGGAAGCACACCTTGCTGCTACCATGGAAGCTATGTAAGAGAATGAGTCCCAAATTATTAGGACATTTCTCTATTAAGTCCTAATTTCTCTTCCTTAAATTTGTTTATTAATCCCTTTTTAACCCTGCTAAACACTTCCTTCTCTGGAAAAAGTGCTTGGAGGGGATTATTTTTTATATCATCGTGCCAAGTGTAGAAACCAAGGTGTGGAAGATTTATGGCAACAATTCTCACTTTCCACATTCTTCTGTCTTCTGAACTCGTGAAAAGATTAGAAAGATTTAGTTAATGGTGCAATAGAGAGAAAAAGCATGATAGTGGTGTTGACAAATAGCTTTAACTTGGGCTCCTTGGAAGAAACCCCCACCAAAAAGAAGCCCTCAACCTTAGTAGAGCTGAAATTCATTTCATTTATTAGTTTTGAGTCACTCGGCGTTAATAATACTTGAAAATAAATTACCATGCTTTTCTCTCCATTTGAGTTTTATGCTTCCAATTCAGGGCCTATGGTAATTGGATTTATCTGATACTTACTGGGGATTGGTCATGTTGAAAGTTGCAACCAAAGAAATAGGTCCTGATGATCTTTAGCTGCACTCTGCTGCTCTGAAGAATACTTTTGGCATTTCCAGGTGAATTCTATAACCAACAAAAATAGACTGTCCTGAAACAAATAATGGGACAGCATTTCAGTTTCATCCAATATTTTGACATAGGTGCTACAGAAACCTAATCCTGCTAATTCACTAGATGGAAAAAAGAATTAAGATGGAAACAATTGCTCACATAGAAGAAGGCCAGGGAGGCTTGTTTTCAGGATTTATATAATGAATCACAAAATCCCTGGGTATATGAAAGTCATTTAGGAAATTTTGGCTACATGTAACTTTCTTTTTTTAAAAAAAATTTGCTTCCTCTCCCAACTCTTTAAGTCTTACACTTCTCTTGGTTTATTTCCTTACTTGCCTTCTCTGACTATTCCTGAATGTTTTCTTTCCTCAAGAGTTGTTGGTCTGATGATTATAGAAGACCTTTTTATAAGATATATTATGGGGGTGGAGGGGTACTACTGTAAAAAGCACAATTTAAAGGAGCAAGGGATCATGAGTATTTGCCTAAGAGGCTACTCTATCAGCCCACATCCAGAATGGGGCTGGATGAAGTCTGGAGGATAAAAGTTTACTCCGTATCAACAGACCAAGGGTCACCCCCAGCCCAGAGAACTCCCAAAGTCTGGGTCATTTTGAGGGTAACCATGGAAATTAAATTCACTTTAAATTGGGTTCTTGGGCTTGGTTTATTTTGGGTCTTCTCCAGTCACAATAGCCCCCAGGAAGGAATGTAGTGGGAGGTGTGACAGAACACTTCACAGGTTGCAGAAAAGAACAAAGGCACCTGAACACTTGAGAAGCCTATTTAAACTTTTAGCTTAGTACCTTGTGCTGTTCCCTATCAGCTACAGTGTAACTTTTGCAAGCTGACTGGTGCATTTTAGGAAGAATATAGGACAGACTGAAGGGAAAAGCTGGAGATTTAAGCCAGAGAGGAGATTTATACCGTAGTTCAGCGAGGAGGTGATGAGGGCTTGGATCAGATGGTGACCATAAGGATGGAGAAGATCCAGGAATTTCATGAAAGACAATCTGGCAGGATTTAGAGACAGATTGGGAATGTGGGCGGTGAAAGACAGGAGGCAAAGATGACTCCAACATTGAGAGCTTTTGGGATAGTGAGAATAGTGGTGTCATCAACAGCGATAGGTATGGGTAGGAAGAGGAAGAGTTTTAGATAGGTCAATGAGGAGTTCAGTTTTGCCGGCTTGAATTTCAGGTGCTGGTAGAACATGCATGTGGAGATATCCTCTAAGCAGGAGGAAACGAGAGATTGTAAAGCTGGTGTGAGAGGTCAGTTAGAGTGAGACAGATTTAAGAGACATCTGCATAGAAATGGAAGTTGCAATCATGGGAGTGGATGCTTTCTCAAGGAGAATGTGTGTAGATGAAAAAGATCCAAAACAGAGCCCTGTGGGACATCTACAGTTAAAAGATGAGGAAGAAGTAGAATCTGCAAAAGAGGTAAGAGGAGGGAGGTGAGAAAAGAAACCCAAGTCAGTGGAAGTATCTAGAAGAAGAAGAAGGGGGTCACCAGTTTAAAGGCATGCAAGAGATAAAGGAGGATTAGGACAGAACAGAATACTTTAAACTGGACACAAAGACATCTTTGGATCAATTGATCAGTGGTATTTATTGAACACTTACTGCGCGCAGAACACCTTACTAAGCGCTAGACTGTAAGCTCGCTGTGGGCACAGAATGTCTGCTTATTGTTGTATTCTACTCTCCCAAGTGCTTAGTATAGTGCTCTGCACACCGTAAGCACTCAGTAAATACGACTGAATGAGTGAATGAATAAGAGTTCAATGTAACAGAGTCAGGTTTGGGGGAAGGGAGGTGAAAACCAGCTTGCACAAGGTTAAGAAAAAATGTAGAGAAGAAGTTTAAAGCAGTGAATGGGAGCCCATTCAAGGAGTTTGGGGATGAGAAGAGGGAATGGGGTCATGCCCTGGAGAGTTCAGTGGGGTTGAGAGATCACCTAGAACAATAAGTGGTAGAGCAGGTGAACAATATGCTTGAGTGTGTCTAAGGGGAGAGAAATTATTTTAGGAAGACTAGTTTTGTTTTAATAGCTAATGAATCTATGTGGTTTAGGCCAAAGCTCTTCTATCTTGAACTCTATCATTTTCAGAGTTTCTTTAAAAAAGCCACATGATCTTCCATGACCACAAATGATCAGGTTTAAATGTTTGTTGCAAAACTGTCACTTTCAGTGGCATAATGGTCCCTGGAATCATGTCTGAGCTCTGCTTAACAAACTTAGAAGAATCTAGGGATTCTTCAAGGTCTTCTTGTCTAGAATTGTCTTCACAACAACTGGAAAGAGCCCAGGCCTGGGAGTTGGGAGGCCTTGGGTTCTAATCCAGCCTCTGCCACTTGCCAGCTGTGTGACCTGGGGCAAATCACTTAGCATCTCTGTGTTTCAGTTAGTTCCCTTGTCTACAAAAGGGGGATTCACCTGTTCTCCCTCCTACTTAGACTGTGAGTCCCATGTGGGAAGCAATCATCTTGTATCTATGCCAGGACTTAGAACAATACTTGGCACATAGTAAGCACTTAACAAATATCACAGTTATTATTATTACCAGGCAATGGATAGATTAGGTCACAAAAAATACAGATACATATATTCAATCGCTAACAGCTCTTCCAAAAAAAGAGAAAAAAAAATGAAATCTACTTTCTCCATATATCTATCATTTGAGGTGGCATTAAAACACTTGCCAGAAAGAAGTGTCTTTGAAAGCATTTGTGTGATTCACCAACATGCCCTATGGTATTTTGTATCTTTTCAGGATCATTCATCTGGCCAAGTCTCTTGACTTCCCTAGCAATCAGTGACATTTACTGAGCACTTACTGTGTGCAGAGCACTGTAGTAAGTGCTTGGGAGAGTGCTATACAACGGATTTAGCAGACACATTCCCAGTTCACAACGAACCTACAGTCTAAAGGGATAGCTTTCCCTACCCTATATCAATGAGAGACTGGTGATTTCTTATTTTATTTTGGATAAAGATTCCCTTTGGCATCATCACAAGCACTTATTTAGCTGTCTCCTTGTGCAAAGTGTAGCACTGGATGTGGAGGAAGTTACGAGAATGGATCAAACATAATACCTAGGAATTTACAGTCTAAGTGGGAGACAAATGCATATTATCTGACTAAATTGTGTACTTCAGTAAATTTACCATTTCAACCCATAGCCTTCTCTAGCCTCCTCTGCATTTTCTGCTGCTTATTATCCAACCCTGCATAAATCCATCCCAATGAGACACACAACACCAAATTTAACCTACACCCAGAAATAGGGACAGTCCTTTAGATCTGTACTGTCATTAAGAAATGAACACAAATGCTGATTTTACCTGTGTCTCATCAGTGATTCCAGCATTTAGTACAGCACTCTGCACATAATATAGGCTTAATAAATACTACTTCTACTGTTTGAAAGCTAAGTATACTAAATCACACCTACTTTCTGCTGATCATTTTAGCTGGACCCAGGTTTTTTTTGAAGGCAGAAAAAGAACATAAATCCAAGTCACTTTAGATGGCCACAGGGTTTCCTCCTGCAATCAAGAATTTAATCCTCAATCTTTCATTAAACCTAAAACAAATTATCATTCAGGTCAAAAGCTTTGCCGTAATGCCTTAGCCAGTCACATCTTTTGCAGTTAATGTGTATAGTCATCCTCGTCGCAGAGTTAAAACACAACAGAGTAGTTACTTGGTAATTTATCTTTTTCCGGAGCCCCAGATAATAATAATAATAATAATAATAATGGTATTTGTTAAGCGCTTACTATGTGCAAAGCACTGTTCTAAACACTGGGGGGGATACAAGGTGATCAGGTTGTCCCACGTGGGGCTCGCAGTCTTAATCTCCATTTTACAGATGAGATAACTGAGGCCCAGAGAAGTTGTGACTTGCCCAAAGTCACACAGCTGACAGTGGTGGAGCAGGGATTCGAACCCATGACCAGATTACAATGTTCCTCTTATAGAAAAGCAAGAATTCTAGTCTACCAACCTGCATCTTTTACACATGATTTATTGAGGGCCCAGCAGCTCTCTCCCAGGCCACTTTCTTGGTACAGCAAATAATAATAATGATGGCATTTATTAAGTGCTTACTATGTGCAAAGCACTGTTCTAAGTGCTGGGGAGGTTACAGAGTGATCAGGTTGTCCCAAAGGGGGCTCACAGTCTTAATCCCCATTTTACAGATGAGGCAACTGAGGCACAGAGAAGTTAAGTGACTTGCCCAAAGTCACACAACTGACAACTGGCAGAGTCAGGATTTGAACCCATGACCTGTGACTCCAAAGCCTGTATCTTTCCACTGAGCCACGCTGCTTCTCAAATCTGTTGGTTTGGCTTGATCCAAAGTGAACCCTGCTCAGACCCTGAATACCGTTATCCTCCAGGACTAGCCTAGAGAAAACTAATTGGATCCCTTTATTCCACAGACATTTGGATTGCACTCTCCAAGCTGTCTATCCCTTATCCTCAGAAGGTCATGGGTTCTAATCACAGCTCTGCCACTTGTCTGCTGTGTGACTCTGGGCAAGTCACTTAACTTCTCTGTGCCTCAGTTACCTCATCTGTAAAATAAGAAGTAAGACTGTGAACTCCATATGGGACATGGACTGTGTCCAATCTGATTACCTTGAATCTACCCCAATGCTAAATACAGTGCCGGACACATAGGAAGAGCTAAACAAATACCATTAAAAAGTAAGAGGCAGGAGAGGGTTAATGTGCCCATGATTGGAAGGGAGCAGCTGCAGGGAATCAGCAGGGAACTTCTGAGGTACTTTGCAGTGCACTTGAGAAACAGAAGCCACACGGCAATCAGGAAGGAGAAGGCACTTTGGCTTTAGGCCAGAGAGAGAAGTCCAGGTATTGGAAATATAATATTAGGGGCATGGAGGAGGAGGAAGAGAAGGAAACACTTTGTAGATGGAAGAATTTAGGCTCAAAATTATTTAAGAATCTAAGGAAATGTTGGTCTATCTCTCTGTTAGAGGTTCAAAAAGGACCTGCTTTTCTCCCAGCAGTACAATCGCTTCCTTAAATGGTCAAAAAGAAATTCTTTCCACAGGATGTTGGAAGTGGGTTATTTAATGTCATATTTGTCATTTTTTTAAAAATCATCCTACTGGGGCCAGGTGGGGGAAAACTGAATAGCAATTTGTTTAGCTACCCATTTGCCCTAATGAGTTGGTGCTTTAAAATTTCTTCCTGATCAGGTACTTCCCTTCTAAAAGATGCCATGAACTCTTTAAATCTTGTCTGTAGTACCCTTTGGGGGATGGGACCCATGGTGTAAAAATCTCTCTTTTCCCCTTCATCAGGCAGTGTCTAATTTTTGAGCGGTACTGAGGTGGGGGATGAGGAAGAAGACCTTCATTCACCCATTCAATCGTATTTATTGAGCGCTTACTGCTGTACTAAGCGTTTGGCCTGTAGCCCAAGATAGGAATTCTGGCCATTGGTTCGTGAGTATTTCTCTGCCAAAGCTCCTTGGCTGTAACTCAGAAAAGGAACATTGCCCAGCTATGACAGGAAATATCTGGGGTGGCTGGTCAGGGTGATGCTAGCCTAATTTCTAAGCTGCGCACAAGCCAGGATAGCAGCTTGAGATGTCACAACCGATCCTGACCTCAAGGTGATGGCTGGGGGTGTTGGCTGAACACGCTGTGCTTTGGCAGCCTGATGGGTTTAGAGAACCGAGTTCTGTTGCTGTTCGAGTATGCTCTGCATACTCTTTAGGTGCTGTCTAAAGGTGTGGAGGTTGGGAGTGGGAAGGAGAAGAGGGGTAGCTGAGTTGATTTTGAGCTTTAATCTTCAGCATGGAGGGAGTGTGCCACAGCGTTTCAGGTTCTTAGGATGTGGAGATTCCGTGCGAAGGCAGGTCCCTTGCAGGATAGAATTCTGGAGCCCAGCCTGATTATAATAATAATAATGATGGCATTTATTAAGTGCTTACTATGTGCAAAGCACTGTTCTAAGCGCTGGGGAGGTTACAAGCTGATCAGGTTGTCCCACGGGGGGCTCACAGTCTTAATCCCCATTTTACAGATGAGGTAACTGAGGCACAGAGAAGTTGTGACATGCCCAAAGTCACACAGCTGACAATTGGTGGAGCTGGGATTTGAACCTCTGACCTCTGACTCCAAAGCCCGTGCTCTTTCCACTGAGCCACGCTGCTTCTCTGCTGATGCAGAGCTCGAGGAACACGTACCTATATCTAGCCTCCTTTTCCACGATCTGCTATCTGTTGTTGTTTCAAAGGAATATTAGGATTTTTAGTTCACATTGGTGTTAGTATAGCATGGCTATATCTGCTGGTTGTCCATGGGGCTGGGATTCTAATCCTTGTTCAGCAACTTGTCTGCTGGGTGACCTTGGGCAAGAAGTCACTTAACTTCTCTGTTCCCAAGCTTCCTCATTTTCTAAAATGGGGATAAAATACATGCTTTGCCCTTCTTAGACTGTGAACCCAGTTTATGACAGAGACTGTCTAATTATTTTGTATCTACTCCAGCATTTAGCACAGCGTTTGGCAAGCTTAATAAAAAATCACATCCCAAAGAAATGGCACCTTAAATTAGGGGTGTTCTGGACTTTTTCATCCCAAATTCATCAAGAATCTTCTTTTGTCTCTCTGGCCTGCTGGGTGGGTCAGCTTGATATTCCTGACCTGTACAGTTTCTAGGGTAGGTTGCCCCAATTTGGGGGTGATTGTCTACCCTAAAAGCAAAGCTTAAATAGGAGACTAACCCACTGACATTCAATCTTATTCACAGCAACTGTTTGAGACCTTGTGGGAGAACAGGTGCTCAAATTAATATTGGGGTGGGGGACCATGTCACAGATGGGAAAGTGGAGCGGTGATTCTGTGGTAGTTTCCTCTGATTCTTTGAGCTGTCTGTCAAACTGGCCTACAAGGATTGTCCCATTAAGAGCGTGCCTTTCTTCTCTCAGAACACCAGAGCTGCCTGTATTTCTAGTAAAATGTTGGACATTTGGATTTCTCTATTTTGAGCCACCTGAGTCTCACTGGACATTTTAGAAGTATTTGTAAAGTGTTTACTATGTGCCAGGGACTGTACTAAGTTGCTGGGGTAGAGATTCTATCAGAAAGAGTGTTTGGAACATGTAGCATCACTGATGGAAAGGAGAGATACTAGGGGCTCCCAGTCTTAATCTCCATTTTTCAGATGGTGGCTTTTTTTTATTAAGCGCTTACTATGTGCAAAGCACTGTTCTAAGTGCTGGGGAGGTAACAAGGTAATCAGATTGTCCCACAGGGGGCTCACAGTCTTAATCCCCATTTTACAGATGAGGTAACTGGGGCACAGAGAAGTTAAGTGACTTGCCCAAAGTCACACAGCTGACAATTGGCAGAGCTGGGATTTGAACCCATGACCTCCGACTCCAAAGCCCGGGCTCTTTCCACTGAGCCACACTGCTTCTCTGAGGTAACTGAGACCCAAACAGATGAGGTAACAGATAACAGATGAGGTAACTGAGGCCCAAAGACTGTAAATGACTTGCCCAAGGTCACACAACAGACAATCTAACTCACAGGCCCATATTCTAGCCACTAGGCCATGCTGCTTCTCAATCCTATGAGAATTCACCAATCCTATGAAACCTGACCCCAAGGTCCACAAGGGATAGTTCTCTTGCACAAATATCTATTTTCCTTACATGAGCTGTTTTCTTGGAGCAGACCTAAGAATAAGGGCTTTTGAGTGGAGAGTTCCTTTCTTTCCAGCTCAATGGATTGTGCAACACTTGTAGCTGGGATAGTTTTTTGTTGTTGTTGTTTTGGGGTTTTTTTTGGCCTGTATTCCTAGAGCTGGCAGGGCCAGGTCTAGAGCCTGTTTGGCTAGGCCATGCCAACACAAGCCCATTCCGAATCAGGAACCCACGGTTTCCAGGCTCTTCCATCCCCTTCCCTACCTGCCTTGTTTCAGGTTGTGGGTGGGGGGGATGGCGGTACAGATTGGGTCCCGTTATTTCTCAACTTGGGGAATCACAATTCTTAGACGATCCAGTGTCAGTGGCACGGATACTGTAGCATCTCTGTAAGTGAATTTGGGTCAACTTCCAGATTTTCCTGCACTTAATTTCTGTCTGGTTCGTTGTTCCTGAAACTAGCACCAGCCTGGTTTGAGTCAGCCTCATACTGTATCTGTGGAGGGCTGGGCTGGATTTTTGCTCAACTCAGGCTGGTCTATGAGGACAACCTATGGCTACTGGTTGGGCTCCTAGTGATATGGTCTGGGGGATTACCTATTTGGCTTCATCTTGTAGTTCTTAAGTAACGGGAAAGCTTTAGGGAATGTTGGAATTATTCAGAGGTGAACTTCAAGCCATAATCATAGGTGAGGCAGGGTATTTCCTTTTTCAGTCTTGGTGAGAGAAAAATTTTTTCATCCTGGATGCCATCTTACATAAATGATATTGTTAATTAAATTGATGTCTATCTCCTCCTGTACACTGTAAGCTCACTGTGTGCATGGAACATGTCTACCAGCTCTGTTTTACTGTACTTTCCCAGGGACTTATTACAGTGCTTTGCACACAGTTAGTGCTCAATTGATCTATTTCTGAGTTGCTTTTCTTTAGTTGATTATTCAAACCCAGCCTGGCCCAGAAAAGGTGTTTAGAGCAAGGTAAAAATAATTGTGGTATTTAAGTGCTTTCTGTGTGCTGAACAATATACTAAGCACTGGCGTAGATATAATCAGGTCAGACACAGTCCCTGTCCCATGTGGTCTGAGTCCAATTCAAGGCTTAATTCCCAAGACAATTAGTGGTATTTATTGAGTACCTATTGTGTGCAGAGCAGCATACTAAATATATGGGAATGCACAATATAACAGAATGGGTAGACATGTTCCCTACGCACAGGAAGCTTACAATCTAGAAGGAGAGACAGACATTAAAATACATTTTGGATATGTACATAAGTACTGTGGGGCTGAGGGTGGGGTGAATAGAGGGTATTCATCAAGTGTAGGGGTGACAGAAGGGAGGAGGAGAAATGAGTGCTTAGTCAGGAAAGGCCTCTTGGAGGAGATGGGATTTTAATAAGGCTTTGAAGGTGGGGAGAGTGGTCTGCCATATGTGAAGAGAAAGTTCCAGGCCAGAGGCAGGACATGGGTGAGGGGATGGCAATGAGACAAGATCAAGGTACAATCAGTAAATACTTGGGCAATCTTTTTCTCATAGGTGTTAGGAATCAGTGGCTCTTCCCTTTAGGACTTCCTTCCCAGGGACCAGAGGAAGGCAAAAAGAAGTGTTCAGAGCTTGAGGTTAGCCACATCCCCAGTTCCAGTGCTGTGTAACTTCCATTCTCAAGCTACATTTACTTTCCAACAACTTCCCAGGTCTCTGAACCCTCACAACATCAGTGTGGCAGGGTCACAAGGTACATAGAGTAGGGAGACACTCCTTGAATGATACCGCTACAGAAATAAGTGATATGGTTTTGTTAGGCTTAGTCTTTGGAGAGAAATAATTGTGGCCATACCATTCCCGTTGTAAAACATAACAGGACTTCCTGTGGGGGGCTGTGCCAGATAGGCACCTGTTTGGAGCTGGGCCACATTTCCTATCCAGATATTCTGTTTATTGAGGATTACCTGTGATTTCCCTTCACTTCTCCCACTGTTCCCTGCCCAGTAAAAGTTTCCTTTATGGACTTAGCCAAGGCAGGAGCAATGTTTATATGTTATGGTGCTCATCCAAAATCCTCAACTGCTGCTTATGCCACTGTCCCTTGACCTTCCCTCCTCTTCTCTGCAAGAAGGGACATGGCAGGTGGGGTGCAAAATGGTGGCTTGGAAGATAGATGGAGAAGCAGCCCTTCCTAGTGGTTCAAGCACAGACCTGAGAATCAGAAGGACCTAAATTCTAATCCCTGCTCCTAATCCCTGTGGTGGCACTTGTCTGCTGTGTGACCTTAGGCAAGTCACTTAACTTCTCTGTGTCTGTTACCTCAGATTAAGACTATGAGCCCCATGTGGGACACAGACTGTGTTCAACCTGATTACACTGTCAACCATAGCGCTTAGAACAGTGCCTGGCTCATAGTAAGCACTTAACAAGATACCATAAAAAAGGCCTCAGGAGAAGCAACATACGTCCTGGCAGTCAATCAATCATTTTCAGTGAGGACCTACTGTTTGCAAAGCACTATAGAATCACTTGGGGGAATATAATAGATGTAGAAAACATGATCCCTGCTCACAACTAATTGACAACCTAATGGGGGGAGACAGACATGGGGGAGACAGATAAATGAAGACTCATGGAAAGGAGGAAGAAGTGCTTAAGTAGCAGAGTGTGTAAATCAATATGCTCCCAAGTGTGAAGGGAGGTTATGGGTGCAAAAGTGCTGAGAGATTTGGGAAGATCAGTCCTGAGGAGAGAGAGAGAGAGCCCCTCGAAGGAAGTGGGATTTCAGATGGATTTTGAAGATGTGGAAGCTGAAGACTGGAAGATTTGAAGGGAGAGGAAAGAGCAGGGAAGAGGGAGGACTTGTGGGTGGCTCTGGAGGTCCAGTCTCTGCCTCAGCTTGGCAAGCAAGATGGCCTCAGGAACACCCCTGGGGCATGTGAGCTGGGGTGTGCTGATATCTAGAACATTAAGGATGCCTAGTGATTAAGAAATAACAATCCCGCAGACTTTACCAAACAGGAACTATACTTTCCAGGCAAAGCCTCTTCCCCTTGGCAGAAGAAACTGATCTACGGTGGAAAGAGTGATCAGAAGATAAAATGTGTACTTTAACTCATTCAATCATATTTATTGAGTGCTTACTGTGTGCAGAGCACTGTATAAGTGCTTGGGAAATTACAATACAAGAAGAAACAGTGACATTCACTTCCCACAACGAGCTTACAGTCTGGGGTCGGGGGCGGGGCGAGACAGACATCAATACAAATAAATTTCAGATATGTACATAAGTGCTGTGGGGCTGGGGAGGGGAAGAGCAAAGGGAACAAGTCAGGGAGATGAAGAAGGGGGTAGAAGATGAGGAAAAATGGGGATTAGTCTGGGAAGGCCTCTTGGAGGAGATGTGCCTTTAATAGATTTGAATGGGGAGAGTAATAGCCTGTCAGATTTGAGGAGGGAAGGCATTCCAGGGCAGAACGTGGGCCAGGGGTCAGTGGCGAGACAGGTGAGATTGAGGCACAGTGAAAAGGTTAACACTACTGATACCAAGAAATTGGAATGCTCTTCCTTTGAAGGCTGAGATTTTGCTCTATTGCAGGTAGTTTTATTATCTGCAACACAAACTGCCATCCAAACTGTGTGGTTAAAAAGAGCGGGTTTTCCTACCCCTAAGTTTTCTATTCCTCTGTTTTTCATGACTCTTGTCTCCAGTCTCTTTCAAACACACACTGTTATCTTAGGATTGCCAGTTTGTTCAACTATCAGCAATAGGTCCTACAAGTCTATCTGTATCACTGCAAATATTTTTTAACACCATGGCTTGGCTCTTTATAAGACGCTTACCACCAGTGATTTGCAATTTAAATATCCAGAGGTTGTAGACTTCTAACCCAGGCACTGTTGAAAATGCTGATGCTACCTTTGTGACACAGACCGATCACTCAAAAGATGATCAAGCTGTTTCAAGAATATGGAACATCTTTACAGCGTGTCATTTGATAATTTGGTGTCTCTTGACACTGAGCTGCCTACAGTGTGTAATTAAGGGTTTCACATGTACTGAGTTTTTTTTTCCTTGCTAAATTCTTTTCATCTATACTTTTACTCTTCCAAAGGGTATAACTTGAAAAAGCAATCTGTAAAGCCAAATTAGAAGCAACATGGCCTAGTGGACAGAACATGGATCTGGGAGATCTGGGTTCTAATCACTCACCTGCCACTTGTATGCTGTGTGATGTTGGGCAAGTCACCTAACTTCTCTGTGTCTGTTATCTGTAAAATGGGGGTTAAGTATGTGAGCTCACTGTGGGACATGGACTGTGTCCAACCTGATTAGCTTGCATCTATTCTAGCGATTAGTACAGGGCCTGGTGCATAGTGAGTGGTTAACAAGTACCATAAAACAAAGTCAAGTCAGCCTGGGAATGAATACCACTGTCCTGCTGCTTCAAGGTAGCAACTCTAGCTTCCCTCTCAAGGTTGCACTTGGAGAATTTCCGGTACTCTACCAGTCTCGAGTATGGGAGGGAGAGTCAAGCAGAGGCATATCCATTCCATGCCTAGCTTGGGCAGTGGCTAGCAAGTGGAAGGCAATCTGCCACAAGTCAAAACACACCCGTTCCGGGCAGCAGCGACATGGGAGAGAGTCGAGGGCGAAGGCTCAGGTTTACTGCATGGAAGGAGGCGATGGTAAACCGCTTCCATATTTTTACCAAGAAAACCCTACAGATACACTACCCAGAACGATTGCAGAGGGAGGTGGGGCATTCTGGGAGAGATGTGTCCATTGCGTCACTGTTGGACACGACTCGACAGCATAAGACAACAACTCTAGCTCAGGTTTTTTTTTTTAAAGTTACATAATGGACCGTCTAATGCAAATGGTTTACTGGAATGCATGCTTTAAAGTAAAAGCTTCTTTAAAACGGGCATTACATGCTCTCCATCTACTGTGATCCCACTCTGCCTATACCCATGCCACGAGCCTACCAGATTCAAGCAAATAGGAGGTCAAATGGAGTACCCAAGAGTAGAACGAAATGCTAGTTCTACCACCTCTAGACTGTAAGCTCGTTGTGGGCAGGGAATATGTCTACTGTTGCACTGTACTCAAGCACTTAGTACAGTGCTCCATACACAGTACGCTCAATAAATACAACTGAATCAATGAATGTTCTTGTTGGGTACTAAAGCAATCAGTAGATCTTATTTCAATCAGTCCATTAGTTGTATTAAGCATTTACTGTGAGCAGGGCACTGTACTAAGTGCTTGGGAGAGTACAACATAAAATAAGACACATTCCCGAGTGCTTACTAACTGCAAGGCACCTATACTAAATATTTGGGAAAGTATAATACAGCAGAATTGGTGGACCGGTTTCTTGGCCATAATGAGCTTACAGCCATAAGCACTGTTCTAGTGCTTATGAAAAAAGGTGACAGGGGGACACTTACTAACAGAACAATTTGGAAGTTGTTAGAGGTTGGTCCTAATACCTAGCTGAATAAATCCCTTTAAATTGCAGTCTTCAAAATGCTTGGTCTTTGGCCTCTCAGCTGAGATTATTCAGCCCAGCACAACAGAGGACAGTGGCTTCCTATCCACTTGGACAGGAAATGTGCCTAACAATTCTGTTATATTGTACTCTCCTGAGCACTGAGTATGGTGTTCTGCACACAGTAAGTGCTCAATAAATACCACTTACCAATTGATGTTCACCCCGAGGATTACATAGGCTTTCTGATACTTATTTTTATTCACAGAAGAGAAAAGGTTATCTCCAGCTCACCCATCAAATAAGCTATTTTACCTTCTTGCCATGCTTAAAGTACTCCAAATACTCTGGGATCATTGTTATCATCAAACATCTCTATTGTCATTATCCTCAGAAATCACACAGACCTGTTGGGTCTTTGAAAATGACAGATCCTAGTTGAGGGTAGTATTGGTACATTGCAGGGAACAGGGCGTGTATCTCATGTGCAACCATCAGACATTAAGGGAGGTCTTCTCCAGAATTTGAAAAGATCATGATAATTAAAATGATTGGTGGGTTAGCATGGATCAGAGAGGGGGCTCGTATGGCACAGATCACACTTGAATCTAGTCAGACTAGCTCTGACTTTTCTAAAGGCTGTGAGACTCACTGAACATTTTCTGCCTGACATCGAAGAACAAAGAGGATTATGCCATCCTTACTATGTCCTTTAGAAGGAACTCTCTCCAATTACACATCAAAATTAACAATTGAGAAAGGAGTGTCAGCCGGTAGATGAGTGAACAAGTGAGTCTGATTCACAAATGAAGGGTTAGGGCATCTATTAAATATAAAGTTCTTGCTTTTGCTGAAATATTTGTCCAACAACTTAAGGAACTGAGCTTCTCGCAGTATTATAAGGGAAGGAAGATGACTGATGCCATTCATCTTCTTCCTGTTCTCACTCCAAACTATCCTGTCAGTCGATGTTAAGGAGCTATAACTTGGCCTATACTTGTTTCCAGATTGGAGGTATTTATAAAGTACTCTACAGGCAGTCTAAAATCTCAACCTACTTTTTAAACGTTAATTTGTTCATTCCCCTGATTTCCTGCTAGGGTAATGACCTTTTAAAAATGGTATTGCTAAGCACTTACTGTGTGCCAAGCACTGTACTAAGCGCTGGGATAGATACAAGCTAATCACATTGGACTCCCAGGTCCCTATTCGATACACTAGGACACACTGCTTCTCTAGCTAGAGTTGACTAGAGTAATTCTGTGAAAAGAATGTTCATTTTGTGAGGGGTGGTTGAACATTTATCAGTTTGCAAATGTTTTCCCATATTTTAATGAGTAATACAAAGGACTTGTTGATAAGAACTTTAACTGCTCAGTGTTTAAAAGATAGATTCGTTAACCTTTAAATCAGAATTTGTTTTTCATTTTAATGTAATATGGAGACACTGATTTTACTATATCAACTTTTCTTGAATTTAAACATTCCATGACTGTCTTGAAAACCTAAAGGCAATAAAGGTTGGAGGACTGGTTGGCGAAATTGACTCAGCTAAAGTTTTGGCATTCAGGTGAAGGAAAGTATAAATACAAAAGAGTGTATAGACTACAAAATAATAACAATAATAATGGCATTTAAGTGCTTACTTTGTGCCCAGCACTGTTCTAAGCGCTGAGGTGGATTCAGGGTAATCAGGGGCTCACAGTCTTAATCCTCATTTGACAGATGAGGTAACTGCTGCCCAGAGAAGTGAAGTGACTTGCCTAAGATCGCACAGCAGACAACCAAGGTACAATCATATTTTAATATTGCTTTGTTTTACTGAATCCTGGGGCTAGGGCAGGAGAATCTGACTTTGCCCTATTCTGTAGTTTTCTTTAAAATCAGAAAGAGTGTTTGGAACATGTAGCATCACTAATGGAAAGGAGAGAAGACTGAATCAGAAAAACATATCCCACAGGCAGAAATTAGTGACATAGAGGAAGAGCCTTATAAATTCTGAATTTTCTCTTAAAAGTACCACATGGTTTAGGTGATAAGGCAGTCTTTTAAAATTTTCTCTTCTATATGCTGAAATGTACACCATTTATGAAAAATGCATTTTGATGACCTTAAGGCATACGTGCTAAAAATTGGAAGTGGCACGTGATTTGGAGAGGTGCTTGGTGGTCCTAACATCCTAAACTACTGAACATCCTGAACTGGATTGGAACACAGCCTGAGAACCCTTAATGCTGAAGATGTTTGCCATTATTATTATCTATAGCATTTATTGAGCTCCTAATGGTGGTTGAGCACTGTACTAGGTGTGGGAAGCATAATTAATAGTGGTATTTAAGTGTTTATGGTATTTACTGCACACTTACTGTATGCACTGTTCTAAGCACTTGGGAGAGTACAAGAGAAATCAGACACATTAATATGAATAAATAATTTATAATATGTAATTTAAAGATATGTACATAAGTGCTATGGGTTGGGAATGGGGCAGATATCAAATGTCCAAAGTTAATAGATCCAAGTACATAGATGACACAGAGATACAGAAGGGAGAGTGGGGAAAAGAGGGTTTAATCAGGGAAAGCATCATGGAGAAGACAGGACCTTGATTGTGCTTTGAAGATGGTGAGAGTGACAGCCTGGAGTATATGGAGGGGGGAGGGAGTTCCAGGCTAGGGTAAGGATATTAATCAATCAATCAATCGTATTTATTGAGCGCTTACTGTGTGCAGAGCACTGTACTAAGCGCTTGGGAAGTACAAGTTGGCAACATATAGAGACAGTCCCTACCCAACAGTGGGCTCACAGTCTAAAAGGATATGGGAAAAGGGTTGGTGGTGAGATAGACGTGATCGGGGCACAGTGTGCAGACTGTGCTGTAGTACATTAGTGAGGTGAGGTAGGACGGGGCAAACTGATTGAATGCTTTAAAGCTGATGGTAAGGAATTTCTGTTTGACACAGAGGTGGATGGGCAGACTTAGAGGCTCCTGGGGAGACACTGAACTGAACGTTTTTATTGATAAATGGTCTGTGCAGCAGAGTGAAGTATGGAGTGGGGAGAGACAGAAGGCCAGGAGGTCAGCGAGGAGGCATTAGTCAAGGCAGATAGGATAAGTGCTTGAATCTGCATGGTAGCAAGTTGGATGGAGAGCAAAGAGCTGATTTTAGTGATGTGAAGGTAGAACTGACACTTCACTTACAGGTTGATTTTGTGGGTGGAATGACAGAGATGTTGAGGACGACATCAAAGTTTACAGGCTTGTGAGATAGGAAGGATAGTGGTGCTGTCTACAGTGATGGGAAAAACAAGGATTTGGGTGGGAAGATGAGTTCACTTTGAGACATATTTAAGGGGTTGGCAGGACATTCAGGTAGAAATGTCTTAAAGGCAGTAGGAAATGTGAGACTGCAGGGAAGGAAAGAGGTCAGGGCCAGAGATGAAGATTTGGGAATCATCTGCATAGAGGTGGTAATTGAAGCCTGAGTTCTCCAAGGGAGTGGTGTAGAAGGGTACCTAGAACTCAGCCTTGATGGACCCTTACTTTCAGAGGTTGGGAGGCAGAGGAGGAGTCAGTAAAAGAGACTGAGAAAGAGTGGTTCTTTCATTCAATCATATTGAGTGCTTACTGTGTGCACAGCACTGCACTAAGTGCTTGGGAGAGTACAGTACACCAATAAACTGACACATTCCCTACCCACAACAAGCTTCCAGTCTAGAGGCGTCAGAGAGATTGGAGGAGTTAGAGTTAGGAGTTAGTGATAGGAGTCCAAGAGAGGAAAGTGTCAGTAAATCCAAGGTTGGATACAGTTTCAAGAGAAGCGGGTGGTCTGCAATGTTAAAGGTGGCTGAGAGGTCTAGGAGGATTAGGATGGCATAAAGGCCATCAGATACGGTGAGAAGAAGTTCCCTCGTTACCTTAGAGAAAGCTGTTTCTGTAGAGTGAAAGGGTCAGAAGCCAGATTGGAGGGGATCTAGGAGAGAATTGGAAGATAGAAAGTGGAGACAGTGGGTATAAGCAACTCTCTCGAGAAGTTTGGAGAGGAATGTTAGGAAGGAGATGGGGCGATAACTGGAGGGAGTTGTGGGGTCAAGGGAGAGTTTTTTTAGGATGGGGGAACATGAGCATGTAAGAAAGCAATGGGAAAAAGGCATTGGAGAGTTGAACAGTTGAGGACAGCAGTCAAGGAGGGAAGAAGAGAAGAGATGAGTGTTTTAAAAAGTTATGAAGGGTTGGGGTCAGAAGCACATATGGAGGGGGTAGATTGAGAGAGGAGGAGAGAGATTTTACTATGTGCCAAGCACTGTACTAAGCACAAGATAATCAGGTCCCACATGGGTCTCAGTCTGTAGGAGGAAGAATAGATATTGAATCCTCATTTTGCAGACGACGAGACTGAGGCATAGAGAAGAGTAGAGAAGCAGCGTGGCTCAGTGGAAAGAGCATGGGCTTTGGAGTCAGAGGTCATAGGTTCAAATTCCAGCTCCGCCACTTGTCAGCTGTGTGACATCGGGCAAGTCACTTAACTTCTCTATGCCTTTGTTACCTCATCTGTAAAATGGGGATTAAGGCTGTGAGCCCCACATGGGACAACCTGATCACCTTGTAACCTCCCCAGTCCTTAGAACAGTGCTTTGCACATAGTAAGTGCTTAATAAATGCCATCATTATTGTTATTATTAAGTTAAGTGATTTGCCCAAGGTCACACAGCAGGCAAGTGGAGGTGTGGAATTAGAACCTAGGTCCAGCAAACAGAAATAAAAAAGTGGTCCCTGCACTCAGTGACCTAATGGGGGAGAAATATAGGCATAAAAAGCCAAATATATAATTATTAAGAATAAGCTAACAGGTGTGGGATGAGAAACATGTGATTAAATAACAGATATATGCCTAAGTGCTAATGGGGGTAGCATGACCTCATTAGCTGTATGTACTTTACCTTAGGCACTATAACTCTTAATACTGCATCTCACTTTGAGAAGGAAGACATCAGCACAGAATCAATCTCTTTCTGAGAGTTGCATCAAGTGGAAATTTGGACTAAGCAGATTAAAAAGAGGCTCTGCAGAAAAACCATTTTGGGATTCAATGGATGTTCTCTCTTCTTTCCTTTTAGTTAACGGATGAGTTTCTGAAAGAGGTTGTGGAATCTCCTTCCTCAGAGACCTTTAAGAACATGAGAGATGCCTATCTCTCTGGGGAGGGTAAGATGCAGTTTGGCCTAGAGGATAGGGAATGGAATAGATGACCTCTAAGATCCTTTAAGCTTGGATTCTCAAATTGGAAAAGGAGCGTAGTGCTGCTGGTTTAAACTCCAACTGCCCTTTAGAAATCAAACCGGTTTCTATCTTTTCACCTCTTGCATCATCCCCAGAACTGAAGCTTCTCTAATCAAAATTCGAACTGGGCACAGTCCCTATGTCTTCTATGGTAAAGTTACATAACTTCTGTATTTTGTTCCTTATCTAATACCTTCCAGGAGTTTGGGACTACAATTCATTTTTCTAACACAAGTAACTTTGAAATAATTCCCCAAAGCAAAGCAAACCTCATAATTGCTAGAACAAGTAGGACATTAGCTGCAATCTAATAGGTATATAATACGCACCCTATTTGCTTCTTGAACTTTCCATCCTGGGTTTCCAGGTTGGCTCTACAGGAATTGTTGCTCCTTAAGTGAGAATTGGAAACTTACTTTCTCGGGATTGGGTCAAGGCCTAGTTAAACACTTGAATTACAAGATATTTTACGAAGGAGTAGGGGGAGAGGAAAAAACATCTATCTCAGTTGAATACTCAAAGATCTGAGGAGTACAAAGAATTACATAAACATACTCAAAGTGGATTAAGGTCAAAAGCAGGATCCTTCTTTTGGCCTGGCTAATGCATTCAGCACCCACAATGCTGCTTTTTTAAATCCTTTACATGACATAGAACCTGTGTCTGATCTGGAGGGGAAGAAGGGGGAGAAAATGGTCAGTACAAAGGTCGCAAAATGGACAATAACTTAGTACTTCCATTCAGAGTCTATTTTGGATACTGATTTCTTAGAAAATAAAATATCAAAGTCTCAACCATGTAGATGTAATTGTTTTTAGGAGAGGGGTAAACTGGGGCCCATTTTGCAGGATAGCGATAATGTAGAAAAAACTTTGTGATCTATCTTTGTAACTCCAGAGTTTCTCTGTGACAGGCAGTGGTGTCTACAAAATAGGAGCACTGGGGTGGGAATCAAAACACCTGGAATTCTGGTTCTAGCCTTGACGTGACCTATGGGATTGTAGACACCTCTTTATACCTCCAACCTTACTTTAAAATGGTGAAAATATCTATCTCACACCCAGTGTTGTAGTGAAACGTAATTAGAATGGGAACCACACTGTTAAGCCAAGCTAAAAAAACGATAAACTATGCATCACAATATTTTGTGACGTGTATTCCTACACTCTGCTATTTTCTCACACCACAAAACCAGCTAGTAAAGAAATGGCAGAATGATATTATGCAACCCCCCCGGCTCCCGGCCATAAAACTAGGTACGGCATGCCACTTTCCAAACCATTGCTGTTATTAATTGGGATGTCAGCATAGTATGGATTAAAAATAAACTGTAAGGATGTCAACCATTACGATTTGATGTTTTGGATTTAGTGGTTAAATAGAGGGTGTAATTTCAAAAAGCATCACCCCGAGGGGATATTACAGAATATATGGATTTCACACAGGAAAACAGTGTTAATGAGGGCAGATTTCAGGGCCTGTCTGAATTTCGATCTGGTGATGGTGGTGGGAACAAGGTAAATTCCGATTTCCCCGGTTGCGGGGTCAGATTTCCAACAGGTGGAAAATTCTCAGTCATCTACTAGATGCCAGCTCTTTAATGAGTTTCAAAGTATTTATTTCCCCCTGAAGTCTCAGGAATTCAGTCTGAGGCCTCTACTGAGCAATAATGGAGAGCAATTCTTCTAGTTTAAGGATTCTGACAAATCAGAGGATTGGGAAACTCAATCTTTTTAGTTTGCCTCTGGTAACTAAATTGAACGCCGGCCTGCCGGGTGAAAGCTCTCCATCCTACACAGGCAGACACCACACCGTGCTGGGGGCAGCATTTTTTCTTTCTTTCTTCCCTACTGAATAAGCAAACAGGGGAAATCTCCTGGGAAACGGTCACAACCAGGCGTTTCCAAACTGACCCCCACATCTCAAGAGGGGAGGATTTCAACTTCAACGCAAGCTTTGAAAGATGGCAAAGGGGAGACCATCCGCTCTACCGCAGCGGGCTTTTCCCAACCACCCCCGACCCCCTTCCTTAGTTTGCATGTTTTATTAATAAATGCAAGATGGCACACGATGGGAAATAACCGAAGGACGTGAAGCTGCGGCTGGACTCGGGCAGTGGCAAAAAATCAAGACCTTGTAAAAGGGGATGCCTGGGTGGGCTCGGCCGTGGGGATTGCATCCCTTCCGTGGGGAGGCCAGCTCTTGATGGGTGGGGGTGATGGGTGAAGGTCAGCCGGAATCCCCCCTCCCTCCCGGCCAGCTGGCCCCATGCACGCACCTTGCAGATCTCCTCGGAGGCTGGCGAAGGAATTGGGGGGCGGTGGGTGGAGGGAAGAGGGGTCTTGCAGCTGGGTTTAAAGGGCCATGCCTGCTGGCCGGGATGCTGATGATGCTGTGCGATCTGCAGCGATGGCTTGAGCTCCCGGGTCTCCCCTTCCTCCCCTCCCCCATCCCCTCCAAATCCTCCCCCCCCCCCCCCCCCCCGCCCACCTCATCTCGGCCGCGCGCACGGGGAGGGAGGGGCGCCCGGCTGCAGTGGCAACGCCCCCCCCCGTTGTCAAGGAAACCGTTGCCCCGGTCACCTCCCCAGCAACGACCTCGGGGATGCGATGGGGTGGAGGACCAGCGGACGTGCCCCTTTTGGATAGGGGCTGGGGAAGAGAAGCAGTGCTAAGGGGGTTGGGGGATTGTGGTCACCTGCTTTTACTTTTAACACATCCACAGGTGGAAAACCGCCCACCCCCAGTCCTCTGGCCAAAGTTTGGTCCCCCTCAGTGCTTCGACTCAACAGGTGGTGTCTCCGGCCTATGTACGCCACGAATCGTGCCTGGTTTCCTTCCCTTCCCCACAGCACCTGTATATATGTATACATGTTTGTACATATTTATTCTATTTATTTTATTTGCTTTATATGTTTTGGTGTCTGTCTCCCCTTTCTAGACTGTGAGGCCGCTGTTGGGTAGGGGCCGTCTCTATATGTTGCCAATTTGTACTTCCCAAGCGCTTAGTACAGTGCTCTGCACATAGTAAGTGCTCAATAAATACGATTGATGATGATGATGATGATATTTATTCTATTTATTTTATTTGCTTTATATGTTTTGTTGTCTGTCTCCCCTTTCTAGACTGTGAGGCCGCTGTTGGGTAGGGGCCGTCTCTATATGTTGCCAACTTGTACTTCCCAAGCGGTTAGTACAGTGCTCTGCACACAGTAAGCGCTCAATAAATAAGATTGAATGAATGAATGAATGGTTTGTTTTTCCTGAATCTGGGTTTTTTTATTGTTGTTGTTGCTGTGGTCATCATCTGGAGATTTTTGCTTGGGTCGGTTCTTATGAGGCAAGCCTAATTCATTTGTTCATTCGGTCGTATTTATTGAACACTTACTGTGGACGAAGCACCGTGCTAAGCACATGGGAGAGTGCACTATAACAACAAATGGACACATTCCTGCCCACAACAAGCTCACGGTCTAGAAGGACGAGCTCGCTGGCTCTGGGACGTTGAACCACATAGGTGGCACGAACTCTGAGGAAGCAGTAGGCCCGTTTCCAAGGCTGCTCGCCATGCGGTCAGGTTGATCTGACCACGGTGATCTGACCGCCCTTCAATTCCACATCCAGTGGGGTGGCCTAGGAGACTCCAGAGCAAAGGTGGAATGGAGTTCCGGCGTGGGGAAGGCAAACTACAGCTCTCCCAAGGATCTGTTCCGGGGATAACCTCCTGAATCGCAGTCAGAAAGCAATCACACAGGCTAAAAGTCTTCTTTCCAGTGAATCCGAATGACTGGTTTCAAGGCAAATTGTTGTAGTTTTTTGTGATGGCAACCACCAGTGACTGACCCCCAGTTGGATCTTTTTATGGTATTTGTTGAGTGCCAGGTACTGTACTTAAGTGTTGGGGTAGATGCAAGCTAATCCAGATGGACACAGCTCGTGTCCCACATGGGGCTCATAGTCTTAATCCCCATTTTACAGATGAGGTAACTGAGGCCCAGAGAAGTTAAGTGACTTGACCAAGGTGCCACAGCAGACAGGTGGCGGAGCCAGGATTAGAGCTAATGTGGTTCTGATTCCCAGGCCCGTGCTCTATCCACCAGGTGACACTGCTTCTCAAAGCAGAGTGAAAATGCTCAAGCCATTAAGCAGAAACTGGAATCTGCTCAAATCCACTTTACTATTATTATTACAGTATTTTGGACTTTTGTGAACTCAGTAACAATCTCACCTCCTCTCTTTGGCATCACTGCTTACCCATTGTGTTCAGGGCCACTCACTTTCCTCAGTTTGATCAGGGAGAAGACTCGAGTCCTCATTTTTAATATCCCTGGTCAGAGTGTTGTCCGCAGGGAACTTTTTCCTTGACAGTACGCTTAACTTTAATTAAAATGGAAAACCCCTACTTTTACCGGGCTGGTAGGACAGACTGGCATAATTGCACTCTAAGTTTTGCCATTACAGGGGGAGTTGGAACTTCACCCTCATTGATCTGCAGCATTTGGATTGAGATGAAGTGCTGCATAAAAGAAATGTTTCCTTAGAACTTCCATTTAGAACTGGAATTTAAATATTGCACAAGAACAGCAGATACTTTGGGGGGATGCAACTTCTCATCCCGTTGGATATCTGTTACTCTGACAGACAAGTGGCAGAGCCAGGATTAGAACCCATGGCCTTCTGACTCCCACTATGCCATACTGCTTCACTTCTCTGGGCCTCAGTTACCCCATCTGTAAAATGGGGAATCAGACTGTGAGCCTCAAGAGGGACAGGGACTGTGTCCAACCTGATTTGCTTGTATCCACCCCAGCGCTTAGTACAGTGCTTGGCACATAGTAAGTGCTTAACTAACACCACAATTATTATTATTATTATCAATCCTATCCTTGGGACACATGTGCATAGGTATATTTTTATTTATGTACTTATCTGTGCGTTCACTTTTTTTGTTCAACTTTCATGTTGATGAGTTTGTACTTGTTCCTGCTTTATGCTCCCAAACTCATCTTCTCATGGTGCCTTATTCTTGACACATCCTTCCTTTCAAATCCACCAGAACTCAGCTCGCCACATCTTCAAAAATCTCCTGAAATTCCACTTCAGCAAGGAGAGTTTGCCCAGCCTTCCTATTTCAACACTTCTACCCCCATCTTACATAGCTATGCAATATATTATACTTCTTTTTAAGGTATTTGTCTAAGCACTTACTATGTGTCAAACACTGAACTAAGCGCTGCGGTAGATACAAGTGGATTAGGTTGGACAGAGTTCCTGTCCTGCATGGTGCAGGAGGAGTCGAAGTAGGAGGAAGAACAGGAGAACTGAGGCACAGAGAAGTTAAATGACTTGCCCAACATCAGACAGCAAGCCTTTGGCAGAGCGAGGATTAGAACCCAGGTCTTCTGACTCTTAGGCCTGTGTTATTTCCACTAGGCCACGCTGCTTACATGGGAAGCAGCATGGCTTAGTGGAAAGAGCCTGGGCTTGGGAGTCAGAGGTCATGGGTTCTAATTCCGACTCCGTCACTTGTCAGCTGTGGGACTTTGGGCGAGTCACTTCATTTCCCTGTGCCTCAGTTCCCTCATCTGTAAAATGGGGATTAAGTCTGTGAGCCCCACGTGGGACAACCTGCTGACCTTGTATCTAACCCAGCGCTTAGAAGAGTGCTTGGCACATAGCGCTTAAATACCATCGTTATTATTAACGTGCATCTCCCCCTGTAAACTGTAAGCTTGTTGTGGGCAGGGAACATGTCTACCAACTTTGTTGTATTGTACCCTCCCAAGAGCTTAGTACAGTTCTCTGCACACAGTAAGTACTCAAATACCATGATGACAATGATCTTAATATTTTTACACACATTGTTTTACACACTCTTTGTCCTCCTATTTGTAGGAAGATTGTAAACAAGATTGTATTTAGGTTGTTCTCACCATCTAGACTATAAGCTCCTTGTGGGCAGGGAATGTGTCTGTTATATTGTACTCTCCATATGCTTAGTACAGTGCTCTGCATGCAGTAAGTGCTCCATAGATATTATTGATTGTAAATGAGATTGTAGCTAGATTGCAGATTCCTTCTGGACAGGGGTCTTGTCTTCCGTTGTACCATCCAAGTGCTTAGTTCAGTGTTTTGAGCACAGTGAATGCTCAGTAAATACTACTGCCTCTTCATTCTCCAGCCTTCACTGTCCCTTCACTCTTGCCCGTTAGATTCTAAACTCTGGACTGTAAGCTCCTTGTGGGCAGGGAATATGTCTATCAACTCGGTTTCACTGTACTCTCCAAAAGTGCTTAGTCCAGTGCTCTGCACTCAGTAAGTACTCAATAAATACCATCGATTGATTAAATTCCTTGTTGGAAGGGAAGATGACTCTTGCTAGTGTTGTCTTCTTCCAAATGCTCAATAAATAATAATAATAATGGCATTTGTTAAGCAATTACTGTGTACCAAGCACTGTTCTAAGCACTGGGGGGATGCAAGGTAATCAGGTTGTCCCACATGGGGCTCACAGTTTTAATCCCCATTTTCCAGGTGAGGGAACTGAGGCACAGAGAAGTTAAGTAACTTGCCCAAAGTCACACAGCCGACAAGTGGGATTAGAACCCATGACCTCTGACTCCCAACCCCACGCTCTCTCCCCTGAGCCATGTTGCTTCTCCATGCGATCAATTGACCTGATCCGTCTTTTCAGCCACACTTGCACATATGTAGAGGACCTTACTGTCATTAGCCTCCTCTTCAGAAATGAAGGAAAGCTATGTATAGCAATGGCATTAGATTTCTAATTTTGCATAATTCTAGTGAGGTGGGGTTTGTGTACACTGAAATTTTCTTTTTCGGCAGAGCATTTTTTTTAAAGTAATTATTATGAAAACTGTGTCATTTCATATGTGCCAGATTTATGTAATAGTGCATGCATGAGAAAGGCAGCCTGAGTTTGTACCCAGATGCAAGATTATGGGATAGCAGATTAGCGATTACACAGAATGTTCCGTGCATGCTTGAAAAAGCTTATAGCAGCAGAGTCTGAGATTATCGCTCTCATGTAAGGAGAAACATGTTCTAAATACAATATGAGTTGCAGAAGCCAAAATTACAGAGGTTCTGCATTGAAACTATCTGAAATTAGTAAGGGGACTAAATTATTTATTTGTATCTCTTCTTTTATTTAGGTATTTACAGGGGTTCCAAACAGTAAAATGTTCAGTCACTTGAATTTAAAAAAAAAAAAAAAACCCTTTTGAAAATACTTTACCTCTTGCGATTACCAAACGTTTCAGGGTTTGTGTGAGATTTTGAATCCTAAATGCACAATTTCAAAGTTCCAGAGGCTAATTAGGTCATTTTATAAACACTTGTCTATGTTTGGGGGGGGGGGGTGTTAATGGTATTTTTATTGGTATTTTTACAATGTAGGCTCTGTACTAAGAGCTGGGGTTGATATAAGATAAATTGGCTGGACACAGTCCCTGGCCCGCTTGGAGTTCACAGTCTTAATCCCCATTTTACAAATGAGGTAACTGAAGCACAGAGAAGTGAAGTGACTTGCCCAAGGACACACAGTCAAGTGGGGAACCGGCATTAGAACCCAGGTCCTTCTGAGTCCCAGGTTGTATGTTGTTAGAAGCTAATTTTGAGATATACTTATGAAGGCATACTTGGTATTTCATTCAAGGAAAAGGGAAGTATGATTTTTTTCATTTGCTATTAAGGGACTTAGTGAAACAAGATATAAATTGAAGACAAAAATAATAATGATAATTGTGGCATTTGTTAAGCACTTATATGCCAAACACTGTACTAAGCCCTAGGATGATGATAATGATAATAATAATAATTATGGCATTTATTGAGTGCTTACTAAATATGCCAGGCGCTGTTCTAAGCGCTGGGGTAGATACAAGATAATCAGGTTGGACACAGTCCCTGTCCCACACAGGGCTTAAAGTCTTAATCCCCATTTTACAGATGATGAAACAGAGAGGCACAGAGGAGTGAAGTGACACAAGATAATCAGGTCCCACATGTGGCTCACAGTCTAAGAAGGAAGGAGAATAGGTACGGAATCCCCATTTTGCAGATGAGGCAAATGAGGCAAAAACTACACTAGAGAAAATTAGTTTGACTATAGGAAAAGTGAAAATAGATTTTTGGGAAGTCAAATACAGTGATTTCCACAGTGCCCAAGCTCAGATATTGAAATGATCATATAGTTGCAGTGTAGGGACAATGCAGAATGATGAGAAGCAACATGGCTCAGTGGAAAGAGCAAGGGCTTGGGAGTCAGAGATCATGGGTTCTAATCCCAGCTCCACTATTTATCCAGCTGTGTGACTTTGGGCAAGTCACTTAACTCCTCTGGGCCTCAGTTCCCTCATCTGTAAAATGGGGATTAAGACTGTGAGCTCCATGTGGGACAACCTGATTACCTTGTATTCCCCCCCTCCCACCCACTGCCAGTGCTCAGAATAGTACTTGGCACATAGTAAACACTTAACAAATACCATCATTATTATTCAGAGATGAAATCATGGTCAACTTTTCTAGGCTCTGTTATCACCAGAGAAACACATCCAAATTTAAGGTAGAGTATTAGCTCCCGTCAAAATGCAGATTTGGAAATGGTTGCTTCCTTCTGAGCCTACCAGAGTGAAGAAAAACACAGTGTCATTGAATTGGGAAGGGAGAATGAGTGGCTTTGATGGTTTTTACTTCTGGATTATAGGTGTTCTTTTCAGCTGGGTCTCAGGGCAGGCTTGTTCCTGTCTAACTTTCTTACTCAATCACCTTGCCCCCTCCTACCTCACCTCGCTACCCTCCTACTACAACCCAGTTCACACATTTCACTCCTTTAGTGCTAACTTTCTCACTGTACCGTGATCTCATTTATCTCACTGCTGACCTCTCACCCATGTCCTGCCTCTAACCTGGAATGCCCTCCCTCTTCATTTCTGACAGACAATTCCTCTCCCCTCTTCAAAGCCTGTTGAAGGCACATCTCCTCCAAGAGGACTTCCCAGACTAAACCCACCTTTACTCTTCTCCCACTCCCTTCGGAATTGCCCTGCCTTGCATCCTTTATTCATCCCCACCCCCAGCCCCAAAGCACCTCAGTATATATCCATAGTTTATATTAATGTCTTTCTCCCCCTGTAGACTGTAAACTCATTGTTGGCAAGGAATATGTTGGTTTATTGTTATATTGTATACTCCCAAGCACTTAGTACAGTGCTCTGCATACAGTAAGTGCTCAGTAAATACGATTAACTGTCTGAGCAAAATCATTGCTCATTATTGACGTGGGACACTATTGATGTGGGATGCTCATTCCCTCTCTTTTAGAATGTGAGCCCTGTGTGAGCCAGGGACTGTGACTTATTTGATTAGTGTGTACCTGTCCCAGTGCTAAGCACACTGCTTGGTGCATAGTAGTGTTTAACAAACACCGTTATTATAGGGTGGACTTGTGGTGCATTATGAGGGATTTAGTTAGACTGTGAGAAAAGTCACATCTCTAGAGTGTCTTACCTACTTAGTCTCTCAACTCCCCACACTATAACCCTCTCTACAACTGTTGCTTCACTTCCACACTCACCTAAGCACTTGGGTACACTCATCCCACCTTGCATTAATGTACATATATTTATATTTCACTGCTTCCTTTCCCTTCATTCATCCCCTGTCCCAGCCCCACAGCACTGACATCCATATCTGTAATTTATTTATATTAATGCCTGTCTCCCCTTCTAGAACATGATCTCGTTGTGGGCAGGGAATGTGTCTGTTTATTGTTAGATTTTACACTCTCAAGCGCTTAGTACAGTGCTCTGCAAATACATTAAGCAGTCAATAAATACAGCTGAATGAATGAAAATGAATGAATCCTACCTGTAGTGTATTGCGGTCTCTGTCTCTGCTAGATTGAAAGCTCCTTGAAGTCAGGAATCATATTTACTATTCTGTTGTACCCTCCCAAGTGCCTAGTACAGTGCTAATATAATAATTATGGTATTTTTAATAGCTTACAATCTGTCAAGCACTGTTCTAAGTGCTGGAGATAGATACAAGTCAACCAGGTCGGAGCTCACTAAATTGAATTGATAAGTGTCAAATATTGTAACAATTCAAGAGACTTGTGACTTCTCTTTTTCAGTCATTAAAATCACTCTGCCTGGGACAGTTTAGAGGTAGAGTTAACTTACTCAAGTTCCTGTTAGGCATAAGGTGCAGTGACACATGGCTCATTAGAAAGGGACAGCCTGAGGTTGTAGTTGGTAGGGAAAACAAAGTTGTGAGAGGTTTTCTTAGGTGTATTTAGCCATTGACTGTTATGAGGCATTGAGACCTTCCTTCCTTGGGGAAGCATTTAGCAATTCCCCTAACAATTAGCCAACTATTTCCCAAGTGACTCTCAGAAACTAAGACAATGGATCTGTCAAGGTTTTTAGTCTTGATATAGCCACATAAGCAAAGGCATATCATGATAACAGTGGTATTTGTTAAGCGCTTACTATATACTACTAAGCGTGGGGGTAGATACCAGATGATCAGGTCCCACATGGGGCTTACAGTCCAAGTAGGAGGGAGAACAGATATTGAATTCCCATTTTGCAGTGGAGAGAACTGAGGCACAAAGAGCTTGTGATTTCCCTAAGGTCACATAGCAGGTAAGTGGCGGAGCCCAGGATTAGAACCCAAGTCCTCTTACTCCCAGGCCCATGCTATTTCCACTAGGCCATGCTCCTTCTCAGATCCATTATTCGGTCCATCCATCCCAGGATTCTTCCTCTGATAGTGGCATTAAAGAGCAGGGAAATAATGAGGTGGTTTCCTTCTTTGGCGAGCATTTGCCTGGGTAAGTTACACTTTCTAACATCCCTTGTAGGAAATCTGTGGTGAGTCCAAATCCACTACCATCAGCGCTGGGTTAATAATTCAGGGGCTCACAGGGTTTAAACCCTCCAGGTCCTGGGTTTACAGGGGCTTTGATAATCAGATCCTCTCCCAACCTTATGAACATAGCTGCTGCTTGGAACATTAAAACGATGGTGTGATTTTTTTCTTCTTCTTCTTCTTTTTTTTTTTTTTGTTTTAAATAGAGGCCGTCAGGCAGCTCCTGTTGGCATTTCTGGCTTTTGAAGGGGACCCTGTCCTTTAAATTGCAAGGAATGGGGCCACATGAGAGAGGAAACTGCATCTGGTATATCTCACCGCCAACCGCTTTCCTATATCCTTCCCCTAGCCTGGCACTCCCTCCCCCTCCATATACGCCAGTCTACCACTCTCTACACCTTCAAGGCATTACTAAGGTCATATCTCCTCGAAAAGGCCTTCCCCAATTAAGCCCTCTTTTCTCCGGCTCGCTCTCCCTTCTGCATCATTTATACACTTCATTCTGTGACCTTTGGACATTTCTTTGCCCCAACCCCACGACACTTATGTACCTCTCTTTAAATTATATTTTATAAATTAATTATTCATAAAAATGTCTGTCCTGCCCTCTAGACTGTAAACTCATTATGGGTAGGGAATGTATCTGCTAATTCTGGGGTCTTGTATACTCCTGAGCGCTTAGTACTGTGCTCTGTTTGTAGTGAGCGCTCAGTAAATATGTGTGAGGGCCCAGAAGATCCTTTGAAACTTGTGTTGCCTGAATCTTCTCCCCCTTCTTAACCCAGCCATGGGAGTGTTAGAGGCAGCATGGCGTCGTGGATAGAGCATAGGCCCTGGGAGTCAAAAGGTCATGGGTTCTAATCCTGACTCTGCCACTTGTCTGCTGTGACCTTGGGCAAGTCACTTCACTTGTCTGTGTCTCATTTACCTCATCTGCAAAATGGGACTCAAGACTGTGAGCCCCACGTGGGACAGGGACTTTGTCAATCCGATTTCCTTGTATTCACCCCAGCACTTAGTACAGAGCCTGGCTCAAAGTAAGCGCTTAACAAATACCATAATTAGTATTATTATTATTAGTGATGAACATCAATAGATCAATTAACATAATCACCTTGTTTCCCACGGCCCCACCCCTGTCTCTTCATCTGGGATGCAGGAGGGGAAATCCTGCTGATTTCTTAGCTGGGAGATGTCATTAAGGTGATAGGGAATAGAAAGAGGAAAAGTGTGTTTATTGAAGTGGTGTAGAGATGACACTTGTGTGGATTTGCTTGGCCATGTGTTGACTCATGAGGTGCCACCCTGCTGAACTTTAGGGTGTCACTTTGAAGTAAGGTGGTCCATTCCCCGCAATTTTGGGAAGTACAAATTACAGGGAGAAGTATGGAGAGGGATGGGGATAGAAAAATGCATCCCACAGGGTCACTTTGGGGGTAGGCCTGACTCTGGATTCCTGCTTCCTCTTTCCTCCCTCCTTCCTGCTTCGCCTCACCAAGCAAAAGACTTCCTAGCCTCGTCTACCCACAGCTCTTTTACCTCTCTGCCACTACCTTTGCCGATGGACTGTTGGGGTGCGTGCTCCTCTAGACAGGCCAGACCAGGCCCCAGCATCTCTTAATGCAGCCATGAATGCCACAGAACAGATTGGACAGTAATAGTAATAATAATAATCATGGTATTTGTTAAGCGCTTACCATGTGCCAGGCACTGTACTAAGCACTGGCAAGCAAATCAAGTTGGACACAGTCCTTGTCCCATGTGGGGCTCACAGTCTCAATCCCCATTTTGCAGATGAGGTTACTGAGGCACAGTGAAGTGACTTGTCCAAGATCATAAAGCAAACAAGTGGCGGGGCTGGGATTAGAATTTTGACTTTCAGGCCTGTGGTCTATCCATTACACCATGCTGTTTCTCAGTACTACAATACTTCAGCCCTGTGAGCTTTAATTTTATTCTAAAGCCTGCTAACAGGCAGCTACTACACTCCTCATGACTGGAAGCTCCTTGTGGAACAGGGACTGTGTCCAACCCGATTATCTTATATCTACCCTAGCGCTTAGAACAGTGCCCAGCACATAATAAGTGCTTAACAAATACTACAGTTATTATTAGTATTAGACCATAACCTCACTGTGGGCAGGAAACGTGTCTGTTAATAGTGCTGTGCTGTTCTCTCCCAAGTGCTTACTACAGTTCTCTGCACAAAGCAAGTTTCAATAAATAGGCTTGATTGATTAACCCTATCATCTCCCAGTGGAGAATGGAAAATGACTACCTCAAGATTTTGGGCTCATAGCCGGTTGAATTGGAAGAGTTTCAACGTCAGTCAGTCGTATTTATTGAGTGCTTGCTGTGTGCCAATCACTGTACTAAGCCCTTGGGGGAGTACAATATAACAATATGGCAAGTTCATTGCCTGCCCACGAGGAGCTTACAATCTAGAGGGAGAGTCAGACATTAATAGAAATAAATAGATTACAGGTATGTTCATAAGTGCTGGGAGGGGAGATGAATGAAGTGAGCAAGTCATGGTGATGCAGAAGGGAGTGGGAGAGGAGGAAAGGAGGGTTAAATCTGTGTCCTTGCCCTGTGTTGCATCCTACACTTTCATGAGTAGAACAAATTGAACAGGGCTGGCCCTATTATTAGGCCATTGGTGATGGGGAATGAATGAGTCAGGGCACCCCCATTTCCGACCCAACTAGCCAAGACATCTTAATGAACTTCTCGGAGCAGCCAATTTACTAAACAGTTTCCAGAGTCCAGATCTGCATGGTTTTATAAAGTCTTTGGAAACTACATAGGAATTTTTGTGCTCCTTTCTGCATTTCTGTGTGCTGCAGAGAACATGTCCATTTTGCCAAGCCAGGGTCTGAAACCACAATGTGATTCCAAGAACATGTGTTTCAACAATATTCTTCGGTCTAGCCTGCAAGCTCCTTGAGGGCACAGATCATCTATGCCTACTCCTTTGTACTGTACAGTCCTAAGTGCTTAGTATAGTGCTCTGCACACAGTAAGCACTCAATAAAGTGGCATGCCCTAGTAGAAAAAGCACGGCCCTGGGGGTCAGAAGACTTGGGTTCTAATTCTGGCTTTGTCAAATGCTTGTGGCCTAACCTTGGGCAAGTCACTTAACTTCTCTGTGCCTCAGTTCTCCTGTTCTTCCTCCTACTGAGACTGTGAGCTTCATGGGGGACAGGGACTGTAACCAACCTGATGCAAGCGATACTCCAGCGCTTAGAAAACATAGGAAGTGCTTAAACAAATGCCAGTTAAAAAAGTAAAGTGATTGAGACTGTGAATTCCATTTTGGACAAGGACCATGTCCAATATGACTATCCTGAATCTACCCCAGAGCTTAGTACAGTGCTTGGCACACAGTAAGTGCTTCACAAATGCCGCAATGAATGAACGAGTGAATAGAATGATTAAGCCAGTCCAGAAGGACTCTGGCTAGGATCTTGCCAGCAGCGAACATCAGGGAGTTGCCTTGATAGTTGATTTTTTACTTTTCTTCTTGAAGATGATAATGATAGAAGCAGTTGAGAAACTGCTTGTATAAATATTTAAGAAATATTTCAGCAAATTCCATGCTTGCATCAGCTGTTTGCACCTTGCCATTTTCCATGGTTCTGACAGCCAGGATGACTTCATTTAGTTGTATTTATCAAGCACTTACTGTGTGCAAAGCACTGTATTACGTGCTGGGGACTTAATAGTTGAAACAAATGCCAGGTCTTCACATGTTGGTAGGTTTTCTGTGTTTTGCATGACTTGATCTTTGCTAGTATGTGTATTTAGTGGAATATGGAAGTATTCCTGCCATCTTTTCAGGATTCCATCCTTGTTTGAGGTAATGCTGAGAGTTATCTTCATTGTATAGAGTTCCTATGATGGCATTAAAAGAGCTTTTTAGCTTCTCTAGTGTATAGAAGTTCTTGATTTGTAGTCTTAGTTATTTCTTGTTTGTGTCTCACAATTTGGTGTACATATTTGTTGTCTTAATAGTGGTGGTTATTAAGTGCTTTCTATGTGCCAGGCACTGTGATAAGCCCTGGGGTGGATACAAGCAAATCAAGTTGGACTCAGTGTCTGTCCCACAAGGGGCTCACAGTCCTAATCCCCATTATACAGACGAAGTAACTAAGGCCCAGAGAAGTGAAGTGACTTGCCCAAGGTCACACAGCAGACAATTGGTGCAGCCCGGATTAGAACCCAGGTCCTTCTGATTCCCTGGCTTGAGCTCTCTCCACTAGACCGCAGTGCTTCTCTTGATTTGATTTGAGGTGCAAGACTCTCTTTTGTCTATTAGTATAGTATTTTCTTAACTGCAAGTAGTATTTTTGTTCCTGAGTCATTTTCAACAAACCAATTTTGGGGGTTCCAACTGGCCATGCCCTACGTCTTGACAGCTGCAAGGTAGAGAACTCATCAGTGAGAAATGCCTTTTTGCATTTTAGATGTTTAGGTTGTTTGGAGAACTTTCTTAAAAAAAATACTGTTGAAGTGCTTACTATGAATCAGGCACTGTACCAAGTGCTGGGGTAGATACAAGATAATCAGGTTGAATGCAGCCCCTGTTCCAAATAGGGCTCATAGTCTTAATCCCTAGTTTACAGATGAGGTAACTGAGGCACAGAGAAGTGAAGTCGAGCAGCAGAAAAGTGGTGGAGCTGGGATTAGAACACAGCTCCTCTGATTCCCAGGCCTGTGCTCTATCCATTAAGCCACACTGTTTCCCAAGGCCTCTTGGAAAAAAAGGTGTATCATGCTGCTTCTTAGAAGCAGCCTGGCCTAGTGACAAGAGCAGGTGCTTGGGAGTCAGAGGGCATGGGTTCTAATCCCGGCTCCGCCACTTGTCTGCTGTGTGACCTTGGTCAAATCACTGCACTTCTCTGTTCCTCAGTTACCTCATCTGTAAAATGTGGATTAGGACTGTGAGCTCCACAAAGGATGACCTGATTACCTTGCATCTACCCCAGTGTTTAGGACAGTGCTTGGCACATAGTAAGTGCTTAACAAATAACATCATTATTATTGCTATTATTATTAGTCTCCCCTCCTCCTTTTAAGCTTCTTCTTTCCCACTCCTCTCCTGCTCCACCCCAATCCTCTCCCATTCCACCCCCATCATCTTCCACCTAGCCCTTTCTCTTCCTAGAGCAAATCCAGTCTGATCCTGTCTCTCATTCTAAGAGACATTCTTTCCATAGCCTTCCCTGTCCACTCCTCTTCTTGGCTCATCTCCAAGCCATTACTTTCCCTAAACAGTTCCTGCTGGCTATGTTCAACCAGTGAACCTTAGCCTCAGGAGGTGTGTTCTTGTGTTCAGGCAAGAAGTCAAGAGTCTGGGTAGCCTGGACATTAGAATTCCTTTATAATTTGACGTATATATAGGTATTTGTCTTATTCATCAGTCAGCCCGGCCTGTAAATTGTTCCTGGCTCAGCTTTTAGAGTGAAAATATTCAAGTAGAAACTTTTATGCGGCTCTCCGTATGTGGATTCACACCAACTGTATTTGCCAGAAGCCTTGATATGGAACTCCGCCCACCTCCAGATTTGTTGGGTTATATCTGTCAAGACAAACTTAGCATTTTACAGAAAAAAACTTTGCTGTCCTTTTAGTGAAAAGAGATGAAATTGCTTTTCTTCAGATAAGCGAAGAAAGTAGAATGCATCCTATGCAATTTTTCAGTGATCCACTTGTTTTCTGTTTTTGGCCCTCCACTGTAGATGGGGCTTGCTGAATCAATCAATCATATTTTTAGAGAGCCTGCTGGGTGCAGAGCACTGTATTAAGTGCTTGGGAGAGTACGGTATAATAGAGATGGAAAACATGTTCCCTCCTGACAACAAACTTACAATCTAGAAGGGGAGACAGACATTAATATAAGTAAATGATGTATAATATACAATGCATAGATGTGTAAGATGGTGCAGAATTGTTGAGATGATAGGTCAAATCAGAACCTCCAAATATTGGCTTACAAAAATGTTAAAAGATACTATGTCATGTGGGTGTAATGGAAAGCTCTTGATCAGGGTTGTTTTTGTGCAATGCAGTGACCAAACTAAGCAAAATGAGATTAGTAGTAATAATAACAATGGTACTTGTTAAGCGCTTACTCTGTGCCGAGCACTGTTCTAAGCACTGGGGTAGATACAAGTTAATTGGGTTGGACAAAGTCCCTGTCACACATGAAGCTCACACCCTTAATTCCCATTTTACAAATGTGAAGTGACTTGCCCAAGATCACACAGCAGACACGTGGCGGAGGCAAGATTAGAACCCAGGTCCTTCTGACTCCCAGGCCTGTGCCCTATCTACTAAGCCACTCTGTTTCTCCTAAAGATTGTTGCTTAAAGGCCATGCTTTACATAATTCCCTGCTTTATCCCTGGAGCCTCTGGGTAGGAAAAAGACACTTTCCTGGGCACTTTAAGAATGGTCAAACCAAATCTAGACCCCAGTTATTGGAATTAAAGGGAGTATCACAGTTGGCGGGGGAAAAAACGTCTCCATGCAAAGGGTCTACTTTCATCTGGGCTGGACCCCAAAGCGACAAATCACACCCTTTAATCTCATGGAGGTAGCTGAGCCATAGGGGCAATACCCTGGGGTCCTAAAGGGGCATCAGCTTGGAAGTATTTTAGCCGTTAGTAAAAAGGAGTTGGAGAATGCCACTGGTGCCCCTTGTAGGAGAGAGCGTGGGCCTGAGAGTTAGAAGCCCTGGGTTTTCATCCTGGTTCTGCCACTTGTCTGCTGTGCTCTTCCTCCCTTCAAGGCCCTATTGAGAGCTCACCTCCTCCAGGAGGCCTTCCCAGACTGAGCCCCTTCCTTCCTCTCCCCCTCGTCCCCCTCTCCATCCCCCCCTTCTTACCTGCTTCCCTTCCCCACAGCACCTGTATATATGTATATATGTTTGTACATATTTATTACTCTATTTATTTTACTTGTACATATCTATTCTATTTTATTTTGTTAGTATGTTTGGTTTTGTTCTCTGTCTTCCCCTTTAAGACTGTGAGCCCACTGTTGGGTAGGGACTGTCTCTATATGTTGCCAATTTGTACTTCCCAAGCACTTAGTACAGTGCTCTGCACATAGTAAGCACTCAATAAATACGATTGATGATGATGATGATGACCATGGGAAAATCACTTCACTTCTCTATGCCTCAGGTCCCTCATCTGCTACGTGGGGATGCAATACTTGTTCTCCCTCCCATTTAGACTGTGAACCAACCCCATGTGGGACCCGATTATCTTGTATCTACCCCAGGGCTTGGCATATAAAAAAAATTGAACAACTATTATTATTATTATTCCTGCACATCCAGAACCAGCACCATCTCTAGGAAAACAACCACAGCTGCAGCAACTGAAAACCAGTCCTAGACTGCTGTTATCCCCAGGATGGACCCAGGATTCTAAGGCCCATAACCAATTCTTTCAAAACATCATCAATCGTATTTATTGAGCGCTTACTGTGTGCAGAGCACTGTACTAAGCGCTTGGGAAGTACAAATTGGCAACATATAGAGACAGTCCCTACCCAACAGTGGGCTCACAGTCTAAAACATCTGCAGCTTCTAAGCAATGATCTTTTATGGTCCAACTATTTGGTAATGCAAGACTGTGTCTTTTCCCCCCTTGAAAAACTTTGAATCCCTCTTTTATACTAAGTGAAATTACCATTGATCTTAAGCATAGATGACTCTTCTTGATTTTCCAAGATGTTACTACTGCTTGCAAAGTCCTCCTCAGGTGTATAAATGTGGCTAAGACCAATATGAGACCACATTGTTTGCACTTCATTGTCATCAATGGCATTTATCGAGTGCTTATTGTGAGCAAAGTACTGTACTAAGCAGCTGGGAAATTACGATGCAACAGAATGGTAGACCCGTTCCCTGTCCACAATGAGTTTACAGTCTAGAGGATAAGGATAGACCTTTCCTGACTAATTATTCTTACCATATGTCCAAACCAGACCTACTACAAAAAAGGGAAGCAGTGTGGCCTAGTGGATAGAACTTGGGCTTGGGAGTCAGAGGGTCATGTGTTCTAATCCCAGCTCTGTCACTTGTCTGCTATATAACCTTGGGCAAGTCACTTTACTTCTCTGTGCCTCAGTTCCCTAATCTGTAAAATGGGGATTAAGACTGTGAGCCCTAAGTGGAACAGGGGCTGTGTCCAATCCGATTATCTTGTATCTACCCTAGTGCTTAGAACAGTGCCTTGGCACGTAGTAAGCATTTAACAAATACCATTATTATTACTATTAAAAAACACATCCAGCTTCTAGAGCAGTTTCAGCAGCACACCCTTAAACCCTCCCCCTAACTCAGCTGCAGCTGTTCCCCCAACTTGGGTTTCCCCGTTCCGCTCCCTGAACTGTCACGCCAAGCAAAATTTACCCAGATTATCTACCTCCCATGTACCCCTTGGGGAAGACTCACACTTCCCACCTGACATCACCGTGCCCAGCAGAATATTCTCAAATCCCTTGGAAAGGGCCCTGATCACATGGCTCCTTGATCAGCCCTAGAGACAGTGATCAAGGACTTAGTACAGGGCTTTGCGCAAAGTAAGCGATCAATAAATACCGCCGCTGTTGATGATGATGCCCAGACTTGGACACACCACAGTAATCCTGGGTCCTAGTGACCCAGTGAGACCACCAAACACCTCACGAGTAACTTCATGAAGGTCTTGGTGTTCAGTGATAAGCTCCAAAACCGGGTAACCAACTGCAGCTCAAATTAGCCATTGACGAGTGTTGATGCACTCAAGTACAGCTAGGATTCTTTAGTCAACATCTTCTGGAATTCTGCTATGAAACCTGTGCAGAGGAGAACAGAAACTTTGTCCCCAATCACTCTTGTTGGTAAATAGAAGCATCTTTTATATGGAAAGCATTGGAAAGTTTACCTGTCGGTGTCTCTTATTTGGCAGAAGAAAGCACCAATACAGAATTTTCCCTTTTTTTTTTTTGCTTTCCAGCATGTTTTGTAGTATATTATTAGCAAGCCCAGAGAAAACATCCCAGCTTTCAAGAATTTAACTGAAGAACTGTACTCTCTGTTCTAGGATATTATCTGGTGCATGTCCCAGTAACCCTGTTAAAGTATCATAAACTCTGGTTCGTTCATGGTTGCATGAGGACTCCTAATCTCAATTCATGTCCTGGGTTTTTGTGTGGGTACTCTGACCATGCATTGAGAGGATTTCTTAGGGTAATGGACTTTTCTGCCAGAGAGGACAAAAGGACAAAGGTTACATATGGGGTGGCAAACAGAAGTGGGAATTTAATAATTTTATGGAAGGGGCAAAGAGGAAATATAAATCTAAACCTATTTGTGAGATAATAGAAAATAGAAGCAGTTATTCATAGAAATGTAGTAAAAGCAAGACCATGATTAATAACCCTTTGAAAAATAGAGTTCCACATGGAGAACGTAAGGAAAAATATTGACAGGATTGTTCAAGCTAGGAGGTTAAATAGCAATGAAGTTTTCTTTGGGGGAGGTTATCTTTACCCATTGTTTGTCTCAAATATTTATTATCATTTAAACTGTGGTTTAAACTCTTTTTGGCATAGCAAACAGTGGGCATTAACCAAAAGAATGAATGAGAGAAGGAAAGGTTTTAATCAATCAATTAACCGTATTTATTGAGGGCTTACAGTATGCAGCGCACTGCACTAAGTGCTTGGGAGAGTACAGTAAAACAGCGTTGGTAGACAAGTTTCCTGCCCACAGTGAGCTTACAGTCTAGAGGGAGAGACAGACCTTAATATAAATAAATTACAGATATGTACATAAGTGCTGTGAGAGGGGGTGAGTAAAGGGTACGAATGTAATTGCAAGGTTTTGGTTGTATGAAAGGAAAAGTGTGATTTGGGAGGTGCATGAGGTCATCGGCAATGGAGTGCAGTTGTCTTCTGGTGCAGCTGTTTCGGTGATGCCCCCCATGAGCTGCTAGATCCCACCCCCACCCCTGTACTTGGAGTTGAGAAGGGTACCAGCGAGGAAGGAAAACGTGGTCAGAAGGAGCTGGGTTCTAATCCCAGCTCCACCATTTGTCTGCTGTGTGACCTTGGACAAGTCATTTCACTTCTCTGTGCCTGTTACCTCATCTGTAAAATGGGGATTAATGCTATGAGCCCCATGTGGGACATGGACTGTGTCCAACCTAATTAGCTTGTATCTCCCCCAGTGCTTAGAACAGTGCTTGACACATAGTAAGTGTTTAACAAATACCATCATTATTATTTTTATTATTATGGGTCCAAGCCGGGAAGGGGTACAGTGCCCACCACCAACCGACAATCATTGACTCTCTGCAGCTACTCCCCACCACCTTCTCCTTACCCTTGGAACATCTGTTTGCCATTCTGCTTGAAGGGAATTTCTTTTTGGATCTGCAAATCTCAAACAGATTTTGTTTTTGATGTGCTGCCCTTTCAGTTCATGAAACATGGTCCCTGCACCAGTGCAACGAAGAATCTATCATTACTTGTAAACAGCACAGGGAGGCATCTCCATCCTGTGTTGGCATTTTCTGCCACATTCACGTGTGTGGGTAGGAACTTCCCATCATTAGCGTCGATGTTTTAGAATGTGAAGAGCGGCTATATATTCACCATAAGCCTGTTACAGTGTTATTTTGTTAAATTGTACTCTCCCAAGTGCTTATTATAGTGCTTTGCACACAGTAAGAACTCAGTAAATACGATTGAATGAACAGGCTTGGGGAAAGCAGTGAATCCAATGTCTACCCTATTTATAACTGCCCAACTTTTGTTCTGTTGACAGTTTTCTTTCTATTCCCCCCCAATAACAATGATAATGGAAGAACCGATAGCAGGGTTACAAATAATGGTGGAAGACAGGAGGTTCTGGAGAAAATATATCAACATAGTAGCTATGAATTGGAAACAACTTGATGGCACTTGATAATAATAATAACCCTTTTTATAGTCTTTGTTAAGCACTTACTGTGTGCCAGGCACTGTGCTAAGCACTGGGGTAGGTTTAAGGTAATCATTGTATTATACCCTCCCAAGCCCTTAGTACGGTGCTCTGAATATAGTAAGCGCTCAATAAATTCCATTGATTGACAAAGACCCTGTCCCACAAAGGGCTCACAGTCTTAATCCCCATTTGGCAGAAGAGGTAACTGAGGTCCAGAGAAGTAAGGTGACTTGCCCAAGGTCACACAGCAGACAAGTGGCAGAGACCGAATTAGAACCCAGGTCCTCTGACTCAAACACCCTTGCTCTTTCCACTAGCCCTCACTGCTTCCCCTTTAGCATTCTGAGGTGCTTTTTAAAAATAAAATTTCATTTTATTTTAAAATAAATGTACTGTATACCTTGAGTAGTACACAATATGTAGATACAGACCATATAGATATGGTAATTGTCCACTGTGGATCATAAGTTACAGTAGAATGAACGAACTTTTAGGAAATGTTGATGTAAATGTACCCAAAGACCCATAAAGACATAGTTATATGAACCTGCAAAACTGTTCCAATTAGCATGGAGAATTCTGTCTTTCCTGATATTCCTGTTACTACCCAGTTTTCTCTTTGGAATGGAGCAGCAGCAGCTTAGCTCATACATTCTTAGTATAATCGGGGCACACCTTTAGCAGTTGGTTTCTCATGTCATATTGAGCAGAGCAATGTTAAAACTTGCTGTAATCAAATCAGAAGGCTTCTGCAGGAATTTGCTGAATACAGTGAAATGGATTCAATATATTTCCACAGCTCTTGTCTATTATAATCTTTTGGTTCTGCAACACTGAGAACCAGTTAATTTGTATTAGTCTCAAAGTGATTTTTTTTTTCTCGAGACACTCTCCTTGCTACTTACTTTCAGAACTTGTTTTATTCATTCCGAAAGGGTTCTGGAAAGCCCAAGGAAAGTGGAAGATTGGGCAATTATCCAGTTGGTTTGCTCTATGAAGACAGCCCAAATGGGTTGTCCAATGTGGATTCCGACCCCAACGTGGATTCTCAGGGCCAAGTTATCCCTCTAGGCATTTATATGGAAAAAGTCCATCAAACAATCCCTAATTTAGCATCACCATTGGTGGCTAAGACCCACCCATTGTCATTCTAAATGTTTTCAATGATTACTTCTGAAATCCTTCCATATTATTTGGAGCAAAGTGATTTTTTTCACCCTCCTTTTCCTTCTTTTCTCTCTTCTTGAAATTCATCTGAGGCTAGTGTTGATCCATATATTTGCCAGCAGAATTGGTATCATGTTGTGCCTTGGAGAAAATTTTCCATCACTAAGGGAAATGATGAAGTTAACAAGACAAGATGTATTTCTGATGTATTTCGGAGAAAAGTAGAATTCGACTCCTAGAAAAATTGGAAGGAATATCTGATCTGTTCCTAGCCAGGTGGCCCTGCCCTTGTCCTTCTTCCTGATACTTTTCCTATTCTTGTTCCTTTGGCAGGCCCCACCTCTGCCTCTCTAGCAGTACCGGTTAAAGCCAGATTGACAGGGGAACCCCTGCTCTGTGCCTTATTTCAAGGTCCCTGGTAGACAGTTGCTCATGTGGGTTTCTTTGGGCCAAAGAACTCCAAGGATTAGCTTTGAACCTTGCTCAGGGACAGGGAGGTAAAAAGCTTCCACTTCTCTTCACTTGGCTCAAAAGTCTTTTACCATGACTTTCCAGTTTGACCTCGTTCCCAGTTGTTGGCCCCTTAATCTGATCTTGGTCCCTGTCTCTCATTCATTCATTCATATTTATTGAGTGCTTACTATGTGAAGAGCACTGTGCTAAGTGCTTGGGAGAGTACAATACAACAAGAAACAGACACATTCCCTCCCCACAACAAGCTTACAGTCTAAGCTAGCTCCATCTCTTTTCCTCTCTCAGATGTGCTGACAGCTCCAGGCTCTCAGACTCTCAGCCCTGGCCTTCCTTCCCCCAGCCTTTCTCCCCCATGGCTTTTCCTTCTCCTCTCTCAGTTGTTCAGTGAATAATGATAATAGTTGTTGTATTTGTTAAGTGCTTACTATGTGCCAAGCACTGTTCTAAGCACTAGGGTAGATACAAGGTAATCAGGTTGGAAACAATCCCTGTCCCACGTGGGGCTCACAGTCTTAATCCCCATCTTACAGATGAGGTAAATGAGGCCCAGAGAAGTAAAGTCACTTGCCCAAATTTGCACAGTAGATAAGTAAGCTGGGATTAGAACCCATGTCCTCTGACACTCAGGCCCATGCTTTTTCCACTAGCCACACTGCTAAGACGGTCAGTGGTACTTATTGAACATTTTGTGTGTGCAGAGTCAGTCAGTTGTATTTATTTAGTGCTTACTTTGTGCAGAGCACTGTACTAAGCACTTGGGAGAGTACAATATAAAAATATAACAGATACATTCACTGCCCACATCCAGTTTACAGTCTAAAGAATGCATAGAACACTGCACAGAGACTGCACAGCACTGTACTAAATATTTGGGAGAGTACCATGCCAAAGAGTTAGGTGACATATTCCTTCCCCTAAAGGAGCTGACGGTCTAAAGGGGAAGACCGATATTGAAATATGGATATGTGCATATGTGCTGTGGGGTGAGTGGGGGTGAATATCAAGTGCTTAAAGGGTACAGATCAAGTGCATAGGGGACATAGAAGGGAAAGAGAGTGGGGAAAATAAGGGCTGAGTTGGGGAAGACCTCTTGGAGATGTGATTTTATTAAGACTTTGGAGATGGGGAGAATTGTGGTATATTAAGGGAGAGAGAGTTCCAGGCTGAATGCATATGTGGCTTAAAAAACCCCTAATAAGTGCATCAACACTCTCTTCTGCATTGTGTGCCTGTGAAGATAGTCCTCTGCTGCATTAATGTTTGCCCCCAAATAGGTTTTCTCTGTTTTCAAGACTCTTAAGTGTTTAGTACAGTGCTCTGCACATAGTAAGCGCTCAATAAATACGATTGATGATCCCCGTCTTTACAAAAGCTTTGCTAAAGGAGAGAAACCCTCTCAATTGCAATTTATTGGTATGTTTCTTGCAGTGTTCTCCCAACAATCCATTGACACTTTAGATTGTTTGACTACATTCTTCATTGTGTCTTTAAATTGTTTATTCTGCCTTCCCGACTTGGGTGTGTTGCTTCAGTTACTCATTCAGCAGCTGCTTGGGTATTCTGTTATCATCCTTTCTCTGCACATGTCCTGCCCAGGGAAGGTGTAGTTTCGTGAACGGTGCCTCAGTGCCTGTGAGCAGTTTCTGGCCCATTATCTCATTAGTAAGCTGTCTTGCCATTTGATGTTGTGTCTCTTGTGAAACTGCTCAAGAAGTGGGATGTGTTTTATATAATAGATCTAGGGTTTGCAGGCATATGGAAGGTTGGATACCACAGTAGCATTATAAACCTAAATTTGGGTATTGCTACCACCTCTGCCATTCAGTTAAAAGCTATGCTCGTTCTACTTCTTTGTCTATCCGTGCATAGTTGAATGATACATTGCCTAGGTAGCAGGATCATTTGACAGCATTAAGCTCTGTGTTGCCAGTGAGAATCTCTGCCCACAGATGACACCTTTAACCCTCATCAACTTAATTACAGTTCATACTTCTAGTCCAAGGAGGGTTGACCAAAAAGATTTATGGGTCAAATCTCAGTTTTAGGTTTGGACAGTCAAACCTCCTACTTTTTTATTCGTTCCCAGGTCTCTTTGGTGACCTGTCCTATAAAAAAAATCCCTGGACAAAAAGCTCATCTGATGGAGTTGGTAGCTTCTTCCACTGTTTAGTTCCTTCTTCCTGCCTTCGTTAGAAGTGAAGATCAGAAAACGTGATATTCATTTGGCCTAGCAGACTGGCCAAGTAGGACATGCTTTTGGGATTCCTTATCAGAAATGGCAGGAGGGCAGAGTAGAGCCATCACAGATGGATTTATGCTTTAGAAAGCTTCCTTTCAAGGAAGTTGCCCTTTTGACATAAGGCCTTGCAATGGGAACAAACTGGTATTTTCCTCTTGTGTTGAGTGGATAAACCTGAAGAACTTGTAGGACCTGATAGCTTTGGATTTGAAGGCGTGGCAGTGGCCAGAGTTCTCATTTATATTTTCTTTGTGTTTCATTCCCTGCAAGATTTATAAGGGTTTCTATGGAAAACAAAATTAAGCTGCCTGTTTAATTTGTGAAAAGAGAAATATGTTTTAGAATAATGTTTTGGATGACCCTCACATATTTTGACAGTTTTTTCCAATTAGGTTTTTTTTTAATCTTTGGTAAATTTACAAAGGCACCAGTTTATTGGAAAGTGTAGATGATGTTGATTATCACCCAAACTACCTTTGAACCTTATCCTGTGAATTGGTTTGGTTTGCACTAATGAGGAAGGAGAATGTGGATCTATTAGTTGAACTGTTTAGTATATTGGTTTAAAATATGAAATTAAATCACTCAATAGTATTGGGTGCTGATTCTTTGTAGAGCACTGTATTAAGCACTTGGGAGAGTAAAATAGAATTAGTAGGCATGATCTCTGCCTTCAAAAAGAGTACAATCTACTGGGAGAAACTGTGACTAAAATGACTTATAGAGAGGGGAAAACAACAGTTTATCTGTAAATAAGCACTACCAGATGAGAGTGAGGGGGTGAGGGAAATGAAGAGAAACCAAGTGCTTAGGTGATGTGAGGGAAATACAGTGGAGAGATGAGATTTCCTGAAGGAGATGTGGTTTCAGAAGGCCTTTGAGGATGGGGAGAGCAGTGGTCTATAGGAAGAGGTAGGGGATTCCAGGCAGAAGGAAGGTGGTGAGAGGCAAGAGAGAGCAAGACTTAGTGACTAGGTTGGTTTAAGAGGAATGAAGCATGTGAACTGGAGTGCAGTGGGAGGGCAGTGAGGAGCAGCATGGCTCAATGGAAAGAGCATGGGCTTGAGAGTCAGAGGTCATGGTTCAAATCCTGACTCTGCCAATTGTCAGCTGTGTGACTCTGGGCAAGTCACTTAACTTCTCTGTGCCTCAGTTACCTCATCTGTAAAATGGGGATGAAGACTGTGAGCCCCACGTGGGACAATCTGATCACCTTGTATCCTCTCCAGCACTTCGAACAGTGCTTTGCACATAGTAAGTGCTTAATAAATGCCATCATCATCATGATCATCATCATTAGTGGGGAGAGAGCTGATTGTGTCCCTTAAAGCCAGTCATCAGGATTTTAGGGTGTTTTTTTTTTCTTTTGCAGAGAGGAATGAACAACCTTTAGAGGTTTTTGAGGAGTGGGAAATCGTGCACAAAATGATGTTTTAGAAAAATGATCCAGGCAGAGACACTTGCAAGGTAGCTGATGCAGTAGTCAAGACAGAATATGAAGAGTGTTTGGACTGGTGTGATGGCAGTTTCACTAGAGAGGAAGATGTAGATTCTGGAAATGTGAAGAAAGAACCAGAAGGATTTGGTGACTGAATATGGAAGAGATTGAAGGAGAGGAGTCAAGGATAATGTCAAGGTTGCTGGTTTGAGAGGTGGGTTAGGAAGGTGATGTTGGCAACTGGGATGGGAAAATTAGGAGGAGTGGATTTGGGAAGATGAGGAGGTCGGTTTTGGCCATATTGAGCTTGAGGTGCCAGGGGATATCCTTGAAGAGATGTGGGGGCAGGAGGAGTTGTGAGATGGAGGGAGGTTGGGGCTTGTGAGGTAGATTTAGGAGTCATCTGTGTAGAAATGATACTTGAATCCGTGAGAGCAGATAAGCTCCCCAGGGGTGTGGTGGTAAGTTGAGAATAGAAGGGGGCAGAGAACAGTGCCTAGACAAAGACCCACAGTCAAACAGAGGGAGACAGAGGGAGAGCTGGTTAAAGAGATGAAGGGGAGGCCAGGGATGTAGGACAACCAGAAGAGGACTGACTGTCAGAGAAAAAAAGGTTTTACAGCATTTAGGGGAGCAGAGTGGCCTAATGGAAAAAGCACAGGCCTGGGAGATAGAGGACCTGGGTTCAAAACCTGGATCCACTACTTATAGGCTGTGACCTTGGGCAAGTCATTTAACTTCTCTGTGCTTCAGTTCCCTCATTTGCAAAATGGCATTTCAATACCTATGCTCCCTTCTACTTAGAATGCGAGCCCCATATGGGATCTGATTATCATACACCTTCCCCAGTGCTTAGTACAGTGCTTGGCACATAGTAAGTGCTTAATACCACAATTATTATTATTGTTATCATTATTATTTAGGAGAAAAGGTGATCTACAGTGTCTAAATCTGCCAAGAGGTCAAGGAGAATTAGAATGGAGGAGGTAGAGACAAAGTTATCAAGTTGGATGCAGTCCCCGTGCTCACAGTCTTAATCCACATGTTACAGATGAGGTAACTGAGGCAAAGAAAAGTTAAGTTCATACAATTATATTTATCGAGCATTTACTGTGTGCAGAGCACTGTACTAAGCGCTTGGAGAGTACAATACAACAATAAATAGACACATTTCCTGCCCACAATGAGTTTATAGTCTAGAAGGGGGGAGACAGACATGAATACAAATAAATACAATTACAGAGCTGTACATAAGTGCTGTAGGGCTGGGAGGGGGGAAGAGCAAAGGGATTAAGTCAGGGCAAGGCAGAAGGGAGTGGGAGATGAGGAAAGGTGGGGCTTAGTCTGGGAAGGCCTCTTGGAGTTATCTCTTCAATAAGGCTTTGAACAGGGGAGAGAATAAATTATCTGTCAGATTCATTCATTCAATCATATTTATTGAGCGCTTACTCTGTGCAGAGCACTGTACTAAGCGATTTGAGGAGGGAGGGCGTATCAGGCCAGAGGCAGGACATGGGCTAAGGGTTGGCAATGAGATAGGCGAGATTGAGGCACATTAAGAAAACACTAGAGTGAAGTGCATGGACTGGGTTGTAGAAGGAGAGAAGCAATGTGTGGTAGTGGGAGGTAAGGTGGTGGAATGCTTTAAAGCCCATGATGATGAGTGACTAAAGTGTCTTGCCCAAGGTGACATGCCAGGCAAGTGGTCCTTTGGCTCCCAAGCCCTTTCCACTAAGCCATGCTGCTTCCCTAAAGAAATCATGTTACTGGCAGGATTCTAGCAGTTGAGGAGGAATTTTAGATGGACAATGTCTGCCTGATGCCTGGATTCCTCCAACATTGTTCTATCGTGTGAACAAAAGTGGAGAAAGCGTACCTCAGAGGTGATCCAAGCCTGCCTGGTGCTGATGGGAAAAGGAGAGGGGAACAAGGGACCTGAGTTCAGAGTTCAGAGGACAGAGTTAAGGGTGTTCATTTGTGTATCAAAAGAAGTCAGTGGGGCATGATAGCCTGGGATAAAGGAAGGAGGTTAAGTGGTCTCTGTCAGGGGAGAGGACAATTTTGCATGGAGAAGGTCTGTGGAAAAGAGTACAGTTAAGGAGGTTGAGGTTGGAGAATGGGATTTCAGGCAGTCAGTCAATCATATTGAGCGCTTACTGTGTACAGGCACTGTACTAAGCACTTGGGAGAGTACATTATGACAATAAGCAGACACATTCCCCGCCCATAACAAGCTTACAGTCTAAAGGGGGAGACAGACACTAACATAAATAAATTACAGATATGTACAGAAGTGCTGTGGGGCTGAGAGGGGGGATGAATAAAGGGAACAAGTAAGGATGATGCAGAAGAGAGTGGGAGAAGAGGAAAGGAGGGCTTAGTCAAGAAAGCCTTTGGGAGGAGAATTGCCTTCAGTGAGGCTTTGAAAGCGGGAAGAGTAATTGTCTGGCCAATAAGAGGAGGGAGGGTGTTCCAGGCCAGAGGTAGGATGTGGGCGAGGTTGCTGGTGAGGTAGATGAGATCGAGGTACGGTGAAAAGGTTAGCATTAGAGGAGTGAAGCATGTGAGCTGGATTGCAGCAGGAGAGCAGCGAGATGAGGTAGGAGGCGGCAAGGTGATTGAGTTCTTTAAAGCCAATGGGGAGGAGTTTCTGTTTGATGTGGAGGTGGATGGGCAAGCAGAGGGCAATTAAAGGGTGTAGGGGTTATGATGAAGGGCAAGGACCTTAAAGGCCACAGTTTTTTAGATCTGGAAGCTGGAATGACATTGATTTTCAGCATATAGTACACAGTAGCCATGGCTTCTGGCATCCGGTCCTTTCTGAAGGTTTTGAAAAAACACTCTTGTTGATGGCACTAAATCCTGTCAGTCCCACTTTCATGACATTGCTAAAATCTACCCTTTCCTCTCCATCTGAGTTGCTAACACGTTAATACAATCACTCATCCTATCCTGCCTGGATTACTGCATCAGCCTCTTTACTGACCTCTCAGCCTCCTGTCTCTCCCCACTCCGGTCCATACTTCACTCTGCTGCCTGGATCATTTTTTCTACAAAAATGTTCAGAACATATCACCCCACTCTTTAAAAAACCCCAGTGGTTGCCCATCCACCTCCAAATCAAAGAAAAGCTCCTCACCATTGGATTTAAAGCACTCCACCACCTTACCCCCTCCCACATCACCTTGCTACTCTCCTACTACAGCCCAGCCTGCACGCTTCACTCTTCTAATGCCAACCTTCTCACTGTGCCTCGATCTCACCTGTCTGGCCATCGACCCCTCACCCACGTCCTGCCTCTGGCCTGGAATGCCATGCCTCCTCAGTTCCAAAAGACAATTACTTTCCCCACCTTCGAAGCCTTATTAAAGGCACATCTCTTCTAAGATGCCTTCCCAGGCTAAGTCCCACCTTTCCTCATCTCCCACTCCCTTCTGCATCGCCCTGACTTGCTCCCTTTGTTCTTCCCCCCGCCTAGCTCCACAGCACTTATGTCCATATCTGAATTTACTTATTTGTATTGATGTCTGTCTCCCCACTTCTAGACTGTAAACTCATTGCGTGCAGAGAATGTGTCTGTTTATTATTGTATTGTACTCTCCAAAGCGCTTAGTACAGTGCTCTGCACACGTTGCACTCAATAAATATGATTGAATGAATGAATAGTAATACTAATAATAATTATGTTATTTGTTAAGTGGTACTACGTGTCAAACACTGTTCTAAGTACTGGGCTAGATACAAGGTGATCAGGTTGTCCCACGTGGGGCTCACAGTCTTAATCTCCACTTTACACATCAGGTAGCTGAGGAACAGAGAAGTTAAGTGACTTGTCCAAAGTCACACAGCTGATAAATGGCAGAGCCAGGATTAGAACTCACAACCTCTGACTCCCAAGCCTGTGCTGTTGTCACTAAGCCATGCAGCTTCTCTGCATGAAAGAAGGTTCTCTCAACGTGGTTCCTGGTTGTTCCGGGTGGTGGTGAGAGGAAGCATCGTTTCAGCATGAAGTCTCAGGACGGGACTGCAGTTCTTGGCCAAGTTTCAGGTGGGCAGCCGGGCAGTGCCAGGAGAGAGCGGCCAGAGAGGTTGGGTCTGGTGGTGGCAGGTGGAGGTGGAAATTTCCTATAACATTCCCAAAATTCTCTTATTACAGAGTGAAAAGAGTGAGGCAGGCAGAATAGGGTAAAGCCAGTAAAATGAAAGTAGTAGAAGAAAATATATTTTTGTGGCTAAATATAGAATGAGAATATAGCTGATCTTCCCCCTGAATATGTTCAAAGCCTCAGGCATTATTCTAGAGCATCATCAACTAATCAGTCATTAATATGCAAATTAACTGGTGTGATGGCAGGGGAGATGTCTTTATAATGGTATGAGAGCGGCAAGCTCCTGCTTCTACGCTTGGTGCTTAATCCATTCCTGAGATTGTACTAAAAATAGCTCTGGCCAAGGCTAGATTAGCCCTGCTACAAAGGAACAACTCCTGCACCTCCTCAGAGCCCCTGGTTCCAGTACAATCTCTGTCAGGGAGGTGCGAGTCACCTCAGGCCAAGGTTACTTCTTCCATATTCTCCTACCTAGTTCAGGGTCACTTACAGTAGTGCGGTAGAAGTAAGAGAATATCTGTTCCACAAACCCCTACATTCCCTCTTGCCTCCCTGGACTCTCATCACTGGCCCTGAGAGGCCCTCCCCAGGTCACCCACCCATTTTGGCCTCTCTCGAGCTGATGACATTCAAAAGTGATTATTGAATGCAGAATGTAAGCCAAGTAGGGAACAGTTAGCTGGACTTCAGGGTCTCCAGCTGCAGCCTAACCAAACAGCCATCAGGGCCAGCTTCAGATGTTTGGCTAACAAGAGGCATGCACATGCAGCCTAATGCAGTGTCGTCACATGTAAAGTTTTGAGGAAGGCATCAGAAGAGCATCCTCCATTGTAAGCGCCCTGTGGGCAGGGAATGTGTCTACCAACTTTCTTATATTGTACCTCCCAAGCACTTAATACAGCACTCTGTGCACAGTAAGGGCTCAATAAGTAAGATTGAGCAATTGATTGTTACCCGCTGCTGCTAAGCAAACACTATGGCCACCCCTCAACTGAGGAGTTAAATTGATCAGTGGTGTTTATTGAGCACTTTTTGTGGTCACAGCACTATACAGTAGAGCTTGTAGACATGTTCCCTGCCCGTAAGGAACTTACAGTCCAGAGGGGGAGACAGACAATAAAATAAATATCGGATATGTACAAAAATAAGTGGTATGGGGCTGGCTGAGGGTGGAGTGAATATCATGGGCTCAAAGGGAGCAGATCCAAGTGTTTGGGTGACGCAGAAAGGGGAGGGGGAGAGAGGGCTTATAGGGAAGATCTCTTGGAGGAGATGTGATTTTAAAAAGACTTTGAAGATGGGAAGACTGGTGGTCCATCATACGTGAAGGGGGAGAGAGTTCGAGGCCAGAGGGAGGACATAGGATGGACAAGATCAAGGTATAGTGAGTAGGACGGCATTAGATGAGTGAAATGTGTGGACTTCGTTGTAGTAGGTAATCGGTGAGGTAAAATAGGAGGGGGCGAGCCGATTGAGCACCTTAAAGCCGAAGGAGAGGAGTTTCTGTTTGATGCAGAGGTAGGCAGGAAACCACTGGAGAGTCTTGAGAAGTGGGGAGATGTGGACTGAATGGTTTTTAGGAAAGTGATCTGATCAGCAGAGTGGATTGGAGTGGGGAGAGGCAGGAGGCAGGAAAATCAGCCAGGAGGCTGATGCAGCAGTCAAGACAGGATAAGTTTCACCTGGGAATCCTGAATTCTATCCTACCAATTACTCCCATCATCTCTTTGAGAGGGACAGCATGGCGAGCTATCTTTCTGAGGGACCGTGCAGCTGCCCTCACTGCTTGGCACCCTGAGGCAGTTGCTGGACATTAATAGGTCCCATTCTGCCACTCGAAAGCAACAGTTGAAACACACTTGCTAATTTCAGGTACAGCCCAACTCAGGCCAAATTCCTGTAACCTCCCCTTCCAGGCTGCAAGCTTGTTGTGGGCAGGAAATGTGTCTGTTATATTGTATTCTCCCAAGTGCATAGTGCAGTGCTCTGCACACAGTAAGCACTCAATAAATATGATTGACTGACTAAAGTATCCACAGTCTTCACATAAATTGGAACAGTCATGAAAGTTTGGCTGCTGTCCTACCACTAAATGGAGGTAGTACTTGTAGCTAGTTAGGGCTAGCATTGCAACTAGGGCAAAGACGTTACGGCAACGAGCCGCCGAAGTCGTCAGAAAAGCAGCAGGTGAGGAGAACCAGGGCTCAGAGGCAGCCTCCCTACTGCTGTCCTGCTACCTTTATGTTCCCTGCTGACTGGCTTTGATGACATTTCCTCTGCAACATCCTGGGAGCAGTTAGGGGTCACAGAGGAAGTGACATTGACAGGAGAGCTTTAGGAAAGGTTGTATCATGTCTGCAGTTTCTCTTCACCATTTGCTCTTCTGATGCTGTCACCATCTTCTGTTGATGACTCAGTAGGCAAGGTTACCTACTCTTGTCACTGTTTTCCTGGTGAGAACTCTGTCGTCAAACTCACTGACGCTCTCTCTGACGCTTTCTCTTATGCTTTCCCTGACGCTCTCTCTGTTTCTTGCTCCAGCTCTCGCTGCCTGTCTTTTTGGCTAAGGCCCAAACCCAGGGCTTAATTTATACCAGGGGAGATGCCGCAAACCACCACTTTGATTTGGGTCTGGGTGACTGAAATGTCCCCTTGTGGGGCTGGAGAATAGGGTAAGTGGGGCCAAATGGGAGAAGTCGGAAGAATTCCACTCCTCTACCTCCACCATTATGCAGGTTTTCCTTACTCTACACAAGTGGCATTTCAGCTTGCCACAGTTTATTGAAGAAGTTCTAGAGCCCTCTTCAAAACCTGCCAGATCTCCAGAATAAACCCCCAAGCTGAGTCCTTACTTAGTAAGGATCCCCACGATTTAAACACTGTCCAAACAGCTTCCTACTGTGAGGTCCTGAAGACGTGGTCAAATTAAACTCTCACCTCTGATTATTTTTAGCAGTAGGAGTCTTAGCAGCCAAATGGAGAGAAAGCAGATGGGGTAAACTCCAAGCAGAGTCATTTTGTCTCTTGAGCTCCCCGTGACTGAAAACAGCCACGTTGACCTAGGAATAGATAGTTCAGGGCCTAGAAGTGACAGAGCAGCCTAAGTTCAATCAAATCAAACAATAGTATTAACCAAGAACTTACTGCGTGCAGAGCTCGGTACTAAATGCCTGAGACTGTACAATCAAGCTAGACACAATCTCTGCCCTCAAGTTGCTTACCACCTGGTGAGGCACACAGAAGCAAAATGATGCACAGATAGAGGAGAGGAAAACTGGATGTTTTTGAGTAAGCATGTAAGTTGTAGAGTATGTAAGTCAATATGTGCAGAAGTGCTAGTGGTGGGAGTGCATAAACTTGTGGTTGGCACAGAAATGGAAGTTTGGGGGCTATGACCTTGAGAGGAGAAAAATTAATTGAGGAAGGCCCAGGGTGGGAGGCGTGATTTCAGAAGGGCTTTTTATGATGGGGGAGAGCAGTGATCAATGGTTTTGAAGGTGGGGGAGGGTGTTCCAGGTGAAAGGGAGGGTATGGGCAAGGGGTCAGAGATGGAAGATATCAAATTAGGTTAGCTTGAGAGGAAAAAGAGTATGAGCTGGTATAAAGTGGGACAAGAGAGTGGAGGAGTAAGATAGAGAGAACTGATGGAGTGCTTTAAAGCAACTGATCAATAGTTTCCACTCGATATGGAGAGGAATGGTAAGGCTTGAAGGTTTTTGAAGAGAGAGGAAGTATGTACAGAACAGTGTTTTAGAAAAATGACCTGAGCAGCCAAGTGAAGTCTCTCCAGCGGGAAACTGGAGGAAGGGAGATCAGTGAGGAGGCCTATATGGTGGTTAAACCAGGATATGAAAAGTGTCTGAACCAGAGTAGTGGTCACTTGGATGATGAGGAAGTGGTAAATACGGAAATGTGGGGGAAGGAAAACAGAAAGGATTTAGCAACAGACTCCATAAAAAATGACAGTTAAAGAGAGGGAGGAGTCAAGGAGAATGCCAAGGTTGTGGACTTCAGGAAGGGGGAGGTTAGTGGTGGTGTCAACTGTGATGGGAAAGTAGAGGAAAGATGAGGAATTCTGTTTTAGGCATATTGAACTGAAGGTGCTGGTAGGACATCCCATTAAAGCTGGCCTGGAGCAGGAGAAGATGCGAGAATGCGGAGAAGGTTAGAGGTAGGGACTGAGAGGGAAATATGGCAGTCATCCGCACAGAGGTGGTAACTGAAGCCATGGGAGCTGATGAACTTCCCAAAGGGATGAGTGTGTGGAAGAGGAAGAGCCAGTGAAAGAACCTGAGAAGTAATGTCAGTAAAACCAAAGTTAGTGTTTTTGAGGAGAAGAAAACATCTCTGGCAATAATGCATTTGATGAATGTAGCTTTATCCCTATCACTGGGGAAAACATATCGCCATTGACCGCTCGCCCACGTCCTGCCTCTGTCCTGGAATGCCCTTCCTCCCATATCCAACAGACAACTACTCACCCCTCTTCAAGGCTATGTTGAAGGCACATCTCCTCAAAGCGGCCTTCCCTGACTAAGCCCTCTTTTTCTTTTCTCCCATTCCCTTCTGCATCACCCTAACTTGCTCCCATTATGCGTTCCCCATGCCAGTCCCACAGCACTTGTGTTCCTATCTCTAATTCGTTTATTTATATTAATGTCTGTCTTCCCTTCTAGACTGTAAGCTCACTGTGGGCAGGGAAGGTGTCGTATAAAATATATCTGTCTATATAATGTGTACTGTATTCTCACAAGCACTTAGTACAGTGCTCTGCACAGAGTAAGCGCTCAATAAATAAAATTGACTGATAGCTAGGCTTTCTGAGCCCCTGTGCTTTGTCATCTTTGAATAAATACAGCCTTAGTTCTTTCAGCCTCCCAGTGGTGATATTCCTATTGTTCCACATTTTTGCAAAACGCAGCAAAATTACTTCAGAGTTCCTGCTTGTAAATGACTGACTTAGGGAAAGAATGTTTCTTTTTTTGTCTATACACTTGATTAAAAAAAAATTGGCAACCAAATGGAGATTTTGGGAATCCAAAGTCCAACTTTTAATTCCCGCTCCTACAAGAAATTCATGTGGAACATTGTTCAGTGGGAAGAGCATGGGCTTTGGAGTCAGAGGTCATGGGTTCAAATCCCGACTCCAACACTTGTCAGCTGTGTGACTTTGGGCAAGTCACTTAACTTCTCTGGGCCTCAGTTCCCTCATCTGTAAAATGGGGATTGACTGTGAGCCCCACGTGGGACAACCTCATCACCTTGTAACCTCCCCAAAGCTTAGAACAGTGCTTTGCACATAGTAAACACTTAATAAATGCTATAAAAAATGACCTAACCAGTCTTTACCTTAGTCTCCCAATTTGGAAAAGTAAATCATGCGTACCTCTCTGCCTTTTTGTTTGGTAGGGGTACATTTTTAATAATTGTTGTGTATATTGAGTTGCTTGAGTGAATTATTATTGCTGATCCATTCCTATAATGCTCAATTTTGATTGTCAAACAACCATTGGAATGTATGAGCATTTACTGAATGCAAAACACTGTATTAAGTTCTTGGCAAAGCTGCCATGGCAGCAATCAGAGGTATTTATTGAGCATTTACCATGTGCACAGCACTGTATTAAGCGCTTGGAAGAGTACAGAACAACCAAGTTGGTAGATGTGTTCTCACCCCACAACAAACTCACTGTCTAGAAGGGGAGATAGACATTCATATAAATAAATAAATCATGGATATAATACTTACAGCCTTGAAGGACCTGACAATCTAATAGAGAGACAAATAGACAAAAATGATTTGCAAATAGTGGGAACAAATGTAAAACAAGGATTTTTTTAAATGGTATTTGTTAAGCGCTTCCTGTATGCCAGGCACTGTTCTAAGCACTGGGGTAGATACAAGATAATCAGGTTGGACCCAGTTCCTGTCCAACATGGGGCGCACAGTCTTAATCCCCATTTTACAGATGAAGTACCTGAGGCACGGATAAATTAAGTGACCTGCCCAAGGTCACACGGCAGACAAGCGGCAGAATCAGGCCTAGAACCCAGGTCCTTCTGACTCCCAGGCCTGCTCTATCCACTAGGGAACACTGCTTCAAGAATATAACAAAAAGTAATACAGATAGGTCAGGACAAAATGGATTAAATAATTTAATTTAAAAATCAATAAGCCCATGTATGTAAGTGCTTAACGTGGATGTTAGGCTGAATTAACTAGGATGTTGTGAAGTAATCGGGAGGAGGTAGGGTTTTAGAAGGGTTTTGAAAATGGAGGGGTGACTTGATGGATTTAGACTGGATGGGAGATTCAGTCCTGGGAAACAGTATGAGAGAATACTAACAATAGCAATAATCATAGTACTTGTTAAGTGCTTACTATGTTCCAAGCAGTGTTTTAAGCACTGGGGTAGGTACAAGTTAATCAGGCTAGACAGTCCCTGACCTACATGAGGCTCACACTCTTATCCCCATTTTACAGATGAGGTAACTGAGGCACAGAGAAGTTGTGACTTGCCCAAGGTCATACAGCAGACAAGTGGCAGGGCAAGGATTAGAACCCTGGTCCTTCTGACTCTGAGGCCCCTGCTGTAACCACTAATTCACACTGCTTAGGGTTTGAGGTGCGAAGATTGAGAGCAAGTTTCAATTAAAAGGTGAGCTTGGTAGAGAGGAAAAAGGCAAGCAGGAGTAGTAAGTGGAGAGATGTGTGCCAAAGAAGATGATCTGGGTGGTGATGTGGGCTCAGTGGGAGAGAAACCTGAGGGAGGGAGTTCAATATGGAGGCTGATACCATAGTCTAATCATGAAATAAAAACCGTGAGTAGCTGTTTGTGGGAAGGAGAGGTGGATTTGGAAAATTCTGTGAAGGAAGGACTGACAGTATTTAGCAGTTGAGTGAATGAGAGAGCTGAAGGACACTGAGGAGTCAAGGATGACTCCAAGAATGTAGATTTCTGAGACAAGGAGGAAGGAGACGTTTTTGACAAAGATGGGAAAGTTGAGAAACACTGTGGTCAAGTAGAAAGAGCACGGGCCTTGGTGTCAGAGGACCTTGGCTTCTAATCCCGGCTCCATCACTTGGGCAAGTTATATAAGTCCTCTTTGCCTCAGTTTCCTCATCTGTAAAATGGGGTTTCAATACTTGTTTTCCCTCCCTCTTAGACTGTGAGACTCATAGTGGTTAGAGACTAGCAGAGAGTTGGGGGTAGCTGGAAAGGGCTGGGGGATCCAGAGGAGCTATTTTGGCATAGACGAGACTTCACTGTGTTTGAAAACAGAAGATGAGGAACGAGATGTTAAAGATTGGGGTGATAGAGGAGTAGATGATGATGATGATGATGATGATAATGGTCCCTTTTAAGCACTTACTATGCCAAGCCCTGGGCTCAGGGCTGGGTTTGATATAAGGTAATGAGAGTAGACCCAGTTCCTGGCCCACAAGGGACTGAAAGACTAAGAGGGAGGGAAAATAGATATTTGAGTTCCATTTTAGAAATGAGGAAACCTAGACACAGAAAGGCATTTAAGTGATTTGGCAAGTATCACACAGCAGGTAAGTGACAGAGCCAGGGCTAGAAACTAAGTCTGCAGATTCCCAGGCCTGTGCTCTTTCCAATGGCCAAGATGCCCCCAGAATCAATCACTGGTATTTAGCGCTCAGTGTTTGCGGAGAACTGCACTAAATGCTTGGGAAAGTACAATGCAACAGAGATGGTAGACACATTCCCTGCCTTCAGTGAGCTTACAGTCCAGAGGGGGAGACAGACATTAATATAGATAAATAAATTATGATATGTATATAAGTGCTATGGGGCTGAGGGAGAAGTGAATAAAGAAGCAAATCAGGGTTGACACAAAAGGGAGGGGGAGAAGAGGAAATGAGGGCTTAGTCAGGGAAGGCCTCTTGGATGAGATGTGCCTTCAATAAGGCTTTGAAGCAGGGCATAGTAACCGTCTGTCAGATATGAAGAGGGTTGGGGTTCTAGGCTAGAGGCAGCATGTGGGCAAGAGGTCAGCGACAAGATCGAGATACAGGGGTTAAGTTGGCTCAGTGGAAAGAGCCCGGGCTTTGGACTCAGAGGCCATGGGTTCAAATCCCCGCTCCGCCAATTGTCAGTTGTGTGACTTTGGGCAAGTCACTTCACTTCTCTGGGCCTCAGTTACCTCATCTGTAAAATGGGGATTAAGATTTTGTGAGCCCCACGTGGGACAACCTGATCACCTTGTATCCGCCTCAGCACTTAGAACAGTGCTTTGCACATAATAAGCGCATAAAAATACCAAAATGTATGTATGTATGGGAGGAGAGTAGTGAGGAGAGGTAGGAGGGGGCAAGGTAATTGAGTGCTTTAAAGCCCATGGTAAGGCGTTTCTGTTTGATGTGGACATGGATGGGCAACCATTGGAGGTTCCTTAGGAGTGGGAAAACATGGTTTGAATGTTTCTGTAGAAAAATGATTCAGGCAGGAGAGTGAAGTATGGGTCGTTTCTGTTGTTGTACTCTCCCAAGCTCTTAGTACAGTGCTTTGCACACAGTAGCCATTCAATAAATAAGATTGAATGAATGAAAGAATGGACAACACAGAAAAGTGATGTTACCAGCCCACAAAGAGCTTATATTCTAATAGGGGAAACATTGCAACTGGAGTAATCAAAATAAATGATCAAATATACAAATTAATGAATATACAGAAGTGCTGAAGATGGGCATTAATAAATATATGTGCTGAAAATTTCTGTTGGGTTTATACAACTTGGGATGTTGGTGCTTAAATGAGGAATTCTTGTCAGAGGAGATGGGGTTTTTGAGAAGCAGTGTGTCTCAGTGGAAAGATCCCGGGCTTTGGAGTCAGAGGTCATGGGTTCAAATCCTGGCTCCGCCAACTGTCAGCTGTGTGACTTTGGGCAAGTCACTTAACTTCTCTGTGCCTCAGTTACCTCATCTGTAAAATGGGGATTAAAACTGTGAGCCCCCAGTGGGGCAACCTGATCACCTTGTAACATCCCCAGCGCTTAGAACAGTGCTTTGCATATAGTAAGCGCTTAACAAATGCCATTATTATTATTATTATTATTATTATTATTATTATTATTTTGGGAGGACTTTGAATATGGAGAGAGCTGAAGTCTGACATATTTAGGGAGTGAAGGAGTTCTAGGCCTGGGGATCAGCCTGAGTGAGGTGATACAGCTGGGACTGTCAAGAGAGAGGAATTCAGTCAATCATATTTATTGAATGTTTACTTTGTGCAGATCACTGTACAGAGTTTTTGGTAGAATACAATATAACAGAGTTGGTAGACATGCTGACTGCCCACAACAAGATGACAGACTAGATTGTTAGATTAGTTTGGAATAGTGAAGAGAATGAATTGAAGAAGAGAGAGTTGGTGAAGAGCCTGAAAGCCAATTGTAGGGAATTTTTATTTGTTGTGGAAGAAGCTGGTGTGGGGTTTTGAGAAGTGAAGAGCTGTGGCAAGGAATACTTCAAGAAGATGATCTATGCATTCATTCATTCATTCAGTTGGATTCATTGAGCCCTTACTGAGTGCAGAGCATTGTACTAAGTACTTGGGAGAGTACCCCAATAAACACAGCGCAGCACCAGGGACTTTGGGATCAATCAGTGGTATTTATCCAGCGCTTACTGTGTACGAAACACTAGGGAGAGTGCAAGTACCACAGAATTGGTAGACACGTTCCTTGCCCACAGTGAGTTTACAATCTTGAGGTGGGGACATGGACATTAATATAAATAAATAATTTATCATGTACAATTTGGAAGGGAGAGAGGCTGGAGGCAGGGAGACCAGCAAGGAGCCTGATATAATAATCTAATCATAAAATGAGGAGAATTAAGACCAGATTAGTAGCTGTTTTAGTAGAGAAATAGGAACAGGTCTGAGAATTATTGTGTAAAAAGAATCGACAGAAAATTTTCCGGTAAATGCTAACAAACTCGACTCCATTTCTGGTGATTCACTGATACTACGTAAGACTGCAGCTCTAGAATATAATTATCTCCTGCTTTAATGGAAACTTTAGTTTTTCTAGAATATACCCTCTTCCTTATCTCGTTTGTTCAAATGGATGGCTCCCCCTTTTAATCAATGAGCGGTCAGTGGCTACAAGGATTGGCCATTGAAGTATAGGTATCGCTGCTCATAATTACGAAAAGCCTTTGTTTTTCATGATAAGCGCTTACTCTATGCCAGGCACTGTACTAAGCAGTGGGATAGATACACGATAATCAAGTTTGACACAGTGCCTGACCCATACTGAACTCACAGTCTGTGGAAAGGGTGGAGGATTTAATCCCCAATTTACAGATGCTATAACCGAGGCACAGAGAAGTTAAGCGATTTGTCCGAGGTCAAACAGAAAAGAAGTGGTGGAGACAGGATTAGAACCCAGGTCCTCTAACTCTAAGGGCTATGTTATTTCTGTGTTGCATGAACTTGAAAAACATGAATATCCAAGAAACTATTAATAGATTTATAGTTCTAATGTAGTGAAAATTTTGTCTTCTTTCTATCTTCCAATTTTAGATGTAGGGTTAGTAGAATTCCAGTACTTTAAAAATAATGTCGTCTTCAAAGTCTTACAGCAGCCAAATACATGGTTTGAAAGGTCGTTTTAGAAAGAGATAACAATCAAAATGCTTTGCATACCTTACATGATTATAGGAAGAAAAACCCTTTCTAATGATTAAAATTAGGCTATAATTATAGTTTATGTAACCACTTCAAAATTATAATGATTGTTTGGGTTACTTTTTTTTTTTTTTATCAAGTGCTTACTATGTACCAGGTACTGAACTAAGCACTGGGATGAATTCAAGATAAACAGTATGTATGTAAGTAGTAGCGTTTTATTGACACCTTGCTCTGATGTATTTATTATTTAACTTTTTAAGCAGTGGGTATAAGCAAGCACACGATCATCTATATAACCATTCATTAAAAATTGAATATGAAGAAACCCGTATGTATAATACTAAAAAAAAAGGTGCTGATTTTAAGTTCATGTTCGTTATCATTTGTATTCCAGGACCTATGAAAGATGGCATCTGGGCATAAAAAATGGGAAGCAATTGTGATTTTATTATTCAAATACCCTTATTCACCAACATCCTGTTTAATAATTAACAGTTCTCAAAGTATACATGTAATGTTTCACAGTACTTTGAGAGTCCAGCTATGTACAGCCCTGTTCCCTTTCTGTTTAAAGTTCTACTCTGCAATCCTTCTATGGGCAAAAAGGGGCGTTTTTCATGTCCCTTGCCTGACCTCTGTGCACACCTCTCTTCTTTGTCTTAACTTGGCCCACATTGCACTCGGCAACCACATAAATCTTCAGGTTTTTGACATGAGGTATGAAATGCAAACCACAGCTGTTAGTTTCCACAGTGTACAGGAACTGTGGAAATACTGCATCACCACCATTTGCTTATTTTTGTTTGACTTCAAGTGCAGAACCTTTGAGGTAAGCTTGCCGGTTTGTTAAAAAATATCCCTCCTCTGGAATTGGACGGTTGTCACTGTAAAAACCGTGTTTGGTTATGCAAGGTTAAAGTTAAAGTTTAAAGTTGAAGTTGTTGGGGGAGAGGGAGGGAAAGAGAGGAAGAAATAGAGAAATCGCCTTTGGGAGTAGACGTGGATAGCATACCTGGGTTTAGGGAGCTGGTGTTCGGGATTTCCGTTGCAGAGCCATTGGGTATGATTAATCAAGTAGTAAAGAAAATCTCTTTCTGGGCGGAATTGGCCGCTTAGCATTTCTATAGTAAAATCCCCTTGCCTTTTCTAAAATGCTTTAAAATGTATTTGTTTTGAGTCATAACAATGCAATTCTCACTTAGGTGCATTTTCCACTGGATTTATAGCTAATTTATTTGCTAGGTGCATGCTGAGAGTTTTTGGAAAAGCACGTGAATAGATTACTAAAATGTCCTATTAAGGTATCAAGAATATTTTAAATGTGGAGAATTAAAGTTACTTTGGGGATTGTGTTTTAATTTTGTTACCTCAGTAAGAATGAGTGGAGAGCAATGAGCAATTCGAAAACCTGACACAGAATACAATTAGGATATGTAACAAAAACAGCAAATCTGAAACCTGCAGTTTCAGGTGTTGACTCCTTCGGTTCATAAGATCTATGTGGTTTATTACTATATTAACAAAGATAAAATATATTCGTTAGATCCATTTCTGAGTGCAATTCATACCAACTACATTACATGACAATTTATTTCAGCTCTGTAATCATTCAAACTGATGAATTAGAATAAATATTTCATAGAAGCTCATTGAATTTTTTTTACCTTTAGATGTTTTATCCAAATGATTTGTATGCATTTATAATACATCCATGAAAGAATATGTAATATGTTTTATGCACAAATATTTGAAATCAGTAATGCTGCTAGTCTTAATTGCATTTTTACCTATTATATGTTATAAATGTATTTTAGCACTATATAAAACTTATTTTTTATATGTAATAAATAAAAACCTCTTTTTTAGGTGCTGTTTCTCAACGGCAGCCTTCCACCAGAAATAGAACATCAAAATAAAATGCCAACAGGTAAATTTATTGTAAGTTTACATACTTTTCAATGTTGATTATTCAAACTTGTAGTAAATTGATATTTGTAGGACTCTTACATTATTTTCTCAATATATGCCTTTTCACATTTATATTTTCATTTAATTTCAGCAGTTGGGGGGCAGCTGATTTGCATTCCAAATTTTACTTTGATAACCTTTCTCGTAAAAATTAGCATTCTTTTCAAACTAAAAAACAGCTCATTTACTTAGCAGATGTTTCTAGCATTCTTTTATATGCTAACCCTGAATTACTCCACTGCTAATACCAGCTTCCTGATCAGCAGACTAAAGGGATCAGAATAAAAATAGATTAAGAGATAGTGATTCAGGTTTGTTGAGTTCTCTTTGTCAGTAAAATGTTAGATGTTTAGACATGTCTGGTTATGATCCAGTGGAAACAGGGACACATTATGGCTGAGGAAAGTGCAGTGATAGTGAAGTTCACTCCACCCTCAATTGAGGAATTACAAGGCTTGACATTTGTCTAAAATAAATAATCTCATAATCATCCCAATTTTATATTTCTGAACCACTATCCAAATTATTGACTAAACACTTAAAGCATTATTCAAAATTGATTGCTCAAGTATGAGTAAAAGCTTGGAATGTTTGTTTCAAAAGAGAGATTGAAATTTGTATTAGCTGGGTCCTATTACCAACTCTGCCACTTAAATCCTTTGTAGCCATGACTTTGTTCACTTTTCCTCTGTTCAGAGTAGGGAAAATAATGTTTTCATATTTGCTTCATTCTTTCATATTTCTTACAGTATGTTTATTATTATAAACTCTTACATATTTTGTAATATTAGTATAGTTTCTTATATTTTAAAAGGTATGTAAATTCAGCTATTTAGAATTACCGGGATTAAAGGGACAGCAACAAACATGTCACCATAACTTTCTTTGTCCCATACCATCCCAAGAACCTGACCCTATTTGCCCAGCAAAATATGATTAATAAGCCATTCCTCATTGTCTAAATTACTCCTTTGCAGGAAAATATAATAATAGTTATGTTAAGTACATTCTATGTGCCAAGCTAGCACTGTACAAAAAGTGCAGGAGTATTTTCAAGATAATCAGGTTGGACACAGTCCCCATCCCACAGGGGGTTCATAGTCTAAATGGGGAGAAGAAGAATTCAATCCCTATTTTACAGTTCAGGAAATTTAGGTACCCAGAAGTTGTGACTTGCTCAAGGTCTCCCAGCAGACGAGTGTAGCAGAGCCAGGATTGGAACTTGGAGGTCTGAGCTCTTTCCACTAGACCTCACTGGTTCTCATTAGCTATTTAGAGTAATTTTTAGAATCATCACCTAGTGCCCTGGAAGTTAATGGGTCATGTAAGTGCCTGACTTTCTACCAGGAAGTGTTGTAGGACATCTTGTGTCCTAATTTCCCCGTTGCTGTCAAAAGCAGCAAAGAAGAGAAGCAGTGTGGCCTAAAGGAAAAAGTACAGGCCCGGGAGTCAGAGGACCGGGGTTCTAATCTCTGCCCCACCACTTTTCTGCTGTGTGACCTTAGGCAAGTCACTTAACTTCTCTGTGCCTCAGTTACCTAATCTGTAAAATGGGAATTAAGACTGTGAGTTGGGCCAGGGACTGGGTTCAACCTGGTTAGTTTGTCTCTTCCCCAGCACTTTAGTACAGTGCCTGGCGCATAGTAAGTGCTTAACAAGTACCGTCATCATCATCTTTCCTATTCCCTACACTCATAATCTTAGAGTCCCATTTAACTCTACTCTCTCACTTGCCACCCGTGTCCATTCCATCACATCTCACCACTGTGTCTTTCACTAATCTGCTCCTTTTCTCTCCAGTCTTCTACCACTGCCCTAGTACAAAATCTAATCACTTCATCATGCATTACTTGCTGGTCTCTCTTCCTCAAGCCTCTCCCCACTCCAGTCTATTCTATACCCAGCTGCAAGAATAATATTTTTCAAGATATAATTTGATCGTGCCACTTCCCTTCTCAAAAGCCTAAAGTGCTGAATAGTAATATCACTTTAGAATTATCTGTCACGGGTTTCCCAGCTCTCTGTCTGTCGACTCCTTCTCCTTTTATATAACTGCTTTCTTCTTCTACATCATGGCTTGGGCATTCCACATCAGACAAGCAGACACCACATTATCTTGCATAGGATTCTTTTCTTCAGATCTTTTGTCAGTGCCATTCTCTTCACCCAAAATGTGATTGCCTCACTTCCCCCTCCCGCCCGCTTTGTCAAACTAATATTTCATTTCCTTCAAAGCTCTGTTTGCCACCTCTTCCGTGAAGTCTTTCCAAACGAACTCTTGCACAACATTTAGTTCTGTTGTCATTGGCCATGCTGTACCTTGTACTTACCTCAGCGTAGTTGTCTGCATTTTTGTGCACTCTTAGGTTACTTTTACTTGTAAGTATCATGCCTTGGCATCTCCAGTTCTTGTTGAATTTTAGTGTGTTTGTATTGACCTGTCTCTGAACTAGATTATAAACTCCTTGAGTGCAGAAATGATGTTTTATTCTCTCTTGCAGTTACCCTAGCCATCTAGTGCATTTGTACACATGGGTACTTAGCAATTAATACTTTGGGAAATGATGAAATACAGCTGATGATGACAATGTATATAGGCCTTTCTCCAAAAAATCCAAATAATTTTACAGATTTGGGAAGGCCCACACCAGTTAAACTCTGTTGGAATTTTCCTGGCTTGGTGAGAATCCATTCATTGACTTGCCAGTTGTAGGCTAGCTGTCAGTATACCTTTTTAGCCCTACTATTGTTCTTTTCCATATAATCGTCCACCAGCAAGATGACAGTTCCTCCAGGAACATGGTTCAAAATGATAATGAGAAATAGGTACCTTTTCAGAGATTTTGCTGACTGCCCTCCATTTCTCTCCCTGGACTACCATGCTAATAATGGCCCAGCCCCTGAAGGGTGCGTAACGCCAGTGAGAGCTGGAGCCAGGGACAAGGGTGGCTGCTTTAGGTTTGCGGTGATCCCATAACCATCTCAACAGCATCCAGGACACAACCCTCAGGGATTATAGTTCTGAACCCCACAGTAGTTTAGGGTACTGTGAGTATCCTCAGTTTAGGGTCCAGGCAGGCAGTCAGTCAGTCATTTGTATTTATTGAGTGCTTACTGTGTGCAGAGCACTGTACTAAGCACTTGGGGGAGTACAATACAACAATAAAAGAGACACATTCCCTGCCCATAATGAGTGTACAGTCTTGAGGGAGGCTTGGGTCTGCCGAGAATCCAGGGTTGTGGGGTTCTTTGGGAGGCTGGGACAGTTCTAGCATGTAGGAAATAAGTAGTGTGATCCTAGCAACAAGTATGAAGCGTAAAACCCTTCTACTCTAAAGAGTGATTCTTGGACTGAAGCAGGTGTGTGCTTCAATCTAAGAATCATGAAAAGTGCATAGAAAGTCTGCACTTGGGCAGCTCCAGAAGGTCCACTTCTGTGCCCTATGGACGCCTCCAAGGGAGAATCAGGATTTTTATTCTCATTACTTGCCCGTTTCCAGGCAGGGGGATGTCTTAAACTGTCTAGATTGACTGGAAGAAAATTCTATAACCACCTTGTGACATCTATCCCATCCATAGGAAAGATAATAACCTTCCCTATGAGGATGTTCTTTTCAATATCTTGTCTTCCCTGTTACAGTTTTAACCCATTTTAACTTTTGCCGCCTCCATTGGATATGTAGACCCACAGGTCATTGACTTTCATTTAATTTTTCTATGCCCATGCCAAGTATGATATTGTCTTTACCTCTCATAACCCTAGAGGAAGCCTAAAGGGGACAGGTATTAACACTTTTGTATTTCAGAAAGGAAATGGGTTCACTTTGGAAAATTAACTCCCCTAAGGTCAACCGGGGAATTCGGGGAAAAATAAAATGCCTCAGTTGGTTTTTTTTTAAGGCCTTCTGTTCTTTCTATTAGACCAGAGGTCCCCTGGACGTGGCTAATGTTCACCTGCCCCAGAGTCCATCGTGGATACCCCTGACATCATCCCATCTGCCTGTTCATTGGTTGGCATTTCAGGCCAAAGGCTTTTCTACTATTGAGCCATCTCCCTTCGGCCTGCTGCCAACTTGGCAAGCATCAAAATGTTACTCATAGTCCAAAGAGGTAGATGGGGAAGGGAACAGAGCAGAACTCCTGGTACTTCTGGCTGGATGCTGCTTAACAGGTGGACTCTGGAAGCCAATTAGGAGGCACGCACAAACCTGCCATCTTGAAGGCAAAATTCTATGCTTACCCGAGCTGAGGGAAATCAGTTTAGCTAATCCCTCCTTGGTTGGAAATGGTGTGCCCTTGAGAAATCCAAAGGTTCAGGAGTTTTGTTGGAAATTGGCATTGGTTTTGCCAGATCCGTTCCATGTTCTGCAGCTTGAGCCTAAGGAAATTTTTATGCACGTTGATGTCTGATTAAAAGGTCATTCGGATGTGCTAAAGCAAATATCTCTGAAGATCTGACTGAGTAAAGGTCTACGTACATTGTCAAGCCACTTGGAAATGAAGTCCCTTCCTCAATCCATTTTATTGGCTTGGGTTTATTCCCTGACATCCCTACAGCAGTATCATAGCCATATCCCTCCTTCCTTACTCGGGGAGCTACTGATATCTTTGGGAACAAAACTGATTTATGTCCTAGTGGGCAGAGTGCCAAAGAAAGAGTCAAATTCTCAGCTCAGTTTTTGCATTTTATAGATCCTGGCACCCTCTCTCACCTGAAGTCCATTCGGAAAATTTCACAGTTATTTCACATTTTTATTTAAATCAAAAACTTGCACGTAGGCTTTGAGTCTTCTCTCTAGAATGTAAATTCATTTCAGTAACCCGTATTACATTCTAATCGAGGAGTCAAATCAAGTATTTCATTTTGGTGAAACTTTTAAAAATTACAGTAGGAAAACAATTTTAACAGCTGCAGAAAAAAAACCACAACAAAACCCTAATTTGCCTTTCAATACTCTGAATATCTGTATATTTTAGATCATGAAGAACCCTGTGGCTTCAGTCACAGGTCATTTTGCCTAAATGGGGGAATTTGTTATGTGATACCTACTGTTCCCAGCCCATTTTGTAGGTGAGTGAAATGCATCTTTTTGTATTTTTAATATTTTCTTCTTTAACATCTTAAGAAATGGTTAAAAAACCCACCAGGACGAAGTTCAGCGGGACCAAGGGCAGGGTAGTTCGCTTACCGTTTCATGTAGAGGCAATCTAAAGTATTTGCAAAGTACTACTTGCAGGTTCACGTGTATTTTTGAAAATTGATAGTGGCAAGCTGCGAGCACTGTCGGATGCATTTGTCGTCAGCAGTAGCAAAACCTGTGCTTACTTTGGCACGGTTGAAAGGCCACGCTGTATTTAGCATTGCTGATGAAAGCCACTGGAAGAGATGGAACTGTGGAAAAGGGCAAAGAGAATTATTCCCCTTGTGTTTAGTAGAAATGCAAGTGGCCTCTTGTGGACAAAATGTAATAGCACAGATCATGCTCTTTGCACCTTGTGATCTCTCCTGGGTGAAAACAGCTGCTCTCCTGGCTGAATTTACCCATTTTTAACCTCTCTTTTAGTATTGGATCCCTAGAGGTTTCTCCGAGATCTTGGTGCCCTCAGCCATTTTGCTGCCACGGTAGGAATGACTTTAGGGGCTCACACTAGTGTACCCCCCTCCAAAGAATCGGTTAAGGACTGGAAAGGAAGAATTAGAATCCAGGTCTCTTTAAAGGGAACCCATCCCACTGGCTGTCCCATTGACCCACAACTGAACAGAACATTGATTTGCATGGTTCTAACAAGTGTGAAATGTGAGCCAACTAGAACCTTCCACAGGCTTCAGAAGACTTAAGCAGAGACTACTCATTCATTTGTTCATTCATTCAATCAATCGTATTTATTGAGTGCTTACTGTGTGCAGAGCACTGTACTAAGTGCTTGGGAAGTACAAGTTCATTCAATTGTATTTATTGAGCGCTTACTGTGTGCAGAGCACTGTACTAAGCGCTTGACTCATATATGGCCTGACCTCACCTTGGGGAGAAAGAAGCCTAGGATGGACTCATGTTGACTGAGCTCACAAGAGAGGCAACTGAATAGAAGACACCCAAGTTCAGCTCTGCCAAATTTTAAGAGCTGAGTTACTTAGCAAACCCATGCGCTTGAAAGTTCTGGATGATAATACTTAATAATTGTGATATTTAAGTGTTTACTATGTGCCAGGCACCGTACTAAGCGCTGGGATGGATACAAGCAAATCTGGTTGGACACAGCCCCTGTCCCTTATGGGGCTCACAGTCTTAATCCCCATTTTACAGATGAGGTCACTGAGGCACAGAGAAGTGAAGTGACTTGCCTGAGATCACATAGCAAACAAGTGGCAGAGCTGGAATTAGAACCCAGGTCCTTCTGACTCCTGGCCTGTGCTCTATCCACTCGATCACACTGCTTTCTCTATGACTGAAGGTTGTGGACAGTTCGGGTTTTTATAGTTTGACTTTAACCTGGACAAAACTGTATACACACAAAGCTTTCTCAATCATTGTATAGGACTCCTGGATCTTCAGATTGCTCATAAGAGAAATGATATGTGCATTTGCTTAAAAATAATAGTAATATTAATAATGGTGCTAAGCAATGTGATAAGTGTTTGGGGCAGATGGAAATTAATCAGATTGGACACAGTCCTTGTCTTTCTACCACATGGGGTATAGTTCCGAAAGAAAGAGAGAGTGAGTGTGTATTTTATCCCTGTTTTACAGAGGGAACTGAGAGGCAGAGAAGTCGACTTGTCCAAGGTGTCAGGGGATGTAAATAGCAAAGATTAGACAGGGATTAGAACCTGCAACCCCTAACTTTTAAAGATGTTTTTTCCAATAGGCCACAGTACCTCATTTCCTTAGTCATAGCTCAAAAAACCAAGGAGGACCTGACTCTACCAAACCGCCTAAATCCTAAGAATGCTCTGCACACAGTAAGCCCTCAATAAATATGATTAATCGATTGATTGCTGGCTCCTCCAGGTCTTCCCCAAAGTATCATTGAACAGATCGTGAACATCCTGGTTTTGCCAAACCTTGATTTTGAGTAGTGATGGATTGTTGTACCTCACCTTGCAAAATGAAATATTGATATCAAAAAGGGCATACAAAAATTCATGCAGAAAGAATCCACAATGTGGATGAAAGTAAATCATCATCATTGTCAGTGATATTTACTGTGTGCAGAGCACTGTACACTAAGTGCTTGGGAGAGTACAGTAGTGCAGAGGTATGATATTAGTAAGGCTTTGAAGGTGGGGAGAGTGGTGGTTTGTCATATATGAAGGCCAGAGGGAGGATGTGGGCAAGGGCCATTGATGAGGTAGATGAAATCAAGGTACAGGAATTATGAAGAAAAATTAGAGGAATTAATTCCTAAGCCTGGAAGAGAACTAACTTTAAATAAATGATTATGATCTGGAGAGTGGTGTTTTTATGTTCATTTCCACTGACTAGAACAATAAATATATGTTTAGTTGCAATCCTTTAGCTTCAGTTAACTTTCCTAAATACTAACATGGGTTTCCAGAGGAGACTGTTGTCAGGTCCCGAGTAGCCAAGATATTATTAGAGGGTTTGTGTGTTGGGGCTGCCGAGGGAATGATCACTACAACTAATCAGAAACTAGATATTCTACTGTACAGTCAACAAAAAACCAGAGATTCGGGTATAGCAACAAAATATGCCCAAACCAGGCATAGAGTTTTCTTACTGTGGGGTGATTAATCTCATCCGGTGTTCAGGTCCTTAATGTGCCAGACCGGCACGGGTGTCCCTGGCCTAAGAGGCCCCTGGGACAGTAGAACAGTGAGCAGCAACCCAGGTATCACTCCTTTTATGCTATTATTGTTGACCGTAACATCGAGTTTCTTCCGGGCATACCCTAAGCTATTACTACCAAATGTTTTGCTCAGTTTTAGTATTTTGGGATGACAGTGCAGTTTCCTTTCTCCTCCAGTTCTATCTTCTCTGATCACTAATCCAGGGGTCCCTCCATCTAGGCAGGATGTGATAAGCAGATGGCTGAGGGTCGTGTTTGTTAAGAGAAATAGTTCAGGAAGTAGATGTTAAATGACTTAGTCTCAGTAAGTGGGTCTAGGGGTCGAGTTAATGCTGGGCTCTTTAGCTTATTTTCCTTCGACACTCCATTCTGGCCACAGCAAGAGCATGGCCCTAGTGTCCAGTGTCCAGGCTGTGAGTAGCCCAGAGTGGGCAGAGATGTTGCAAGCCTGGTACCCCTTATGTAGAGGCAAACAACAGAGTATTTAGTTGAATCAATAGCCATAAAACAATATGTATTACCATTTGGTCTTCCCTTGGAATGTATGTGTATATCTGGCTGTGATCACAGGAAGCAATATTCCGAAGGGCATGAAGGTTAGCACATTGCTTTATGCAAGGTGCAAACTGCACTTGCGAACTGTGGACTCTCCTTCCTTGGAGATTTTTGAGAATCAAGTAGAAATCCACCTGTCCCAGAAGGTGAAGGACATTCATTCTTGGAAGAGAGGAGATGATTTATCGTTAACCTCTCAAAACTGCTTCTAGCTTTGTAATTCCCTGGCCTTTACCGTTCCCTAATCACCCCTTTTCTGATAAATAACCTGATTTATTTTTAGACGTTCTTTCAGTTGAGGTTTCCTAGAGAGATAGAAAATCCCTTTTGAATATATTTATAATGGTCAGTCCCTCATGAAATGTTCACAATTGCAATCATTCAAAATTTCAATAGTGCTGCCACCACAATCTGTGATTTAATATAACTTGTGTAAATCACTTAACCACAAATATTTCCCTCAGTTTCCTCAACTCTGAAATAAAAGCTATTCTGATTGTCCAATTATTGGAAAACATTAGATATCTTTAATGCTGGGCTCTTTAGCTTATTTTCTAGCAAAAATCCCTTTTTGCAGCTGAGCATATATGGAATCAACTTATAAATTGCCCTATAATTTTTTTGCTATAACATTAATTTTGCTAGAATATGCTTTTCATAAGAAATTGCGTATGATAGCTTAATTTTTGTCTTTCTATTTTAATCAATTAATAAGTCATATTTAATAAGAATAATTGTGGTATTTGTTAAGCACTTACTGTGTTCCAGGCAGTGTCCCAAAGTCTGGGGTGGGTACAAGCAAATCGGGTTGAACACAGTTCCTGTTCCACATGGGGCTCACAGTCTTAATCCCCATTTTACAATGAGGAAACTGAGGCACGGAGAAGTGAAGTGACTTACCCAAGGTCACACAGCAGACAAGTGACGGAGCTGGGATTAGAACCTATGACCTTCTAACTCCCAGGCCCGTGCTCTATCCATTAGGCCATGCTGCTTCCCATGAGCTTACTGGGGGTAGAGCACTGTACTAAGTGCTTAGGAGAGTTTAACACAATATAACAGACATATTCCCTGTCCACAATGAGTTTACAGTCTAGAGAGAGAGACAGTCATTTAATATAGATTGATTATGGATTTGTACATAAGAGTTGCGGGGATGAATAGAGGGAAGAAGTCAGGGTGACACAGAAGGGAGTGGGAGAAAAGGAAATGAGGGCTCAGTCAGGGAAGGAATCTAGGAGAAGATGTGCCTTCAGTAAGGTTTTGAAGGTGTGGAGAATAATTGTCTGTTGGATACGAAGAGGAGGGTGTTTCAGGCCAGACTCAGGACATGGACGAGATAGACAAGATCAAGATACAGTGAGTAGGTTAGTATTAGAGATGTGAACTGTGTGGGCTGGGTTGTAGTAGGAGAATAGTGAGGTGAGGTAGGTGTGGGCAAAGTTATTGAATGCTTTAAAGTCAATGGTGAGGAGATTCTTTTTGAGGAGTGAGGAAACATGGACTGAACATTTCTGTAGAGAAATGAGCCGGGCAGCAGAGTGAAGTATGGAATGGGGTGGGGAGACACAGGAGGGAGGGAGGTCAGCAAGGAGGCAGATGCAGTAATCTATGTGGGACAAGATAAGTGCACGGATTAACATGGTTAGTAGTTTGGATGGAGAGGAAAGGGCAGATTTTAGCGATGTTGTGAAAGCTGAACTGACAGGATTTAGTGATAGGTTGAATATGTGGGTTGAATGAGAGAGGAGTCAAGGATAGCACCAAGGTTACAGGCTTGTGAGACAGGAAGGATGGTGGTGCTGTCTACAATGATGGGAAAGTCATGGGGAAGGACAGTGTTTGTTCTGTAGTAAAATAATTGCTTATCTTGAAAGCAAATTTTTCTCCAAGTACGTTACAAAAATGAGGTAATATAACATCCACTTAGAAATCCCTATACCACCGCAGCTAAATGTAATAGCCTGATTTTACAAATTAAACAAACAGGAAAAAAATAGTTTGAAATTAAATAGTAAGGCAATCAGACCTCAAATGTTTCATTCTCAAATCACACCTTAATCATTATATTAAACTCATTGTAGCCAGCACTGTAGTAATGGAAAGAAAGCACTGAAACGAGCACTGTTACAATGGAAAGCATTGTTAACAATGGAAAGAACTCAGGACTGTCAGTCAGGAGACCTGGGTTCCAATCCTGACTCCACCACTTGCTTGCTGACTTTGGGCAAGTCCCTTAACTGTGGGTCACTGTCCTCATTTATAAAATGAGGATTAAATTCTTGTTCTCCCTCCTAAACTGTGAGCCCCATGTGGGACAGGGACTGTGTCTGACCTAATTAACTTGTACTGACCTCAGTGCTTAGAACATTAGAAGAGTTTTTTGACACATGGTAAATGCTTAAGCATTAAAAAAAAAAAAGCTCAACATGCCCAAAACTGAACTCATCCCCCCACTCGGCCTCGCAAGTCCCGAAACCTTGGCATCTTCCTTGACTCCTTTCTCTTTCAACTGGCATAGTCAATTAGTCACCAGATCTTGTCAGACCTATATTCATGGCATCTTCAAAATCTAACCCTTTCTCTCCATCCAAACTGCCACCATGCTGACCTAAACACATATCCCAAAGCATCTACTGCATCAACTCCTTGCAGACATCCCTGCTTCGAATTTCTCCCCTCTCCAGTCCATCTGTACTTCATTCTGCTGCCTGGACCATTTTTTTTTTCAAATATTGCTTTTCACGTGTCCCCACAACTCCTCAAAAACCTCCATTTACGGCCATTCATCTCCATATCAGGTAGAAATAATTGACTTTCGAATTTAAGGCAGTCAGTCATCTCTCTAACCCAAACTTATCCTCATTCCTCTCCCTCAACAACCCAGTTCATTCATTCATTCAGTCGTATTTATTGAGCACTTACTGTGTGCAGAGCACTGTACTAAGCGCTTGGGAAGTACAAGTTGGCAACATATAGAGACGGTCCTACCCAACAGTGGGCTCACAGTCTAGAATGGGGAGACAGACAATAAAACAAAACATGTGGACAGGTATCAAGTCATCAGAACAAATAGAATTAAAGCTAAATGCACATCATTAACAAAATAAAGAGAATAGTAAATGCATACAGGTAAAATAGAGTAATAAATCTGTACAAACAAATATACAGGTGCTGTGGGGAGGGGAAGGAGGTAGGGCAGGGGGTGCTCAGGATTTTGGTTCCCAGATTGCCTGGAAGTCTCAGCTATTTAGGAGTGCTCACGTCACCCTGAATAGAGAAGAGGACTAGAAAAGGTGTCACTAAAATTTGCCTACCTCACCTGGCTAAACTGCCCTGGCAGACTGCAACTACTGAACTGTATTTTGACAGTGCAAAAAACAAATACCACAAAAGACACACACAAAGAAAATAACCATCAAGCCATTGAATATCAGGATACTATATGACTATGAAAACAGTCATTGGCCTATAAGAACAGCTGTCATGGCCCAGGAACTGGCTAGGTACAGTGTTGATAGCGCAGTATTAGCCGAGGCTAGATATGAGGAAAAGAATAGTTCACGGATAGATGCAGGACATATATACCTTCTTTTGAAGTGGTCTAGCCTCTTCAATAATAATTACGGCATTTGTTAAGCACTTAATATGTGACAGGAACATATGTGCACTAAGCACTATGGTGGTTGGACACAGTCCCTGTCCCACATGGGGCTCATGGTCCTAATCCCCATTTTACAGATGATGCAGCTGAGGCACAGAGAAGCGAAGTGACTTCCCCAAGAACAACAACGGTCTGGAGTTGGATTTGGAATCACACTATCACTAATATTGGGCTTCTCAAATCTTGCCATTGGTAAAGTGCACCTGAATCTGTGACTTTTGGGCATTTGATATTTACCCCACAGCACCTGGGTACCTATCTTTAATATAAATAAATAATTTATAATATATAATTTAATGCCTGTCTTCCCCTTTAGACTGTAAGCTTGTCATGGGCAGGAAATGTGTCTTCCAACTCTTTTGTACTGTACTCTCCCAAGTACAGCACATAACAAGGGCTCAATAAATACCACTGATGAAGACAGGTATGTGGGACAGCCTGAGACGATATTAAAGTTGCCCCTGCAACTAAAACACTTTGCCTGCATCATTAGTGCTTATGTCCCTGCAATGTCAAACAATGGTAAAGGAAAAAAAAAAGGTTTCTATAAAGATTTAGACAAACTCAAAGGAGTGGGCCAGGATAGGACAAAATCATCAAAATGGTCAATTTTCACACTAAAGAAGAAAGAGAAGTCCACATGCGTTAGAAGTCACTGGGTTGCATGAGATCAACAATCTCAACAGTCTCATCCTACTTTAGCAGAGTGATTGAGCCAAACACAATCTCGTGAACATCAACCCCATCTTTCTCTTGGCAAACCGAACAAAAACACCCCAGGTGCAAACACGATCCAAAGACTGGCATCTTGTTCATACACTCCTCTCCTCTACTGCTAACCTTTGCCTCACCCTCATCTCTTTCACCCTCAAACTTGCTCACACCTTCCCTCCAGCCTGGAACGCTATCCACCTTCACATCTGACACATCACTGCTTTCCCCATCTTCAAATCACTTATGAAATCACATCTCCTCCATGGAGCCTCTTTTAATTTCCAATCTTCCCACCTCCTATCTCCCCTGCAGTCACCTCAGCACTTCCACCCCATCTAAGCACTTGTGTTTTCACAGTTCTTACACTCTTCCTCCCTCAAATATAGCACTTATGCAAAACTCTATTCCTCCTATCTATAATTTATTTTAGCGCTTGCCTCCCCTGCTAATCATAAGATCCTTGAGGGTGGGATTCATTCATTCAATCATATTTGTTGAGCGCTTGGAAGAGTACAATATAACAATAAACAGGCACATTCCCTGCCCACAGTGAGCTTATGGTCTAGAGGGGGAGACAGACATTAATATAAATAAATTACAGATATGTGCATAAGTGCTGTGAGGCTGTGAGGGGGCGATGAATGAACGGAGCAAGTCAGGGCATCGCAGAAGGGAGAGGGAGAAGAGGAAAGGAGGGCTTAGTCAGGGGAGACCTCTGGGAAGAGATGTGCCTTCAATAAGTCTTTGAAGGGGGAGTGAGAAATTGTCTGTTGGATACGAGAAGGGACAGCATTCCAGGCCAGAGGTAGGATGTGGGTGAGAGGTCAGTGGTGAGATAGATGATAATAATAATAATAATAATAATAATAATAATAATAATAATGGCATTTATTAAGCACTTACTGTGTGCAAAGCACTGTTCTAAGCACTGGGGAGGTTACAGGGTGATCAGGTTGTCCCACGGGGGGCTCACAGTCTTAATCCCCATTTTACAGATGAGGGAACTGAGGCCCAGAGAAGTTAAGTGACTTGCCCAAAGTCACACAGCTGACAAGTGGCAGAGCTGGGATTTGAACCCCTGACCTCTGACTCCAAAGCCCGGGCTCTTTCCACTGAGCCACGCTGCTTCCCCAGATAAGATCGAGGTACAGTGAGAAGATGCATTAGAGGAGCGAACTGTGTGTGTTTGGGTTGCAGTAGGAGAGTAGCAAGGTGAGATAGGAGGAAGCAAAGGTGATTAGGTGCTTTCAAGCCAATGATGAGGGGTTTTTCTTTGATGTGGAGGTGAATGGGCAACCACTGGAGTTTCTTGAGGAGTGGGGAAACATGGCCTGAACGTTTTTGTAGAAAAATGATCCGGTTCTTAATTCTCTTAATTCTACTGTCTTCTCACAAGCACTTGGAACAGTAGGTACACTGTAGGTGCTCAATGGATTGAGTTGGATGGATTGATTGTATAAAACAACAAAGATATACATTTCCATTTTGACTCAGATCCAACAATAATAATAATGACTGTGGTATTTGTTTAACACTATGCAACAACCACTGGGGCAGATAAAATACAATCAGATCAGATACCGCAGTTCCTACCCCACAAATAGCTCACAGATCTAAGTGGGAGAGAGAACAGGAATTTTATCCTCCTTGGAGGAAGGAGGAAATGCAAGATTGCAAAAGAGGAGAGATGTTGGGGGTAGGAAGGTAGATGAGGGGGTCATCTGTGAAGCTGTGAGTGTTGATGAGCTACCCAAAGGAATGGGGATAGATTGAGTACAGAAGAGAACCCAGGATTGAGCCTTGAGGGTATCCGAGAATGGGGGAGTGGGAGGAAAAGGAAGAGCCAGTGAGAGAGACTTATGAGAAGCAGCATCTGGAGAGATAGGAGGAGAGCACAATGTCAGATAAACCAGGGTTAGAAAGTTAGGGAGATAGGGATGGTCTACAGTGTCAAAGACTGCTGAGAGGTCAAGGAGGATTAGCTCGAAGTAGAGTACATTTGCCGAGGTAGCCTTTGATGAATTTGGAGAGGGCAGGTTTTAGTGGAGTAGAAATTGTGGAAACTGGATTATAGAGGGTCGAGGTGGGAGTTGAAGGAGAGGAATTGGTGATTGTGGGTATAAAAAAACATTCAAGGAGTTTGGACAGGAATGGTAGGAGAAAATCAGGGCAATAATGATAATTATAATGATGATTTTAAGTGCTTACAGTGTGCCAGGCACTGGGGTAGATACAGGCTAAACGGGTTGGACACAGTCCCTGTCTCATGTGGGGCTCACAGTCTCAATCCCCATTTTACAGATGAGGTAACTGAGGCACAGAGAAGTGAAGCAGCTTGCCCAAGGTCACACAGAAGACTAGTGGCGGAGCCAGGATTAGAACCCATGACCTTCTCACTCCCAGGTCCGAGCTCTATCCACTCTTCTCTAGTGCAATGGCTAGTGGCTTTTTTAAAGGGAGGGGAGATGTGGGTGTGTTTGAAGATAGAAGGGAAGGAGCCTTAGGAGAGTGATCAGTTAAAGGTGGCGGTCAGGGAGGGAAGAGTGGACATAAGTGTATTTAGAAGCTGAGAAGGGATGGGATAGAAGGTGCTGGAGAAGGGGGTAGATTTTGAAAGCTGGTGGGATCACTTAGGTTCCTGTCTGTAATTAATTTATTTATGTTAGTATCTGTCTCCCCCTCCAGACTGTGTGCTCATTGTGAGCAGAGAATTGTCTATCAACTCTGTTATACTGTACTGTCCCAAGCACTTAATATAGTGCTCTGCTCACAGTGAGTGCTCAATGAATAAAATTGATTGAGTGAATGAATGATTGGGTTCTCCTCTTGGGTGATGTCCAAGAAGGATGAGAAACTGAAAGAAGGGGTAGGAGGGGTTGGGGAACTCATGCCTCATGGTTTCAATTTTTGCCCACAAAGCAGTTAACAAGGAGGGGAATCAATCAATCAATCGTATTTATTGAGCGCTTACTATGTGCAGAGCACTGTACTAAGTGCTTGGGAAGTACAAATTGGCAACATTTTGTAGGGGGAAGCTGGGGGAAGCTGGAGTTACCAGAGGTATTTTAGGAAGGACTAAAAGATCTGTAATCAGCCTGGCTTAGTGGACCTCTGATGGGCTTGGGAGTCAGAGGTTGTGGGTTCTAATACCGGCTCCGCCCCTTGTTGGCTGTGTGACTTTGAGCAAGTCACTTAACTTCTCTGTGCCTCAGTGACCTCATCTGTAAAATGGGGATTAAGACTGTGAGCCCCACATAGGGTAATCTGATTACCTTGTATCTATTCCAGTGCTTAGAACAGTGCTTAACGAATACCATCATTATTAATTGTACATAGGCTGTACAAAAGAACTAGAAATACGGTAATATGATTTTTCAAGCTTCAAAATAATGGTGTGTATTATATTGTTTTCCACTCAAAGTTTGAATATACCGGAGGTTCAAAGGGATTTTATTTTCAAATTTGTATTTTAGTCCTACAAAGGAGCCTATTTAAGGTACCAGTAAATTAAAATCACCCCACAAAAATAGTATTTTAGTTTTCTCCCCTACCAATGGGTGCTTTAGGTTATTGTAGAGCATATTCTGAATGTAACATTTCAATAACTATCTCAGTATAAGAGTTTCAGGTTTACCACTCTAAATGTGTGACTATATAAAGTTAATGTTTGTCTCTGCTTTCATGGTCAAGTTGGAATTTTTGACCTTCATCAAAACTGTTTTTAGCTAAATGTTTTGAAACAGGTGTGATACAGATAACTGCTCTCTACACACTTTTGAGGTCATTGAGGGAATGTGTGAAACTAGCATGTGGATCTAGTTAACAATTCTCTTTTGAGAGAGATTATTTTAAATAATATTTTTTGTAATATCCTATGCTGAAAACATATAAAATAGCTCCTAGTTCAAACATAATCACCTATTCCTCACTATAACTAAATATACAGTGCAATTTTTGTGTTTTGGTGGGTTTGTGTTTGTAATTACCACTCATGTCTTTCCACTAGTAGACTAGTAGACTGAGCCCCCTTTTTCCTCTCCTCCTCCCCATCCCCCCGCCCTACCTCCTTCCCCTCCCCACAGCACTTGTATATATATTTGTACAGATTTATTACTCTATATATTTTACTTGTGCATATTTACTATTCTATTTATTTTGTTAATGATGTGCATATAGCTTTAATTCTACTTGTTCTGACAACTTTAACACTTGTCTACATGTTTTGTTTTGTTGTCTGTCTCCCCCTTCTAGACTGTGAGCCCGTTGTTGGGTAGGGACCGTCTCTATATGTTGCCAACTTGTGCTTCCCAAGTGCTTAGAACAGTGCTCTGCACACAGTAAGCGCTCAATAAATGAATGAATGAATATTGTACTAGATGCTTTCAGATGAGCACTTCCACCATTGAATTCTACCTACATTTTTTGAATGAAAGATTTAAAGAAATCTGACCCTATATATTTATTGTAGATTCAGGAAGTGTTTCAATACTTTCTTCAAGTATTAAAGAACAAGTTTTTGAACTTGAAAATTTATGCTGTTCTATTTTTAAGAGTTGAAAGGTTTTTAGGTCGCAAAGTGATTTCATTTAATCAGTGGTATTTTTTAAGCACTGATTGTGCAAAGTACTCTACTGAGTGCTTCGGAGAGTGCAATAGAGTCGGTAGATATTATCCCTGTCCTCAAGGAGTGTACGGTGGAGACAGACATTAAAGTAATTTCCAGGTAAGGGAAGCAACCTAATGTAAAGCTCTTTTATAAAAGAGCTGTGGGAGAGGAAGGAGGGTGGGGATGTTGAGTACCTAATGCTTAGGGGTGGGATTATGTGCATGGGTGAGGCAGGGATGGAAAATAGGGTCGAGGCCTGGGGTCAGAGGGGGCCAAGGGGATGAGAGTTTAGTTACTGTAGGCTTTGTGAAGGAGGTATGATTTCAGTAACGCTTTGAAGATGGGGAGAGTACTGGTCTGTCATATGTAGTGGGAGGGAGTGAGCAAGGGGGCAATGGAGGATGAAGAGAAAACAAGGGGCAGTGAGTAGGTTGGTATTAGATGAACGTGAGAGGATTGGATTGTAATAAGAGAGGAGCAAGGATAAATGAGAGGGAGAGAGCTGATTGAGGAGCAAGGAGCTAATGATGAGGAGTTGCTGCCTGATGCGGAGTTGGATGGGCAGCCATTGGAGAGGCACCTGAGGATTGGGGAGATGAGCGCAGACCAATTTTGAAAAAGGTGAAAGCTGGAGGCACGGAGGTCAATTAGGAGGATGAGGCAGTAGTCGAGAGGGGACATGACAAATGCGTGGCTGGAGAGGAAGGAGCAAATTCTTGCGATATGGAGGGAGCATGCATGGCCTAGTGAATAGAGGACAAATCTGGGGATCAGAAGGACCTGAGTTCTAATCCCAGCTGTGCCGCTTGTCTGGTGTGTGACCTTGGGCAAGTGACTTAACTTCTCTTTGCCTCAGTTACCTCATCTGTAAAATGGGGATTAAGATTGTGAGCCCCATGTGGGACAGGAACTGTGTCCAACATGATAAGCTTGTAGCTACCCCAACACTCAGTACAGTTCCTGGCACAGAGTAAGTGCTTAACAAATACTGTAAAAAAAACCAACAAGGTTTAGTGACTGACTGAATAAGTGGGTTGAAGGAGAGAGATGAGTCAAGGATATTACCCAGAGGGCAGGTTTATGAGACAGGAATGATGGTGGCATTCTCTAGTGATTAGAAAAGTTAGAAGCGGGAGAGAATTTGGGAGGGAAGATGAGAGGTTCAGTTTTGGACATGTTGAGTTTGAGGTGATGACAGGACAGAGACGTCCTGAAGGCAGGAGAAAATGCACGATTGCAAAGATGGGGAGAGGCTGAGGCTGGAGATGTAGATTTGGAAATCACCAGTGAAGAGATAGTAGTTGAAGCTGTGATTTCAAGCACAAGCCTCCTTTCTCAATGACGTTACCCAATTCTTGCTTTCCCACCACCTAGCTTTTTTTCCCACAAAATGCTCTTATTAAAAAATCTAAATTAAACTACCAGAAATATTCACTATTTAGTCACCCAAGAGGAGAACATGGTCCAAAATCAGATAATTTTTCTTTGAAGAAAAAATCTAAGGTTTTCTTCTGTGTTCTTTTTATCAGAAATACTTGCCCTCCTTGAAAGTAATGAGCAACAGATACATATATTTAAAGGACTGCAAAATTTGGAGCCTGTCCTCCAATCCCTCAACTCCTTTCACTGGTCTTTTTTTTTTTCCTTCATTTTTAAAATTGTGAGCCACCCGCCAAGGGACAGGGACCATATCCAATTCCTACCTTTGTATTATTTCTCAGCACTTAGTAGAGTGCTCTGCACATGCTAAGTGCCAAATAAATACTACTAATTGACGGGTCCCTGGAATCTTACACCACAGTCTTGGGTTGTGGTATTGTCTGTTTTTTCAAGTTGAGAAATGCAAGACCTTCAGGTCATTTTTGTTGGTGATTCAGTAAATGTGTCTCTTTGGAGCCAAAGTCCCAGAATGGATTGTTGTGTGGCTGGAAGAACTGTCCATTACCTTGATGCTTACTTAGACATCCAGGAGGACTTGGCTTAAGAATTTGCTGAAGTCCAGTTTGATGATTATACCTCCCTAAACTCCTCTGATGTTTTGGCAGAATATTGCCACATTCTTCCCTTCTATTGATGTTATGAACTGTTAAGTAGCTTTCCACTACAAATAACTTCTGCCAACCATGTTTCTTCTAACAGTAGTTTTGATTGTACACTCAATATTCTGAATATGATTTTCGTTGCCTTATGAATAGTCTTGAGTAATCATACAGAATGATACCTGTATCAAGTCAGTTTTACACTCACTTGCTCACCCTGTCACAACAGTGGTCTTCTTGCTGTTATTGCATCTTGGCAATCACACTGCTGTTCATTAGTATTACATTGGGACCTTCACTGTAATTGTTAAAGGCCACTGTTACAAATAGTTTCCTGTGAAGTATAATGCTAAAGTACTAAATCACATCACTTTAAATCATGAACTTTAATCAGGTACCAATATTCCTTGTAACTTGAATGATATGCAGGTTTACAATCTTGAATTTCACCGGCTTTATCAGAATCAATCAGTGGTATTTATTGAAAGCTTACTGTGTGAAGGACACCACACTAAACACTTGGGAAAATACAACAGAGTTGTTAGATACTGGCCCTACCCACAAGGGGCTTAGCCTATAAGGGGAGACAGGCATAAAAGTACATTCCAGATAGGGAAATAATGGAACTTGTTGTGGGCAGAGAATGTGTCTGTTAATTGTTATAGTGTACTCTCCCAAATGCTTAGTACAGTGCTTTGCACATATTAAGCACTCAGTAAATATGGTTGAATGAATGGATGAGTATTCATAAGTGCTGGGGGCTGGAGTGAGTATCACAGTGCTTTAAGGACCCCAGAATCTCTAATTCCTTTATTTCACAAACTTTTGGTTTTACCAAGTCCTGTTTTATCAACCTCAGGCATCTCCAGGAACAGAGTACCCTACATATCAGAAGGTAAAGCTATGAGTTGTTGGGGAAAAGTGCACAGCCTTTCCAATACATCAGTGAGGTAAAATGCAGCCTGGATCTCTAGAGTCTTCAGAAAGGCTTTTCATCGATGTAGTCAGCTTTCAATGTGACTTAGCACAAAGTATGGCCTGTAATGTGATAACCACATTGGCCCTCCGGCTTCATTTGTGGGCTGGTCACCTTTTGGCTATGTTGATGATGATGGCTTTTTCTTTCAAGAAGCAAAATTATTTTTTAGGGGGCACACTATGTGGGGAGACCTGCCTCTCCTTCCACATGAAAAATGAAGGCCTATAGTATTATAACCAGCTTCATCAAAGATAAAACTGTTCTTGGAAAATAAATCATCCACAGAGGACAACCACTCCTGTAAATGTCTTCTGTCAATACTGAGGATTTAAGGCAATAATGAAAAAAAACCACGATTTTTAAAAAGGACAATAACTTAAGAACAGAATTCTGGGGCTTCTTTGAGTAGAAGAGGTGGTAAGCATCACAAGGATACAGGGAATAGTCAACAAATAAGGAAGAGACCCAGAAAGACAAACCCTTAAGAGGAAAAAAAAAGTCCCCATGAAGGGAGAAGTTATATGAAAGAGCTATCCAGTCCACATATAAACCAACTAGTGCTCAGAATTGCTCTGGTTTCCAGACCAAGATTACTGAGATAAAATTGTTCTACATCTGGCTAGAATCCAAAAATTGACTTATCCGAAACCCATTTTTCCCTCTAAGATTAGAAAGCACTGGATTGAGCCATTCTTTTTGATCCTCATATTCTTCAGGAAAACAACAATGAAGGTTACAAAGGGAACAGAGATGTTTTCTTTCATAGTCTTTCCATTAAAGAAGGCATTTACTTCATTTCAGGAAGGTTAATTATGCATCACCTCAGCTATGTGACTATTCTCTGTGATCTTCTGGGTGAACTGAAGAGTTTTCTAGCCTTCATTTTCTCAGGTTTCCTTTTCCCTTCCTTATCTAGGCTGCAAACAATAGGTCATAGCTCTCTGAAGAGCCCCTCAAGTCATGAGTCCCTCTAACAAGTTAAAATTCAAATTTTATGTGAAATACCAAATCTTCTGTCACACCCTCACTCCTTTCTGCCCATGGAGGAAGAGCTGAGAGGAAAAAAACAATTTTACCTGAGCAAAACTGTTCTGAAGCCAGAGTCCAGATCAGGGCTAACGGAACTCAGAACCTTTGAGAACAACAAGAAGGAGGTTACAGAGGAGCCAAAAAGGGGATCCCCATGAAACTAAAATGACAGGAAGGGCAAGGAAAACCTACAATTAGTAGGGGGGAAAAAACCCGAACTAAAACTGAAAACAGAGAAGGGTATAGGCAGGCAGGTAGAGAGGTGAGAGAAAATGTGGAGCTTAAACTCCTCTGATTTGTGTGTGTGTGTGTGTGGGAGGGGGGCAGTGGGGAAGGGAGGGGGTTCAACTAGTTTCCTCAATAAAAAATGTACAGAAAACATGTTCAAAATTTTGAAACAAAATAGTAAAAAATGACAACAGTACAAATTTACTTGTTATTTATAGGCCTTTATAGTGCTTAGGTAGGATCCACAACATTTCCATTGGAAAGAATTAAATTTTAATCTAAGTCTTTTAACTCAGTGTAATCATTTGGAGAAAAAGGGGTTATATCAGTGGGTCGGTGCTTAAGTAGGGTATGAACATAAGTGCTGCGGAGGTGGTGATTTGCTGAGTGTTTGAAGATGCAGCTGTGGGGATGTAAACCTGAGGAGAGTAGAAATTAATCAGAAAAGGCCTCTTAGAGGAGATGTGATTTCAGGAGGGCTCTGGAGATGGGAAGAGCTATAGAAAAAATGTTTTCATTTTTAGAGATTGTTCAGAAGATCTAAGTACAAATTAGTCACGCCTCTCATTCCAGTGACCCCATGCAAAAGAGTTTATAACTTGAGCCCTTGTATTGCTATACACTTGGTTGATATTCCACTCTTTCTTATAATTTTAGCAGCTTTTATCTGGCCTTTTTAGTTGGTATTTATCTTGGGGATAATGTGTGGTATCTTCCATTTTTTTTCCATAAGAATCTGAAACATCTTTATTGAAATTAATTTCTTTGTCTTAAAGCTAGGTCTTTTGGTATGCTCAGCTGGAGAAAGAAAGTGATATTCATTCATTCAATCATATTTATTGAGCGCTTACTGTGTGCAGAGCACTGTACTAAGCATTTGGGAAGTACAAGTCGGCAACATAAAGAGACGGTCCCTACCCAACAATGGGCTCACAGTCTAGAAGGGTTTTTTTATGGCTACCAGAAAGATAGTAAAGCTTAATGGATAGAAAACAGAACTAGAAGGCATGAGGTTTGAGTGTTTATCCTAACTCCCACCACTGTTTCATTGTATTAATGTTCAAAAAATTTGAATTTTGTTTATCTGTTTCCTCATTTACAAAATAGAAATAATATTTGCTCCTCTCTACCTAATGGAGGGTAAATGAAAATGAGGTGCCCAAAGTTCCTTAAAATAAGATGGTTCTGCTTAAATGTCTAAAGGTATTCCAGAGTGCTTCTTTTGAATGAAACAAAGCCTGTTTTAAGTCGTGCCATTTAACTATGCTGGCTTCCCACTGTTTCTGTGTCTCACACTAACATATATTAGTATCTTCACACTTGCTCATGACCCATCTACGTAGTTCTTCCCTGCTTACTTGTTTTTTTTCAACTCAGTCCTTCCAAGGTCTTTTCATGACACTCCATTAGCATTGTCCACTTGAAATTTCTTCTCTTGCCCCTAACAAAGTTTTCTCTCCTTACTTAATTTTGTATTCAAAGCTACCAATTTGTGAATACTATAATCCACTCATTTTCACATCCCTCCATTATGTTCTTTCATTGAATACTCATTTTAACCCATTTGGGAGAAGTAACAGTAGTAATGATATTTATCGACCGTCCATTGGTTACTATGCACTGTACTAAGTGCTTGGGAAAGGACAACAGAAACAGCAGAAGAGCTTCCACTCTAACAGGGGAAATAGAAATAAAACTATTTACAAATGGTGGAAGCAGAATAAATAATTGGCTGTATGCTTGTGCTCTGCACTCAATAAATACCATTGTTTGATTAATATTTGAATAGACATATAAACAAGTGCTAAAATGGATTTATACCTTTCAAAAATAGTACTTAAGCACTTACAATGTGCCAATTACTCTACTAATTATGGGGGTAGATACAAGTTAATAAGGCCAGACACAGTCCCTGTCCTACATGGGGCTCACGGTCTCAATAGGAGGGAAATTAGGTAATTAATCCCTATTTTACAGATAAGGAAACTGAGGCACAGTGAAAGTTAAGCGACTTGCCATGGTCATGCAGCAAGCAAATGGTGGAGCCAGGATAAGAACCCGGGTTCTTCAACTCCCAGATACCTGCTCTTTCCATCAGGCTATACTCATTCTCTCCTCTTCTCCCTTTCATTACATTTTCAATTTATGATTTACTCGAGCTTTTGATGTCATTTTCCCTCATAGCCTCTACTCCCCCACTTCAAATTGCATGATTGTACGAGGCATTTTTACAAAAAAGCTACAGAATTTCTTTTGAAATACTATCTCAGAGCATGAAGGCTGGATATAATTCAGAGAGGTATTTTTTTTTTTTCCTGTTAATGGTAAATTTGAAAACAGCAGGATGAAGAAAATGGAAACCAGTGCAGCAACCAAGCAGGGCTGGGTGGATATGACATTTGGGATGACATTTGGTGAATGGAAAGAATTATTGAAAAGAAAATGGGTCTGTTGAAAATCAACTGCAAGATGTTGGCAATAAATTGACAGACGGGACCCAGCTAATTAGATTGGGGGAAGTGGCATACCTCAAAAATGAGTAGAGACTACCTTCCCTTCCCATTCTCCTCTCTTGGTGGGGCATTTACTGTTTCTAAACAGCCAGAATTTGCCAGAATGTTAATATCTGTTAATGAGGTAGATGAAAAATGAATACTAGCTGCTCCTAAATTGTCAAGTCAACTCATTGAGGGCAAGTCTTTTATGCTAATGATGATGATGATAATAATGATAATAATAGTGACATTTATTAAGTGTTTACTATGTGCTGGGGTGGATACAAGCAAATCAGGTTGAACACAGTCCCTGTCCCACATGGGGACTCAAGTCGTAATCCCCATTTTACAGATGAGGGAATAGAGGCACAGATAAGTCAAGTGTCTTGACCAAGGTCACACGGTAGACAAATAGCGGAGCCAGGATTAGAACCCATGACCTTCTGACGCCCAGGCTCATGCTGTATCTACTAGGCTACACTGATAGAAAAGATAAGGGGTGGAAGTAAGGTTTTTTGGGAGGGGGACAGTTTTGTTTTTTAAAAAGAGCCACCAGACATTTGTAACTACCAAACAGCTGATCAGAACATCCCACCATGGTTCAACAAGACCAGCCTCTGTGAATACTCTCCCCTATTTTCATTGTAGTTAAGTTCAGATTTGGAAGTTTAAAGTCTCAGGCTCTTTTGTATGTAGGAAAAAGGGCATGGATTGCATGTAAATATACAACTGTCCAAATTGCATTTAATAAGTCGTTGTTCCTTGTTCTTACCTAAAAATGGGAGTCATATTAGGGTTAGTCTAGGGATTTCAAAACATAAATGCTTCAGATGACGTAAATTTAGACTATTTGTTCCTGGTTATAGCTATGCTGTGCTCACTACTATTTTTCAAACATCAGCATTTCTACTACAGACTTGTATTTTAATCAGAAGACTCTTTAGTTGGTTGAAGTATGGAGTGAAATATCTTATGGGGAAAAATCATTTTGGTTATTAAACCTGAAGGAAAAAACATGTTAAAATTTTAAGAAAATATATGAGAACACTTATGTACCTAAGGACCAATTTTATAGACTGTTGCTTTAAAACTATCTTTGGTAAAAGTTTCAGATTAATGAGTTGGTTTTGTCTTGGGAGAGTTACATTTGTACAAGGTTTTGCAGTCAAGATGAAGGCTTTTGTGAAAATTTCATGTAACGAATGCATTAGCCTTGCAAAAATATTTTCTGTAGTGTAATGACTTTAAGACGATTTGGTCTGCAAAATTTGTGGTGGTCCTGCTCACATTTATAAATTTCATCTCCTTTGCAAATTCTTTCTCTTCCTCCTCCTCTTGCTTTGACAGGCTGAAGGAATATAAGCATCTGCCTGAAGTAAATATGTTGAGAGTTCTTCCACAGATACAGATTTAATTTGAAAACCAAGCAAAAAGGAAGGAGAGAGGTTAAAACTACTGAATTCATTTTAGTCTCATTGCCTAATTATTTTATATCTTTTTTGGGCGGGGCACGTGGTCCAATCATTTTCATGGCTGGTAAATATTATTTTAATGTTTAATTTAGTAAACGTTTTACTTTGGACTTTGGGATGAAAGGAATTTTTGTCAATCATTCCTGTAAATCAAATACCCTTATATTTATTTTTAATGACCATTTAAGCTAATTTCAGTTGTAATACTCTGATTATGTGGGCAAGAGGCAAAGCATTCATTACCCCATACCCAAGTGGTCTTGACAGATACTTTTTTATGGGATGATCTCTTTGCCCTGAGCCACCAATATTAATTTTAAAAGCCGCTGGCTTTAGGCCACGGAGTTTTAGCTCCTCTTTTGTGGGCTGAGAGGGAAAGTTGAGGTTGAAGAAGCAAACCAAAAATTCCGAATCCTGGTTTGACTTTACATAGGATTGAGTGCTGTGGATTTAAATTGGGGCTTATATTTTCTTTTCATTCATTCATTCATTCATGCAATCGTATTTATTGAGCACTTACTGTGTGCAGAGCACTGTACTAAGCGCTTGGGAAGTACAAGTTGGCAACATATAGAGACGGTCCCTACCCAACAGTAGGCTCACAGTCTTGAAGGGGGAGACAGAGAACAAAACAAAACATATTAACAAAATAAAATAGAGGTTTTTAATTCTAGAAATCTGTGATGTAGGAATATTGCCAAGCATACTACATTAAGGTTCACCTAGTTATGCAAATTGATAGCACTACAATAGAACCTGTCTAGGAGACTTGTTTGGAAACACATCTGCCAAAAACATTAATTTCTCAAGTTGTGGACTTAGACCATCCAGAATTTGTGAAGCCCAATACCAAAAGGACCTCTTTTCTAAGAAACACCAGATGATTTCTTGAAGTTGATTCCATTATATTTCTGTAGCTCTTGAACTTCTTCCTGGATTCTAGCTTAGTGCCCTTGAGAAATTCAGGGGGAAATAAATGATGACTTCTGTGGAGGCTTAAGAATAAGAATCACTGAAGACACCGCCCTCCTAAAATACCACTTTTTTAGGGGAGAGGCAACCCAGTCTATCTGAAATATTGGTCAGTAAAATACGAAAATTTTGGGGGGACAAATGCCAGCTACCTACTTTAGTCATGCCTGCCTCCTATGTCTTTATGCCTTAGCTGTCAGTCTCATTTAAGAAGGAGAAACTCCTCTGCAAGACTAGTTAGTACTGTTAGCTGCTATGTTAGAGCAGAAGATTTACAATCGAAAGGAAAACACACAATATGTGCTGGTAATAAAACTGCATCTTCTGCTGGTTGTACTTTATGGTTTACATGAAACTATCCTGGTGCTTTTGCCTCTTGGTTATCCTCTAAAGGATAACAACTAATTTTTAGGTAACAACTAAATACATAACTATCTTCAGGATACATGACATCTGGAAGCAGATTGCAGGATAATCCATTGATCTCACCAGTAAAACTTCGTTTTCACCACAGGAAAACCATGCAAAGTGAAAACTGTGACTTTTGCCCAGCTCTAATACTTAACTTCTTTTGTCAGGAAGTGAACTGACGCTGGCTTCTCTTTGTCTTATTCCAAGTTGGGGCATGAGATTTTCCCTGCATTAGAAGGTTGTTGAGACCTGAAGCCTGGGAAGGTAAGATGCCAGCATGAATATTGTCCATTCAGTATTTTGGTTTCATTAGACGACTGGTGATTAAGAATATAAGTCTTTCCAACAACTGTTCTTTTATGAACAGTGTGGTGAGCCCTTTTAGAATTAATAAGGCACTTAAGAGAAAATGTCTGCATCTGGAAGACTCACAGTTCATTTTATATTTTTTGAAAATAAGAGAACTGAATTTATGACAAAAGAAAAAGAAAAACTTGATGTACTTTTTTTAGGTGGTGGTTGGGGCATGAGTTTGTAGTGATACAGATATAGATGTATTATGGATAGATACTGTTTCTGAAGACCTTTTCCTCACCTGGCAGGCAAGCCTATAGTTAATGTCAGGCTAATTGAGTGCCCAAAGCTAACGCGAATGTTTTCATCTTAAAAAGTTACAAATTTTTGCTGGGGCTTGTCTGGCCAGGACAGATAGACTTGGGGAGAGGCATCCAATTTCTCAGACATCTCAGGGCATCAGAGTAAAGAGGAAAATAATTTGGGTCCCCACCTTTCCTGATTAATGGGATTTACTTGTATTTGCCATTGTTAGACATCGACTGAGACTTTCAGTACTGTTGACTAGATGTCCACATTTCATTAGAATTGTTTTTCCAATGGTGGCTACTATAACGCTTCCAGAGCATGGTGGATTTTGTGTCACTAGTAGATTCTTTTTCTAAATCTACCTTCCTCACCAATTACCGTAATAGGTGGTTGGTTAAAATGACCAAAGGTAATACAACATACCGCAAGTTTTAAAATGAATGAGCTGTATACAGTTTCATTTTCATAATTTTCAGGTTTTTCAGTGGAGAAAGGAAGACTGTTTTTTTTTTCCTTTTGACAGTGCCATTCCTGCTCCCCAAAGTTTTGTAATGAATAGCTTATGTCACTGGGGTCACTGAAGTTCAGTAAATGGAAAATGTGCTTCAGTCCTGCAACAGTTTGTTATCTTAGAGTAGATGCAGCTTTTACTATGAAAAACTCCTCTTTAAAGAAAAATTTGCACAAGAGGAAATGGTAGCAGTTAGATGTAATGCAACATTTAGCTCATTGTTAGTCTTTTTCTCTTTTTTTTTTGTCTTTGGCCATTTTTCCAAGGCCAGGTCATCCTTGTCAAAACACAGTGGAAGGTGAAGTCATTTTTGGGGGTGATTCAAATGAGAACAATACAATTTTACATAAGCTACCCATTTAATTTCACCAATTTTTTTTTCCAATCAAAATCATTTGCTTGAAAAATTTGACCTATGAAACCGTCGTAACAGAACTGTGACTGTCCCTCTGTGTTTTTTTACATAGCCTGGGACCTACTTCTTGAATTTTTCTGCTTACTATATATGGTGAAAATTCCTGTTATCTTTTCAGTAACTCAGTTTAGTACTTTTGGTGGGTGGGGGGAAGGGACAGACTACCTTTTGTGATATATAACAATTGGTTTGGTTTTAACAGAGAGTTAGAATTGAAACCATTCTGTATCTAAGAAGTTATCTTCAGATGGACAAGCAGTAACAATACAGCATCATGTCTTCATAAATGAAATTTCATTGGTAAATGAAAAGGACATTAAGGCATTGGAGAGGGGATTGGACCTAGACACTGTCACCAAAAATACTATTTTTCCTGCTGCCTATTTTTTCTAGCCTAGGCCTGAAGTTTGTTATTGGCTTAGATTTTGAGGAGTCGTTCAAATGATATAGATCATCGTGGTGTCCTATGCAGAGAAAAGATGACTTTTGGGAAAAGAGGTGCTTACCTGTGAGCCTTTCCTATGAAATCCAAGAGTTATTTCTGGCCATGTGTCTGGTCAGAACCCCTTCCCTTTGCTGATGGCCATCAAAAGATGGAATCATGATAAAATGAATGTATAGATTCTGTTTTTGTGTGGAAAGAAACTCCATTCCTCTTTGTTTGCTAAAAAATCTGTAACTTTTTAATTATGTGGAGAATTGTTTATTTCACATCCAGATTATTTGGAAAAAACTATAGAGTTAATAGAAGGTTGTTATAGGCTGTGCCGACAAGGGATTCCCCAGAAAACCAAGGAATTCAACTTAATTGGTGAATTTTGAAATGGTACCATCAAAAAATTCCTTCAATTGCATCAGTCTTTTAGTTAAAGATAGCAGATTCCAGTAGCCACATTAAATCATGAAAAATGATGTTTGTAAACTTGTATTTGCATCACAAAATTACATTATTTACCAGAGTTTCTGCTGCAGTGAGCTCTAGGAATAACATAATAGTAGTCTTGAATAAAGACTGAGAAAGATAGAAGGTTGTGGGCAAGATATTTGAATAACGACTGACTTCTCTGAGCCTAACTCCAAGTTCTACTGTTGGTTCTCCCTGGGCTTTGGTATTAATGCTGCATCTGAGGTCACTGAACTTTCATCTTACAATAATAGATAGAATACAGTATCAATCAGCTAGCAGTGGCTTTTCAATATAATGCAATACTCGAGCTTTGAACATTTCTTTTTTATGTTGTCCTTTGATTTCTAGAATGGGCATCTTTAGACTCTAAATAATAGCCTTTCAAGCCTACCAATGCCTTTTGGTAGCTTATTATGACTACTTAAGAAATGAAAAAGATTTACTAATGTTTTGGCTTTGCATATTTCTCCTACACACTAAATCTATGCAAAGTTTTCTGTTAGCTTTTGTCCAAGTGTGAAAAGTTTTCTCATCCGAGTGTTGATTGCTTTGCTTTATTTACCTTTGACTGCTAGTTCTCAATCTGATTGCAACAGTTTATTTTTTGCTCTATTCCCATGTGTTTGAGCTTCACATTGTTTTCCATCTGTTAAACATTTATTGGTTAGCAACCACATCAGTTTTCTTCCTGAAATTCCACACCATCTTTTCTAGGATTAATTAATACAAAGAGCTCATTGCCACCAACCAATTTATTAACTTTATTTTTTATTGTCTTCTCCTTTGAGAAGCATGTTGTCTAGTACCGATATCTGTGAAGGTCTACCCTCCCTGGTGTCGAAAAATGTCTTCTCATTTTGTTTTAGTTCTGAAATTACTTTTAATTTGACAAGACTTACACTTGTGTGATCATGCCTTGTTCCTCCTTTGTAACTCTTCAATGGCCATGTTACAGGGATCTACACTCAGAGGCTATTTAATAAATACTGTTGATAAATTTCCATAAAATGCTCTTGAAAGTCTAGATAAATGATCATACCTACCTAACCTATTCAGTTCGCTGTTGATGTGTTAAAATAATTTTGAAAGGCAGGAGAGACTCTGTTTTCCTTGTTATTTTAGACAGATTGCTGTAAATTATAAAAAAATTGACAACTTTCGGCCATGTGAAGCACTGTTCCTTCTTGTCGTTTCTTTTATTATGGGTTGTGTATGCTTTCTGTCACAGTCTGTATTGGTTGTTTAGGTTTTATCCTTACCTCTCAGGGTACTCAGCCATTGCTCATTTTTCAAAATCTCTTTTCAGTTTATCACTTTCTTATATACCCACAACTCATCTAAGATGTGTAATTGCTGCATTTTCAAAGAGACTATGCTCAGATCTTGTTTTCCTTAATATTATTAAAACTTCAAGAATCTTCTTCTTTCATTTCTCTTGGCAGATTTTGCCAATGTAACTGTTGGTCAAGTTTTCCTTCCTATGTCCCCCATCCCAAATTTAAAGTGGGCGTTTCCTGAGGAAGCCAACATGCCCTAGAAATGCATTTAATTCTAAAAAAAAAAAATTGAGACTCCTCCTTTCATTATAGTAGTTTTCTCACTGGAAGAATTAAACCTGATATGGGCCTGTTTTTGACTTTTATCCATCCAGGTAGTTGGGCAGCAAATTGCTCAAAGTCAGAGCCTTCAGTTGGTTGCATATTTTCCAGGACAGAAGAGTTTCCTTATTGAAGTGTGTTATACAGGTGAAAGGGAAAAGAGACACAATTTAACAGTGTTATATCACCATATTCTGTCAGCTCTGCCAGCTTTGAAAATCTTTTATACCTCATAAAGTATATTTATGGAAAAGTTACATTAAGCAGTTTACAAATATTGTTATTGTTATTACTATCTTGTATAAGTAAATCTCATAGGAATATTTCATTTGCAGCCAACCAGTCAAGTTTAATAGTTCTTTTGTGGAAAAAGAATGACCCAAGAGCAATTTGAGATGAAAGAACATAGGTTCTTTGCTGAATACTGGTAGCCCAATAGGATTAGAACTCTGATTGAAAATGGAAATACTTTCAGTGTTTTAAAGAGATGTGCGGTTTTTGTCTACTAAATCTAAAAGTGAAGTTCCTTTTCTTCTCACACTCTAGTGTATTGAAAAGCATGCGATCTCACCCATTTAGGCTCTAAAAACTTAGTAAATCCACTGTCACTATCCAATGCTTGCCTCCCTTCTAGCCAAATTATTAATCTACTCCCTGCTTTGAATACTCTTTGACATTTGATTTATTTCTATTGAATTCAGCAGACCACCCTCTTCGAGAAACACTCTAGCCCTGTCTTTATGGACAGAGCACTCTGCTGGTTCTCCCTCTACCTCTGAAAGCAATAAATTCCTTAAGGGGAAGGACTATATTTTATTTCCTTTGCTGATTCTTCATTTATTCATTTTACTCTAACTAGGAGGAGCTATCTCCTTTTCTCACTTTATACTCACTCTCATGGAGCTTATCAACTCGCAAAGTTGTAACTATGTAACTGGTTCCCAAATTTGAGCCTCTAGCCCCGACTTCTCATCTAAACTTCTTGAGGGCAGGGGTCATATCTGCTAACTCTGTTGTACTCTCCCAAGGGCTTAATAATTCAGTGCTTAGTATTTACTGAGCATACTATCTCTTGGTCATTTTATATTATCTTATTTTCTCCTTTTAGGATAACCCATTCAACACTAAAATTAATATGGCTGAAATCTCTCCCTCCTTTCTCCTTTTCCTAACTTTGCCTTCACTATTGATCCCCCTCTACGCTGCCCCCCCCCCCCCCCCATCTTCTGTATCCCATAAACTCATAAACTCAGTTTAAACTCATAAACTGACCTTGGGGTCAGTTTTGACTACTAACACTCGTCCCTCTGATAGCCAATATGTCTTTCAGTTCCGCTATTTCTTTCTCATTAATATTTCACAGATCCTCCTCTTCCTTTCCAACAGTACAATCGCAGGATAAGTATCTCCAGCAAGATATCCCTAACTTCAGTATTTCTCCTCTCTCATCTACCTTACATACCTATAAGGATGACACAAATCATCTTTTAAAAACATTGATTGGAGCATATCACTTAGAGAAGCAGCGTGGTTCAGTGGAAAGAGCGCAGGCTGGGGAGTCAGAGGTCATGGGTCCCAATCCTGACTCCGCTGCTTGTCAGCTGTGTGATTTGGGGCAAGTCACTTAACTTCTCTTTGCCTTAGTTACCTCATCTGTAAAATGGGGATTAAGACTGTGAGCCCCACGTTGGACAACCTGATCACCTTGTATCCCCCTAGCGCATAGAAGAATGCTTCTCACATAGTAAGAGCTAACAAATGGCATCATTATTATTATTCCTTCTATAAAAAATTCAGGCTTCCCATTACTTCTCACACATAAAAAGCTGCTGACCAGTGGTTTGAAGACTCTTCATCAAGGCTTACTCATCTCTAACTGCCCTTTTGTCTTTCTCACCCAACTCATTTCTTTCTCCTAAGCTAGTCTTCTAGTCATCCCTAACACTAGGCTCCCTCATCTCTAACAGATGACTCCTGCTGTTGTCCTCTCTCACCAGCTTCATCAAGTCATATCCTTTCCCTCCTTTAAAGTTCTTGCTAAGAAATACCTCCTCCATGAAGCATTCCTGATTTACTCCACTCATCTTGATAAGTTAACCAGCCACAGCATCCACATAGTTCCTCCCATGTTTTATTGATGATTTATCCCTGTTATCTGTGTGCCTGTCTTTCCTAATATATGAGGGGAAGGACAGTGTTTTGTATTTACTATGTTTCCTCCTTTAAATTTTTTTATGGTATTTGTTAAGTGATTACTATATGCCAAGCACTGTACTAAGTTTGGGGTTAGATAAAAGCTAATCAAGTTGGACATGGTCCATGTCCCACTTGGGGCTCACGATATTAATCCCTATTTAACGGATGAGATAACTTGTCCAAGGTCACACAGCAGACATATGGCGGAGTCACTTAAATGACTAGTATGCATTAGGCGTTCAGTTAATAACTGTCAGTGATGATGGTGATTCTGAGTATTGGAAATATGATTTCTTCATATGAAACTTTATTTCACAGGTGCATTGAGAATTATACGGGAGCTCGCTGTGAAGAAGTTTTTCTACCTAGCACCAACATCCAAACCAAAAGTGAACTGTTTGCAACTTTCTTGGCTTTGGCTATTCTTCTAGGAGTTCTTACAATTGGTGCCGTCTACTTCCTTTGCAGGTAAGCATGCTTCCGTAATGAAAGTATTCACCGTATGTGAAAACTTGACATCAGTTAAAAGAATGATATAATTGCATATCATCTATGAGCGAGAAAACTAATTTAAGTAACATATTCTAAATATTTCCTTTTCCCATTTATAGATTTTCTGTAAGATACTTTGTGGCTCTTCTTTTTACAACTACTAAGAAAAACTTCGAGTAGAAATTCTCTTTTGGCCTATTTTCCTTTGGAATATATATCTGGCTAGATTATTGTTTGTTGTATTATCATGAAAATTATTAAAGTGGACATATGCCTGTGAAGGTAACTATGCAAAATAAAAAATCTCACTGAGCGTTAAGACTGATAAAATAAAAAAAATAGGGCAAAAAATGTAGGTTGAACTCAGGCAGAATGTGGGGCTAGATGAATATAAGCAAAAGTAGGGGTGGGGTGAACAAGGCTTCTAAACCTTGATAGTTTCTAGGACCACAGAACTAGGGCAGGCTCCAGGCATTTGGCTTCCCTGAAAGGGAAGAGTCATCTGCCTCCCTCTTGCAAGTAAAATCTTCAGAATTGTAATTTTTTTTTTCTCCCGGTTTTCCACCATCACATTCCCATCAAACCCTTTTAAGAGCACTCTGTGGCTGCTCCTCTGTTGCTTACTCTCTAGAACTAACTCTGATCGTGACCTAGAAATACTTGGGGCAGAAGATCTGAGAACAGGGACAGCAAAGAGACCCAAGTGCCGGGGTTTGGTGTCTCTGGGATGGGTTGCAAATTAGGGCCTCATATCACCACTCTGAATTTTCATTTGAAAGCTGTACTTTCTGTACTGTGATGGTTAAAGTAGTGGCAGTGGGAATGTGCCTTTTCAGACATGAAGCCTGGTTTATATGGGCTGGCTGAATAAGCTTTCTGACTGTTATTGGATAGTATGTTCCGTTTTGTTATTTTTTAATGGCATTTGTTAAGCGCTTACTATGTGCCAGGCACTGTTCTTTGTGCCGGGGATGATGAGATAATCAGGTAGGATACAGTCCCTGTCCGCCATGAGACGTCACAATCTTAATCCCCATTTTACAGATAATGGGCACAGAGAGGTGAAGTGACTTACCCAAGGTCACACAGTGGGCAAGTGGTGGAGCTGAGATTAGAACCCAGGTCCTTTTGACTCCTAGGCCCGTGATCTATACACTAGGCCACTCTGTTTCTCTGTCCTGCCCCCTAATTTATCTGGCTGTCCACCCTGACCAAAATCATCTGCTTAAGGGTGCAAAATATTGTAAGCTACCTCCTCTTTGTAAGCTACTCAAGGAAAATGACTTGAAAATTATTAATCTTGTCTGCATAGGGAATCCCCGCTAATTCTGGATTTGCTTTTAAGGTTAGGAACTTTCCCTGGGCAGAAAAAGTGACTATTCCTCTGGGCATTAAGCCACTTAGATCTCATGATTGATAATGTTGGGTTGCCCAGTTCAGATTTAAGCCAAAAGGAATTTTCCTTCTGAGGAATTTGTCTTCAAAAAACACAGTAGACCCAATACAGATGCAGCTATTGTTTCCTTTCAGCAGTTTTGATCCTTTCTTTTTTATGGTATTTGTTAAGCACTTATTAGGTGCCAGGCACTGTACTAAGCACTAAAGCTAATCTGGTTGAACACAGTCCATCTTCCATATGGGGCTCACGGTCTTAATCCCCATTTTACAGATGAGGCCCTGAGGCACATGGAAGTTAAGTGACTTGTCCAAGGTCACACAGCAGGCAAGAGGCAAAACTGGGATAAGAACTCAAGTCTTTCTGACTCTCCGGCCCGGGGTCTATCCACAAGACCACGCTACTTCTGATCTTTAGAATGTTTCCAAATATGCAAAAGTGAAAACAGTTCATTTGAATTCATGAACAGCACAACTATCTTTATGATGATCAAAATCACCTTTTCAAGTGCAGGTGATTCAGTGCACCTGTGGTGACCTCAAAAGGTAATGGATAAAGGGTTGCATCAGGACTAGGGCTCAGCAGTTTGGGGAGACTAGCTGTGTCAAAGTCCCACTTGTGCTGAATTTCTGCCCCCATCCTTTTGTCCTGCACAAAAGTCCTCCAAAAGTTCATGGTTTTTAAGCTTCTCTAGGGCATGTTAAAATAAGGATGGTCATAGATGCCAGCTTCTCATTTTGAGGTCAGGGGGGTTGTCTTTCGGGAGGGAACAAGCAGGAAGGGGCTTGTAGTGGCAGGCAAGCTTCAAAGGCCTAGTGTGTCAGACACAGTTTGGGAATATTTTCACCTCCATTATGGAATTCTTAGCTCTTTGCAGCCCCGTTGTAGTTATGGGGGGAGTGAGTCTAGCCCCGAAAGCTGTGGGAGCCAAAACAATGGTCTTGTCCCCACAACTGGAAACATACTAAGTTGTCACCTTTGAAGACCATCCATTCATCTCAAGTGAGAAAGTAGTCCTATAAATAATGTGAAAAGCTAACCTCGTGAAATATACGGTATCAGCCTCCTTGCTGACCTCCCTTCCTCCTGTCTCTCCCCACTCCAGTCCATACTTCCCTCTCCTGCATGGATCATTTTTCTACACAAAGATTCAGGCCATGTTTCCCCGCTCCTCAAGAACCTCCAGTGGTTGCCCATCCATCTCTACATCCCTCACCATTAGCCAATTAAATCACACAATCACCTTGCCCCTCCTCACTACTCTCCTAATACAACCCAACCCAAACATTTTGCTCCTCTAATGCCAACCTACTCACTATACCTCCATCTTATCTATCTTGCCTCCCTCCTCTTGCCCACTTCCTGCCTCTGGCCTGGAGGGCTCCTCTCTTTTCACATCTGAAAATTAATCTTCCCACCATCAAAGTCTTATTGAAGGCACATCTCCTCCAAGAGGCCTTCCAAGAGTAAGCCCTCATTTCCTCTTCTCCCACTCTTTTCCACCTCACCCTTGCTCCCTTTATTTACCCCCAGCAATCCCAACCCTACAACACTTATGTACATATCCGTAATTTATTTATTAATATTAATGTCTGTCACCCCCTAGACTGTAAGCGCATTGTGAGCAGGGAATGTGTTTCTTGTTGTGTTGAACTCTTCCAAGCGCCTGGTACAGTGCCATGCACACAGTATGTGTTCAGTAAACACAATTGATTGCATACTTCAACAAGCTCTTCTCTAAGAGCTGGCGTGTGCAATGGGATCATTTAAAAATAAAAATAAAATAACTTGCTAGAATACACACTGTCAGGTGTGATCCTTTAAAGTGTTTAGAATGCAGATCTATTCAAATCTGGTCCCTTTATAGACAACCTAAAACGGGGCCTTCCTTGTCATAAATGCTGCCAAAAATTGCTCTGACCTTGGGTCAGTCCCTTGCCTATGGGTCTAGGGAGTCATAAAGATGGTCCAGTTGGAGAGAGGCGCCTTCCCCCCTCACCTCCACCTCCCCCAAAACCTGTTCTGGCACCCAAGGGTTTCCAGCGGGTCTTCTTCGGGAGGGTTACGGGCCTGTTCATTGGCACGGGTTGCATGGGAATCATGTTTTGTTGATTTGTTCCATGAACAAGCAGTACACTTTTCACCTTAATGTTGTCAAGTCAGGTGTCAGTGCTTGAGCAGTTAGGATTTGATTTTATAGCCATTTGGAGAGCGTGAATTTAGGAAATCTCAGTGAAATCTTAGGGAGAGAAGTACCAGAGGGCAATGTCAGGAACCTGGCACAGACAGAGGACCAGGGCATTTCCTATCAGAAGAGTTAACTCATGCATTTTCACTCTGATCTTTAATCTTTCCAAATGTTATCCCCTATCCTATTATTTAGCATGTTAAACTGTTGGCCCAACTCCTCTGGCAGTGAGGTTGGAGTTTTATAAATCTTAATTCTTCTCCCATGCCCCGTAAAATGCTCCTTTAAGTTGTGAGTGATTATTTCCTTGCAGGAAAGAGCTCTGCTCTCAAAATCCAAGAGAAATGATCACTTTCCTCCCTTTGCACCGGGCATTTTATTGAAACACGTTTGAACCTATGATGTAGCTTCATTGTGAGCAGGGACTGTGTCTACCAACTCTGTTATATTGCACTCTCCCAAGCATTCAGTACAGTGCCCTCCACACAGTAAACATGCAATAAATGCCATTGATTGATTGAACCTTGTAACTAGGAACAGTAGTTTATTTTAAGCGTAGTATTGGGAAAAGCAGGTACAGTATTGGAAAATTTTGGCAGAAATGCCACTGTTTAATTAAATGATCATGTCCATTAGTGAAACTGAGAATTTTTTTTCATTTCAGTACGTCACAAAGGAGCTTGTCATTGGCTGGTACATTTGATTTTTAAATGTTTTGGACATTAATCTTAAAGAGTTCTCTGACATGATTGCCTCATCAATATGTAGAATGAGC